>NC_091928.1:4227602-4539477 GCF_041260155.1 Ptychodera flava
TCTACACTGTTCCATGACCTTTGAAATAACTGTGGTGAACACTGACTAGCAAATATATCTCATTTGTAGACATGAAGAATAAGATTTGATATGATTTCACCATAACAGATGATCTATTCAGTTGTTTGTAGTTTATTCTTGAATTGAACAGCACAACTTGCTGACAGAAACAGTGCAGTGAGTGAGCTGGTCTATATTATAAATTGTAATCATTGTATCAATCATCTAAAACTGAAAATGATCTCTGAGACTGTATGTCCCTAGTCATTAGTTTGTGTGTAATTTTTCAGCTAATAATTGATCAATATGCTTCAGCTGATCTTCATAGTGAGTTCTTTTCCTGTAGAGTAATTTTAAAAGGTCGTCATCCTCCCTGTCTTCATCACTCTCAGACGATGACATCACTACTGTGTCGTCTGAAATGAAAATATCAAAGTTGACACTGTAGTGAGCCAATATTTGACCTGTGTCTCAACATTATAGGCTGTACTTCAAGTGTTGGCACCAACAGATGTGGGTTGAAACTCCTACAGCATATATTCATATCTTGAAAGATTCTTGAAGAGATCTTTGTAGATTCACCGGGGCAAACCAAAGCCAAAGACACTAAAATGCTATTAAAATGATCAAATTAGATCTAGTGAAATGTTGGGGAGTAACTGTGAAAATGCTTACTGTACCAGCATCTTGTTTGGAAATTTCTTCACTATCAACTTAGCACAGGGAATCTTAATCACATCACTCCTGATAAGGTCATAGTTCATGATTACTAAGTTCAATTTCACTTGAATGTTTGATTAGTTTCCAGAAAGCTTGTCATTTCATTTGATTGAATAAGTCATCTATTCAATGCCAGGCCATCAATTATATGAATATGAATGTTTGTGTTTGCAATAAGAATTCTTCTGATTGTTCTGGGTATCTCAAATTTTCAGAGACATAATGGGCTCACTACAGACATAATGGGCTCACTAGAGACATTTTGATAATTTTGTCTGGGCAAAAGTTGATAACTATGCCTTCATTTTGTATAGATTGGTGATATAACTCATTAACTAACACCAATGCTACAATGTTTACTGTGATGGTTCTACTCTTCCATAAAAAGACGGCACAGTGTTCTCTGACTCAGTAAATCAAGAGATCACGTGAGACTGATGATACCACTACAAACAAACCCATGTGTACAAATGCATATGGAAATACATGTATTTCTCTGCACGTTTGCACATGTTTGTACCCTGATCCATTCAATATCTGGGTTGAACCCATTGATGTCACAACTACCATGACTTATCTGCATGAAAACATCCAGACACTGAATGACACTGGATTGCAAGCCATTTCCTTCATGTGAATCAATCTTGTATTAATTTGTTGCTTCTCAGAAAGTTTGTTGACTCAAGTGTAATGCATCTTACCTTCTACTTGTCTTTGTGTTGATTGCATTGTGGGTAAGCTGTCCATGCTGGAACGAGGTGAAGAATGCTCAGACTTGTGAGGGCTTGTAAACAGCCTACTTCCTACAACCTTCAAAACATAACAAATACATGGTTTCAATTTACTGTACTATCACATCAGTAGATTTCTTTTGTTGTGCTAAGAAACTTCATCTTTTGGTACCCCAAACCACTGGAAATCCAACTTACATTTATTTATGTGATCAGTGTCATCACTACTCTCTATTACATACAACATCATAAGATGTGACAGTTACAACTCTTCTCACATGAAAATCTCAGATCTACAAACAAATCCTGCTGGTTAATGACAACACTACAACTTTCACCCCTGCTTAGCAAATGTGTAGGTCCAATGTTCCAATTACAAACAATGAGACTGAACCAATGAAGGACCATCAAAGGGTTACAAGATTAATTGTCAAAATTTATTAATTATGAAGAACTTTTGCTGGCTGACATTGATTGAAAATGATCCTAATTTTACCTGACCAATAGCTGTACTAATTGGAGAACCTGGTACAGTTTTTGGAGTGCTTGTTGTTGCTTGCACATCTTTTCCAGTTGGTAGTTTAGTTTTCTTCATTTTCTCTTTACCCTGTGTCTGTGTGTCTCCACTGGTGTACTTCCCTTCATCCTCACCACTATCTTCAAAATCTAATTGTTTGGATGCCTTACTTGGACTGGCATGTTCAGTGAATTTCAATCCCTCTCTTGAAGTGCTTGTTGCAGGTTTCGCTACAGCGGCTTTGTGTGATCTCGCTGGGGATAGTGTGATTTGAGTTGACCCTTCACCTGTGACCTGATGGGGACATGGCAAGAGGTCACACATAAGATGAAGGTGTGGAGTCACTTCATTTTCATCTCCAGATTCATCATAGTGATGAATATGGGGACTGGCAATGGGAGGCTGAGAATGTTCAGATACTTTCTGTTTCACAGGTGTCCTGTAAAGTCTTGTTGGTGGTGAATCATGTCTTTGTTCAGAAGCAGTACTTTCCACTCTATGTTCATTTTGCTGATTAGAGATACATGTAGTAGTTTGGTCTTCTCCAGGAGATGTCTGGGTGGCAATACTTTGTGGAATGGGATCAATTCCTTTGTTCTCCGTCTCACAGTCTTTTCCATGTGTCTTGACTGGCTGCCTGTTAGCCAAGTGTATCCCAGCCAAGTCTCTCTGTTGAGCCATCCTTTGTCTGAATTCTGACAGCTTGGTGTCCACATCATCATCGGCAGTCCAGTCCTGTATCAAAAGATAAACCAGTAAAAATGTAAAGCTTTTAGACATCCAGATTAATGTCACGCATTTGCTTGTTGATTCTGTCTTGCTTGATGATTGTGAAAAACTGATTTTTATCACTCTTGGCAATATTTGGTTACCTGGCCAGCAATAAATGAAACCCTACAGTCAAGCTTTACAGCAGGACAAACAAAATCCTGACCATAAGTGGGTATGGGAAGATATGTTTCTACTGAAATCTGCCTTTAAAGAGTGTTTTTCATTTGATCTATCATCCTATTGTTAAATATTGCACTATGTCAATAGAACACAAAAATGACTAGACTGAGTGTACATTTCATTCCAGTATAAGCTTTTTTCTGAACGATAGGAAGGTATGGAAAGACAATGACAGTCTCACTTGATCACCCTTTGATTGTGTAATACATCAGAAAAGTTCATTTAAAACAAGGCAAGGCTGTATGAGTAGTGTCACATCTATACTGGCACACAGTGTTATGTTAAAGTGTACCTGCAAGTATTGACAGAGGAAAACTTAATTGCTGTGATGTGTTAGGTATGGTACAGATGTAAATATGCACTGCACTATCAGTGTCTAAAACACAATGTTGAAAACTATTATCTGTGTGATTCTGCCTTGATTAGAGTATGCTTTGAGAAATCCACATTACAAACATTGGTCCCTTCCATTGCCCAGAGTGCTGTATTCTACAGCATTGTGTTTATTGTTTCCTGTACCTACTTGAATAACTGCATCAGCAGTAGGATGAATTAATACACATCATATTATCCTGTGATATACTGGTAGAACAAAAAGTGATAAAATATGTCTTGGTGATATTGCCCGGTCCCATGCACTGATATAGCCTGCTTCCGCATTCTGGAATACCGCTTCTCGTTTCAGTGCGTACCATGTCATCATGTGCATTGTTTGGCTTTTGTCTGAAAAGTCATAGCTTCAAAAAGGTTGTTTCAATTTGATAACATTTTAGCACAATTGTACAGTAAGTACACCAGAAAAGCTACAAAGAACAGTGTTTTCCTTTTTAGACATTAAGTTGACAATCAACTCAATATATATGTTGACTGAGCAAGAAATGGAGCATTTCACTGTGGCGAGTTACAACATTTTACTGATACAATGTATTTATTTATATCAGCTAGTTTATTTGTACACGAATATTGTCCATTAACAGATTTTATGTATAATCAATTAACTTCTTTCTACCCAGATTTGTATTCTTTATAATATTTACACAGTCACGTCTTTGTATTAATTTAAACAGATATTATAGCTACACTGGTCACGGTTGAGACTAGTTCTGATTGAACTATTTCCGTGACCCCATCAGATTGAAGTTTATGTAAACATTCCTCTTTTCTTGTTATGTATAGTATTTTCATCTGATGAAATAAACTCAACAACAACAACTCAACAACATTTGACTACATTCTACGCAGTTTCAAACACAATGATTTTTTAGTGTAATAAACTTAACAACACATAATAGCAAGGGCAAGACCAAAATTTGTAGCCTGCCATAAGGCTTGTGCCCATGACTGTAATACTGATACCTTCGCCTTTGGCTCGGGTATCATCAATATTACTGTCATGAGCACCATCCCTTGACCAGGGTATCATCAATATTACTGTCATGAGCACCATCCCATGGGCTGCAAATATGTTACAATAACAGAAGGAAGTTCTGTGACCTTTGACTTTTGTGGACTGAGCTTCACAGGTGGTGACCTTCGACCTGACCCAAGGATTGGTCTTGTAGGGTCAACACTCTGTTGCCTGGCAACTTCTAACTTTCTTCTGAGTCTCCACTGGTAGAGGATGTCATCTTCAGGAGCTAGTTTAGCTCTGGGTCTGTAAGATTGACCCTGGGCTATGCTGTATCTTGGAACATTTTCTTTGTCTGTGAATATTATGTTGAGAATAAATGAATGTAAGATTTCACTATCATATACTGTAAAAATCAATTGGATCTGTTGAAATCTTCAATGAGAGTCAATCACTGGCATCTGATTCAATGCAGTGAAACCTGATTTCACTTTGTAGGTGACCTGGGTGTCATGGAGTAGAAATAATCCTCAAACTTACCAGAATGGGCAATATAGTATTAAATGATTCTGACTCAATGTGCAATGTTGGAAGTTTACCTTCATTTTAAAGTAAAATTTAAAGTTGCCTCTAATGAAGCAATCATATAAAGTCTGAAAATATCAGTATGAGCAATGAGAATTTTGTTGTTACTGTATATTCTGTTCTATTTACACTGACTGTCCCTTTCAGATTTTTCTTGCAATTGCTGACAACAATATGGTGAAAATAAAACCACACCTTCTCCAAACTAACTTGTAGAAGTCAACCATCAAATTTTGATACTAACACTAACATTAAGGATTATACGGTCAATATATCAATAGTAACCTTGAATGTTGTCAATAAACAGAGATATACACCTGAAAGGATCACTATCTTGAATGGGGTCAATAAACAGAGATATACACCTGAAAGGATCACTATCTTGAATGGGGTCAATAAACAGAGATATTCACCTGAAAGGATCACCACTCATTGATATCATAGTGGTTAATGTTGATTCATGTTAAGGTAGTATGAACTATAAAAATGAACATTTTCAACTTTTGTTCATAGTACTTTCGTTCAACTCAAGGAAACTTTTAAATTAAACCATTTTCATTTGTGATCAAAATTAAACTTAAGGGTCCATCTTACAAAGTTTGGGATAAGAAAGACAAAAATAATGCCTAGACTTTACTGATATTTGAAATATCCCATGGCTGCTGTACTTAAAATGAGTCCAAACAACAAGTAGAAAAGTATTGTAAACATTTGAGTTTCCAAAACAATGACTTGGAGATGCATTCTACTTGAAAAGTTAATGATTGCTAGTTACTATGACAATGCACTGACACAGCACTGAGGATATAAAGTTAATATATGATTGCTAGTTACCATGACAATGCACTGACACAGCACTGAGGATATAAAGTTAATATATGATTGCTAGTTACTATGACAATGCACTGACACAGCACTGAGGACATATTGATGACATCATTCTTGGCATTTCTATGCCAGAAAAAAGCATCATCTAAATGAGTAGTGTTTGTCAACAAATGAGAACTAGGACTCAGAGTTGTGATAGATGATGACAAAAGATTGTGTTATTCAGTACAATACTTTGATAGTATGAAGTGTATGTCTTCAATAAAACAAATATAACTGAAATGGTGTTACTAGATGACATCTCTCTGTCTTGCTGAAATAAAGTATAAATATTACTTACCCTGGATAGAGTGATATACTTGACTGGACCCAGGATCTTGATATGTGCTTGTGGTTGCTGAGGTACTTCCAAGTCCCTCTGAGCTAACTCTTGGTTCACTGAGACTGTCACTGTTAATGAAGCAATGAGTCAGTCAATGATCAGACAGATTGTCACTGTTAATGAAGCAGTGGGTCAGTCAATGATCAGACAGACTGTCACTGTTAATGAAGCAGTGGGTCAGTCAATGATCAGACAGACTGTCACTGTTAATGAAGCAATGAGTCTTTCAATGATCAGATTGTCACTGTTAATGAAGCAATGAGTCTATCAATGATCAGACTGTCACTGTTAATGAAGCAATGAGTCTATCAATGATCAGACTGTCACTGTTAATGAAGCAATGAGCTATCAATGATCAGACTGTCACTGTTAATGAAGCAATGGGTCAGTCAATGATCAGACTGTCACTGTTAATGAAGCAATGAGTCAATCAATGATCGGATTGTCACTGTTAATGAAGCAATGAGTCTATCAATGATTGGATTGTCACTGTTAATGAAGCAATGAGTCAGTCAATGATCACATCAGATTGTCACTTAATGAAGCAATGAATCTATCAATGATTGAACATTCTTTACTCTGAATATTAAAATGATGAATTTCAAAATAGGTAAACCATTAACACAGAACATTTCAGGCCTGTAATGTCATCTAACTTGTATCTCAGTCTGATTATATGGTTCTCAAATCACTGGCTATGTGAATCAGTTCTACCGGTATTTACTGTATCAGGACATTTCAGTGTACAATGTGATTTGCTAATTCCATTGACACACATGTACTGTACATCCTTGTAAATCAGTGTCCTGCCATGCTAGATGATCAATCTGAAAGTTGTCCATATTGTCAATTTTTGAATTCCTCTTTTACACAGAGGGTAGTCTATTTATGCTGTGTTGAAGCTAGAAAAACCAAACTACATGTACTGATTAATATACATAATCACGGTCCCTCCACAAGGTGGAGGGACCGTGGCATAATGTAACGTGGCTGTTCAATTTCAAGGGAATAATAATTCCTTAGGGTAGAGGTGGAATTTTGTCATCACACGTTTTTCTTTTTGTTCAAAAACAACTCAATAGTAAAGGTCAGTGATGCAGGAACTATAAACTAATCTTATTGAACTTAGGGCTCATTTACTTGTTTTACATGTGTTAACAGCGGTTTAGGAATATAGGAATGCAGACAAGGCTAAAAATACAATCCTATGGTAACCATCCTGTGGAATGTAGATATATATGCAATGGGAAATGGCAAAGGTATGTAACACCATGCCTCAAAATAATCAAGGATATGCCACAATTGAGATTTAATTTAGATTTTGATTTTCACAGGTTCACAAGCTTTATCAAATTAGAATTATTCCTGTGCTGTATTGTACACCATTTCAAGCCAGCCAACTGAAAGCATTTCTTTATTGGATACAAATCAAGCAGAAAAGGCAGAAAGTTTTCTGTATTGCAACTTTTCCAGGATTTGAAGCATTGAAAAAATTACCATCTACCTCGCACATACAAGCTATTGTTTTTCGTTTCTTTCTCCAAAAATCACAAAATCCCATGTGTATGGTACATGCACATGACTGCTATACTGCAATATTCTCATAACAGATATGCTTCAACCGTTTCTCACCATGTATCTGTGTATAGATTCAACTTTAGGATAGAGAATGATAGAGACATAACTTGGGGATGGAAGATATAAACAGAATCCCTTTGTACACTGGCATTACATTACAATAGTTGGCCATGACAATGAAATGTTATACATGGCAAAATGTCATACTTTACCTCTTTTCAAGAAGTCTCTGAGCTCGGTCCTGGAGGTCAAGGGTCAACCTGTCACCTTGTATGTACATAGGTATAGCTAGAGATGAACTGGTATCACCCTGTGAAGAAAAGCAAGAACTATGATAAATAAAATAGTCAAGTGTGAGTCTTCTAATTGAGTTATGCTCCAGCACAATGTTATTAAAGTTCAACCATATAGCAAAGGAAAACACTGGTACACTACATTGTCAACAATGTCTTTTCTATCAAAAGGGAATTCTCTTGAAGTTCAAAGGAAGACTTCACATTATATCTGAAGCCATTTTAAGTCACATCTTCACACATTCATTTGTTTTATGAGAAAACAATAAAAATTGACAGTAAAAAACATGGCTGACATTTCACAGTAAGGACTATGATGAATGTCTTCATGAAAGATTACGCAAAATGTCAAACAAATGCCAGCAAAAGTAATATTAAAGCCCCAGTATTTGTAACTTTTAACAATTTTTTTCATATTTTTGATTAAAATGACATCCTCAGTATGTGAAAGTAGACCATAATTAATACTGAATCGCATGGTTTGCATGCCCAGCCCGCCTCACGATTAACAGTAAAAGGAGTGAAAAATGACTTCTTGTCCGGACCAGAAGTCAGCTTTGTTGACACACGAAACGAAACGTAATCACACCACCGCGCATGCTCAACCACATCTACGCAAGTTTTACTGTGGCGTCCGTAGAAACCATACGCTCTTCGAAAAGGTCTGGTCCATCGAAACTGGAGACTCAGCTAAAAACGCGTGAAAGTTGGGTGAAATACCGGAAAGATATAAATATGTTAGTGTTTATAGATTGTTCCGACTATAATGAGCCGTGCAAACAAACGTCTTGAACAGCTAAACTAACGACGGAGGCAGTCGATTGTAAGCTGCATGCAAGGCACTGCACGTTGTGACCGACGGTACGGAGATCAAGTTTGCTGAATGAATTGAGAGAAAAAAACATATATGAATAAAAATTCAACACTTCACCATTGTAATCATTGTACTAGTCGTTTCTTCCATTATGGAGTATAATGAAAATTTCGTTGAAAATAAATGACGGGACTGATTCTGCTCCGTCTACTCAAACGAAGTTTTGTGTACGGCCAGGCTACGCTGCAGGCAACACAGCCTATCAACTTCGCATATCGTTGCCGTACGGCATAATTGAAAACGCTCAGAAAGGAAAAATTATATCTTGAATGCAGTACAAAAGTCTTACTTATTAAATTTAAAAGTATTTCCAAATAATATCGAACGTAACGGGTATCTAATCCTCACAAGGACTACAGTAGTACAATTATCGGCTAGCTGCGATGCGATGGAGCTCCAGGCATTGTAAGCTTAGAAGTTCGAACACAAGAGAGATCCCGGCCTCACTGCAAAGTCGTCCCCTGCGCACCCGGCCCGACAGCAAACTAACCTCTTGGTTTGATTCTGTTGTTTATATTTTTGTATAAAATTCATGATACATGTATCTGACTTTCACAACTGTACAATTTGCTTAGGACTGTGATTTTGGCTGTAGTCTACAGACGATCGGAGGGAGCTAAGGCAGGCCCCAAATTTGCATTGACAATGCCCGGGACAATTGAGAAAGTCATTCACATAAACCTAAATGAAGTGATCAATACAAAACTTTTAAACATCACTGGTTCTGAAAATTTATGATCAATGGTTCTGACCTACGGATTTTACACTGCGGCGTTGTTTTTTGTGTGTTTGGCCGGCTACTAGTCCTGTAAGGCTGTACTACATGGAGGTAGTACACAAGTGCAGCGGGGCCGGGCCGAGATTGGTGTGGGGCCTGCAGCAAGGTAAAATTGACAGCGTCCATTGCAGAATGCCCGCGTGTTATCCTTTCTCGTTTGGGAGGAAATTTACCGCTGTATTCAGAATGCCTTCTTACCAGTATAAAAGCTTAGTAACTGATGCATCAAGAGCCAAGAGTCTGTAAATTTCTTAGCAGTAGCTCCATTGATTTTTTTTCTAAATTTTCGCTGAGATACAGCAGTGCGTATACTGGTCCCGATCGTTCCAACTCAGGGGTTCACAGCTGTTTAGGGAGCCGTCATTATTTACGACCTGGGGGTCGGAGGAATTACATTAGAAACTCCGAAATTTTGAGTCACACCCAAGCCAACCATGATGACTTTGAGTAACCCCCTCTCTAACAGAAAGTTTGGCTTACCTTAGCCCATGTAACAATATGTAGATATAAAGCTCACCTAATACCAGTCTCCGACCATATAGTATTGTTAAATTTGGATGGGTAGCATGTCATTATGGTATGGTTAAATGTCCAAATTGTTGTTGAACTCTTGTCAAATAAAATATACATTTCTACGATAATATAAAGGATGAATTCACAACAGTTCAGTTTTGTCCTAGATCCTGTGCACTTATAGTGATATCTGTCAAGAACATTTCTCCATGACCCACCTCTCCTTCCACCCCTGGTAACGACTGCAGAAAACTACTGTGTGACATGATCATCACCACTGTTGATCCTCATCTTTACTGTCGCTGGTGCCATTGCGTACATGAACAACGATATCATTCTCATCGTCACTATCTTCTCTATCATAATAAGTACTGCTAGTAGTAGCAGCTACATGTACTTGTAGTTTTTTTTGCCTTGCATCATCTAGTTGATATTTCTTTGTACTGTTTGAGTATTTATTTTCTTTTTATTTAATATGTATCAGAGTCAAATATTTATTATCAACTAATCACTATGTCATTGAGGACAGAGTAAGACAAAGAAAAAACATTTTGTGAGCACCCCCTTATAACTTTCAATTTTTGAATGACCCCCACATCATAAATACTGACGGTTCCCTTACTTGCTGCCAAAGGCCATCGCGTTCACTGCATTCGACAGCCTACCATACATTGCCAAACTATGTTGCTTCGATTTCGCAATCACCTTGCCGCTAAAGCGACAATCAGCTGAAATTTATTACTTCAAGTTACTCAATTTTGATAGCTATTTGCCTACAGAAGTGAGCCAAGTGTATATAGTGTCGTCTTGATTTTACATCGGTACCCGGAGTATCCGACTCTGAGTGACCAACTGCAGGGTGCGCATCGGTGCACTGCCGACTGCTGTTTGAATAATCCGTATATAACGCACACTGTACCAGAATAGAATGTCAGCTTGTCAGCCTCCTCTGCCAAAGTTTAAGTACGTATTTGAACAGAGAAGAACAAAATAAAACCATTCGCAGGTCATTCTGCCGGCGACCATGGGCGATTACCCAGGCAGTGTGGCGTGGCATGGCATGGCCCCAGAGTTGCAGGCTAGATGATGTCATCAGTATCGGCGTTCTCGGTCACGTGCACAGCCTACAAAGTTGTCAACAAACCCGCGCGGCAATCCAACTCGATCGGCAATATTTAGCGTTTGTATGTCACTACAGGAGCACAAATTTGGCTTATTTCTTTACTGAACAACATTTCACGATGGATGTAAGAGAATAACATGTAATTTCGAACATAAAAGGTTAAAAGTTACAAATACTGGGGCTTTAACAGCTACTGTAATGGGATAAACAATTGTGCTGTCATGATGAAGCAAATGTAATTCAGTGATCACATTGATATTTTAGATCCATCTTTCTGAACTATGGTCAAATCTTCAGATAGATACAGGAAATGGATTAAAAGTTGGGTAAATAGAATGTTGAAGTCCAGTTTGATATAAATAATAACATCAATGTTAATAATCCATAGTAGCAGGGTATAGGCAGACTACTGTGATTTTCTCTGCAAATATTTTTCTTTTAACAAATTCTAATCTTCCATTAATCAGTGGATTATTACTGCAGCGGATAGTGTATCCTAACTATTGTATAAACATCATATTACATGACAGTGTCGTTTTTTCAGTATTGCTACATATCAAGTTTCATAATACTTAACGCTTTTCTGTCACTGCTTTCAGGAAATTTATCAGTTTTGATGAGGGCATAGTAATGGGACAATAGTGATAACTTTTGACAATATTTTCATTACACTAGTATTTGTTCAATGAAATAAGTACTTTTCTTCTTCAGTCTCTTTGTAGAATGTTGAATACAAAGTATTACTATTAACCTTGGCAATACAATGCATTGAGTACATCATGCAATGTTATCTTTGACAAAACTCTTGTCAAGACTACAATATAGTTGTCAACAATAAGATGGGCCATTACTGGTGTATACCGTACATATAGGCTGTGTTGAGAAGCCATTTCAACATACATTGAGCAAAAACATGTACATGTACATGTATTTTACAAGTATGAAAAGAATTCTTAAAGATATTTCAAAAGTTACAGCTAATATACCTTAAATACTGATTTTGATTAAGTGATTAAAGTTACTCACTGATGTTGTAGATGCTACGCTCTTTTTACCAGCAGACCTTGCTCTTCTGGGTGACTTTGTCCTCGGTGACTTTGTCACATTACGTTGTCCCTTGCGTGGACTGCGCCCTCTAAGACTCACATCATCTGTAGTTGATGTTTTGTCAGCAGGAGACATCCACCAGAAATCTCTTTTCTTCTCACTTTCTTTCTGTCTCTCTTCTCGACTTTTAGGTTCCCCATATCGAAATCTGTGTATGTATCTGTACGTTCAGAAGGAAATACCATTCTTTTTAATGAAAGCAATGCAGTAATGGTAATGTTTATTCAAAGTACATGTACTTCTCAGCAAAAAAACATTTTTCATTTGGTCCCTTTTGTTATTCATTAGGTGTATGCTAGTATGGTACATCTACTATAAAGCTTATAGTCTTCATATGAATTCAAAAAGACTCAAACACACTGAGATCCCTGCATTTGATATAGCATTGAAAATACATGTAAGTACCGGTACCATTTTGTATACATGTACATGAAGTTTTGTTGCTCTCTTGCACACTAAATGATCACCACACAATGCCTGGCTATGAAGGCTCTGTCATTGTTTACCCTGAGGGACTGATCAAAATCCCCAGGAAAATTGACTTGACTTGGTCATATTTAATAGAGAAAAAAATTGGCTCCATAGCCACAACCAAGTTTATTCATGAATTACCACATGCTTGTCCTCTCAGCGTTTCAACTTTTATTTGAATTTTCAACACAGCTATTCACTCAGTTTTGACTGAATGTCAGCATTGAAATTGTGGACATTTTTCTTGTTGTGTGGCATGATAAAGTATCATTTGCTAATCCAATAAGGCCTTTGGTGTTGCTTTCATCTTGGCACTGTTTGCATGCCATCAAGGTTTGAAACTCTTTTTATGCAAACAAGTTCTTCAACCTGGAGGTTGATTATGGATAGACTGCAGTCACTAGGAAGAAATAAAAACAGTAAGTCAAACAATGAACAAACTTTTGGTTCAAACTACCAGAATCTTCTACAATTTCATTTAGGTTAGCATGTCACCTGTCCTATTGATTTTTGCTCATAACTTCAAGCCTACAACACAACGAACTAGTTGCATTGAAAGCTGCCTTCTGAACTGCAGATCAGTTGTAAACAAAGCATTGCAGATCACTGACTTTGTTACAGAAAATGATTACGATCTGGTATTACTGACTGCAACATGGTT
Source organism: Ptychodera flava (assembly GCF_041260155.1). Lineage (NCBI taxonomy): Eukaryota > Metazoa > Hemichordata > Enteropneusta > Ptychoderidae > Ptychodera > Ptychodera flava. The sequence continues at coordinate 4,241,063 of NC_091928.1, forward strand.
AACAGGAAATGAAAGTGACCACTTTGCAATGGGCAAGATCACCCCGAATGGCTATAAATTGTTACACACTCCAAGACTGAAGTCTAGAGGCGGTGGTGTGGCTGTGTTGCATAAAGCCAATCTCAGTGTGTCCAAGGTTCCACAAAAACAGTTTCAAGTCTTTCGAATACATTCGAAGCCACTCTTAAATCTCCATCTGATGTTTGCAAAATACTGTTCTACATCGTCCTCCACCTTCGAGCAAAAATAAATCAACTACCACTTCTTTCCTGGATGAATTCACTGATTTTCTTGCTACTCAATGTATATCTCCTGGTAAACTTCTGATCACTGGTGATTTTAATATTCACCTTGACAATGACCAAGACAGGGATACTTGCCGTTTCAAAGATTTACTGGATTCAGCAAATATGATTCAACATATAAAAGAACCAACCCATCAACGAAGACACATGTTAGACTTGGTTATTTCGTGAGTGTCTGAGACAACTGTTGATTAGATCATAGTATCAGACCCTCTGATTTCTGATCACTATGCGGCATCTTTCAAAATTACCATCACTAAACCACGTCCTATTAGAAGAATCATATCATCAAGAAAAATACTGGTATGTGACATCAACATTCCAGATTTCTGCAATGATATACAAAATTTGAGAGTGGTCACTAATCCTTCTTCATCTACACTACAGGACATAATCAATCAATATGCACCAGAACGACAGTGAAAGGTAACTGTAAGACAAAACACCAAATGGTACAACGATGACATCACAACAGAGAAACGTAAAAGGTGACTTGCTGAACGGCAATGGAGAAGAACCAAACTCACAATTCATTGACAAATATACAAATCTCAGTGTGACGTACTGATTCTCCTGTCTCGACTGACATATCATATGGGTATTTCAGGAACTGCACTGTCATGGATTACATCATATCTGAGAAATCGTCAGCAAACAGTACATCAAAACCCTACATTCTACAGTATGGCCTGTCACAGTGATCAGTACTTGGTCCCATTCTTATTTACTACACTACTACCGTATACATCTCCCCTAGACTAATACTGACGACTCCTCACTGACAAATGTACCTGTGCTTCAAGTTGAAAGACATTGCCAGTAACATCTCTCACATGGAAAACTGTGTATCACGTATTCAAAAATGGATGACTATCAATCTTTTGAAATTGAATCCTGATAAAACAGAACTTCTATTCTTTGGTTCAAGTAATAATATCAAGAAGTTTGACATGCCAACCTTGAACATCGCAGGAATTACAGTTCTACCATCCACAACAGTCAGAAATCTCGGAACCACATTTGACACACGAATGTCTATGGAAAACCAAGTAAATCAAGTCTGTAAAGCTTCCTATTACTATATGAGAACCATCAACAACATTGTAAAGTATATATCCAAGGACACAGTGAAAATACTAATTCATGCCTTGGTAATATCACGACTTGACTATTGCAACGCTCTTCTATATGGTATACCTGTCACATATATCAGGAAACTCCAATGTGTTCAAAATACAGCTGCTCGACTGATCACCAGATCCAGGAAGTCTACTCACATTACTCCAATTCTGTTCAACCTGCACTGGCTCCCAATACAACAACGCATCAAATTCAAACTGTTGCTGATCACCTTCAAGGCTCTGAATGGTTCAGCTCCACCATACCTTGCTAACTTACTCATCTGGTATGAGCCTCGCCGCAATCTGTGATCTAAGGACAAACTTCTTCTTAAAACCAATCCAGTTAAGCTCTGCTATGGAAAATGGGCATTTGTGACTGAAGCACCAGAACTATGGAATGATCTTCCATTGGAAATTAAGCAATGTCAAACTGTTTCATCTTTTAAACGTAGTGTTAAGACTTACCTTTCCAGGGAAGCTTATTTTTTAGACCAGTGTCACTTTTTTTAATTTCTGAATCTTTTAAACCTTTTTTATCGCACCTTGTTTCACTGTTGCCTTTTATGTAAAATTTCTTTGTAAAGCGCCTTAGAACAATTTGTTTTGGATTCAGGCGCTGTATAAATTTTACTTTTACTTACTTACTTTACTTTTGAAATATTAAAATTACACTTAACATACTTCACTTGTTTTTAAACTTGAAGTTGTGATTGTTTATGAGATACCTTGGCATGGATATGTGTTCAAGCAGATCCAGATGGGATAAATTACAACAAGTAGAATCTGCTTGTTGAACATGTACATTTGTATCTATGCCAAGGACAGCTCAGAAACAATCACAAGTTCAAATTGAAAACAAGAGAAGCATGTTGACCATGGTGTCTTTAATAAAAAATAAAATATATGGAATAAGTTATCATGCCTTATTGATTTACACCATTGAAAAGGCAAAAGTGAGTGCATACTTTGTTTTATATCTGGGTGCTATCAGGTTTTCAAAGTTTTGCAGGAAAAGAGAATTATGAAACTTTTTTGCAGAATTGTCCATGTTTGCTGATGCTCAATAGCAAAATCAAGATATTCTTTTAACATTGAGACAAAACAATTTCTTCCAGCAGTGATGTTACAACCATTAAACCATGCTATAATAACTTGCCGACATGCCTATACACTCATTTTAACGGTCCTCGACATTCCATACTAAACATGAAAGTCCGAATATTGGAAAAAATCTATCATCCTTCCAATAGTTCTAAACTAAGCAGGAGCTACCGCAAGCAACGTGAACACTATTGGATCACTGAAATTGGTACAGCTATACCCTATGGATTTCACGATAACATTCTAGGGGCGGGTAATTTATCCAGCCCTAGGGGGAATCGTGTAAATGCGATTGGTTTATTTAACTCTCACACTAAAAGACGACGTAGCCATGGGCATAGACATGGTAATACCAGCAGTCCTCCCAAGTTCAGTGATCTATTGTCTATTCTTAATCAGCCGTTAGGAGTTCACAAAATAAGAACTACTTTGTTTGCTTGCTCCTTGCAGAAATTGAGATTGTTACTGTCAAGAGTTCAAACGATGAATATCAACCAAAACAGCCCTGATTATCGTTTAGTCCAAATTATTATCGATATCAGCAATTACCGGCTGTTTAAGCCAGTAAGGACAGAAATCTTGAACAGTGAAAAAGCTTTATTATTTCATGTACAATTTGCAAACAAACGGATTGACCAAATAAACATCAGCAATATTTTTCATGATAAGAAAGTTGTGGAAAAAAATACCTCCATACTTTAAATTTCCAGAACCACATATAGTTTCCTACTTATACACAGAAACCATTGGTAGGAAACTTTTTAACTGTAACAATGTTTTGAAAAATTTCAACTTTCCTCCAAACAACAGCAGAACTTGCAATTGCTTGTCATCCCCCTTTTGCTATAAACCACTTGGTCACATAATAACTGCTGACCTGACCATCATTACCAACACTAAACTCCAGCAACTCTTTCAATATGGCCCAAAATATCGAGAGCCTCAAATTTAATTTCAAAATTATCACGGGAAAATATGCAAGACAGTGGGCTGCAGTTGAGGAAGTTGATGTGGAATGCCTCTCTGACTGGCAGAGCAAAGTCAGAGACAAATTAAAATCACGTATTTCACATCTCCGTTCTCACACTAAAGGTGTAAATACTTCCTCAGTATTGACCCGTCTGTCAAAGCATGCCTCAATGCTTACACAAAGAACATGTTGTATTTCTTGCAGACAAAGCTTCAAACAACATTATCTTTGTCTGTAGGAATTATTATATCCAGTGTATAATAGATGAATTAAATCTTCATTCAGATAAGAGTAATACAACCTACACTCTTTCCTCCCTCACTGATGAAGACATTTTTTCAAACCATTCATCTGTGCTCAATGAATTTGGCATTCCTTTGAAGAGAAGGACAAAACACTGCCTATGTTGTATTAGATACCTAAACTACACACGCACCCCCTACAAACACGTTTTATTGCAGGATCAAGCAATTGCATTAGTAAACATCTGTCACAATTATTGACTATAATTTTAACAACCATCAATAATGGTCTTTTTTGACATTGTGACAAAGTGTATGAAATACCTAGGTTGAATCAAATGTGGATACTAAAATATTCAAAGGAATTGTTGCATGATTTAAAAGTCAAGAAAAACAAGCACAGGTCAATCCGAACATTTGACTTTTCCACACGATACACCACAATTCCCCACGATAAACTTAAAACAAGGCTGTCATCTCTTGTTAAACAAGCTTTCCTGCATAAAAATGGCAGTAGAAGGTACCAATATGTCACCATCAAACACAGGTCAGGTTATTTTAGAAACAACATGGATGCCCAGCACAAATACACAGATGAAGAAATTATTAACATGCTCAATTTCTTTAATCGACAACATATTTGTTAAATTTGGTGGTATGACCTTTCAACAATCTATCGGCATACCAATGGGTACAATTGTGCACCATTTCTTGCTGACTTATTTCTCTATTCATATGAAGCAGAGTTCCTACAATCTCTCTACAAAGCAGGGTCTAAAGACTACAAGGCGTTTTAACAACACGCACAGATATATCGATGATCTGATTAGTCTAGACAATCCAGACATATCAAATTACTTACATCATATCTACCCTGATGAATTGGAAATTAAAGAAACAACTGAGAGTAAGAACTCAGCTTCGTATCTTGATCTGTTCCTACAAGTGGGTACAATGGCTTCACACTAAGCTGTATGACAAAAGGGATGATTTCGATTTTGAAATCATAAATTATCCCTACTTATCAAGTAATATCTGTCATGCACCTGCTTATGGTGTGTATGTGTCTCAACTTCTCAGATATGTAGGGCTTGTGATTCCTATGCTGATTTTCAAATGAGACACAGCTTATTGGTATCAAAACTAGTGAAACAGGGATATACATCCAAAAGACTCGTGAGGACTTTCAAAAAGTTCTACGGTCGATATGATGACATTGTGGCCAAATATGACACCTCGGTCACTCAAATGATTAACGACAGCATTCCCGGCTTTGACTTATTACAGTGATTCATAAACTGTATCACTTCATACAATATTTAGACAATTTTGGGACCAATCCTGACGGGTGTAGCATGCTAGCAGGGTACGTTTACCCATTCCGGACACCTGGTACCACCACTAACTATCAGTGGTTCAGGATGGTCCTACTTAAATTTGTAAATCTCAAATGTCCCATGGACCTGGTAATGTATTACCTTGAATGGAAATGATTATTGGACCAGTTTAATGTCATATTGAAGGAATGTGCATATTATATGAGAGAAGGCAAACTGATCTTACATTAAAGTTTTGTGTGAATGTCTTTCAATCACTTACCTCTCCCCCTTCATTCATAATTTGCAAAACAAAGAATTATGTAATTTTAGACTATTGAATGTTGTAAATGTACCGTACCCGGAAGCAAAACTATGCTCACCTTGCTAAGGTTGAGTTGTCTGGCTGTGGTGGTTGAGGCACTTGTTTCCTCTGATCAAACTCGTCTAAAATCTCCCTAGTACTTGCCAAAAGATCTGTCATACCCAGTGATGGCACTGTCATTGAGGGCGCTCTGTCATGTTCTGGTGTTATGATAGTGGATGGTCTCTCACTGGATGCCCATGACTCATTGAACTTGGAAGATGTATCCCTTGGACTTGGTGTGTCGTGTGTTGGAAGCTCTCTATCAAGGAGAAAGTTGTTTTTTTGGAGGAATTTTTCTGCTCCAGGACTTGGGCCAGTTTGTCTGTCTTTAGTTTCACCAACTTTCAGCTTGATTGGCCTCTCTGGACTCAAGCATATCTATGGAGCAGAAAAAATTGTAAAAATAAACTTTTTATCATTTACCATATATGCAAGAGCAAGTTGGAATTATATTAGAGTTGAACAGGCCACTCTTAAGAGAGTGCATTTGAGTTGAAAGTAGACACAATTGCGAGTTTCGATTTCAATGTTGCTGGCATTACTGAAGTTACTGCTATACATATATCTGAACAACACTCAATACATCAAAAACACAATGGACTACTCATAAAAACAAACTTTCAGGGCCAATCAAAGATATAAAGAAATAAAAAATAAAAAGTAGTTTTAACATTCATAGTTATAATGAATACATTTGCTCTTGTTTATCTTACTATAAGTACCTGTCATACCCATGCCATATTAACGGGGTGCTGCACCCAACACAGCATATTTTGCTCAAAAATCACGTTTTTGCAAATATTTATTCAACTTTAATTAATTTGTTAACCCAAAATTAAAATATTGGTTGGGTTCACCTATTAGGTTGTCAAGCAGTTGAAAGTTGCGTGATAAAGAATGTTTAATTTATGCAAATGTATGCAAATCACCCGATTTCTTGGCTTCTTTTACCTCCCAATTTCAAAATTTCCAAAGAATTTAACTTCACTCTGGCTGGGTCGAATTTTCTGAAATTTTTACATTATGTTCTTTAAATACTATATTACAAAACGACTATTTTGTTTGGCAATAAAGTTCTTACATTTTGAATAAGAGGCATTTTAATTTTGCTTATCATGATTTTAATCAATTTTTTTGAGTGTCAGTCTTTAAACCCCTACCATTTTAGAATGAGGATAGATAATGCCAAATAAAATAGTAGTTTTTTTCTACATATACTCTTCTTTCAAGTGAAATATTACATTTCAGAAAATAGCGTCAAGTTTTTGACTTAAATTAATTTTTATCATTAATACCAAAATTGAGGTTTTTTACCCCAAATATACACCCACTTCATCCTTCGAGTAAACTACTGCTACCATACTAAACTTTAGAGTCTCTGCTTTTTGAAAATATATAGTATGAGGGGGTTCCTTGTCATCTTTGATGAGAAATATTGCTTTGAAAAAAACTGTGTTGGCAACATGCAGCTCCACCTTAATGCAAATGTAAAGAAACTAAAAGTATACTTTGCACAATTAAACATTAACATGCCCTCATGAAATATGGTTGGTCAGTGGGTAACACCTTTTCACTTTTTACTTATATTTAAGTGTGACTCATCAAAATGCAGCAAAATTTGGCAAAGTCATACATGATTTTTGTAAAGGCAGAAATACTTCAGAGGTCAGAGGCAAGGTCAGGTTACCTGAAACGCAAATATTTTTTTTTTATTTGGCCTTAAGACATATAACTACCACAAATTAATTTTACACTGAACTTTGTGTTGACTTATAAACAACCAAACTAATCATCTGAAAAGTTCCTCACCTTCTTTTCTTCTTTTTTCAATTTTCTCTCAAGAGATGGATGGTAGTATGCTGTAGGTAAGGGGTCTTCGGCAAAGGGGTCTACCCTGAAAAGGCAGAAATTGTGGCTCATGATAAACTGCCATCAAGATATATTGGTAGAAGTTTTGTTATTTCATGAGTGTCATTGAAAACAGACAACAGTGTATAGGACAAATGATGGTATGTCATGATTCATATGAAAGCTTCAAATTTTGTTCCATTTTGAATCTTGAATGCATTACCGCAAAGTGCCATGACTGTGATGAGGGTTTACTCTTTGTATTTGTGATGGCACAGTGTGTTCATTATCATGATTTACACTGCTATACATGTACTTTTGGATTATAATACATCTACAACCTGAATAGAAAAACAAAACAAACCAGTACATTTGCACAAACTTTCACACTTCAAAGCTGACCAGGCTAGCACTGAGCATGCAACATTCACATACAAGTTAGTTTGCTCCTTTAACCCTTTCACCACCATGGTTTGTCCCAAATCCATTGTTTTCTATGGTAAAGTTGGACCTATATACGGGGAACTGGGGGTGAAAGGGTTAACATTATGAATTGCTAAAGCAAGACTGGATGAAGAGATTTTTACAAATGACAGGTGAATAGTGATTGTTTCCATTGACAACTTTGTTGTTAGAGCATACCAGCAGCTCAGGTTTAATCCTTTCAGGCCTGACTTTTTGGTCACTTACCAGAGCTACCCCTATAGGGGCTTAGGCCTGAAAGGACTAATCTTTGATGTTACAAAGGTGAAGTCAATGATGCTGTCGATGCAGATTGCCATAAATCTGGTTGATAATGTTAAGTAATAGAGGGCAGCAGGTAGCATGTCTATTTGCAAAGATAATGAGGTTATTACCAAAATACCACAACGGATGCAAGAGGACATTGGCAAAGCGTATCGCCTGATGTGAGCAATGCACTACACGTATGTCAAAGTGCATCCTTTGCATTACTTTTGTAATAACCTTAGGCCAAAAAAAAAAAAAAGAAATGTTTCTGGTCAGGTCTCCCTTTAAAAAATGGTGCGGCGACGCGCATTTTATTTTTTTTATTTTATTTTTTTTCCCTCAAGGGAGGGAGGAGGGTCAGTTTTATAGTTTTATCAATATAGTCACATATATACTGTTCATGCAGTCACTGATCATGCCCCCCACAGAATTTTCTCTTTCTCTTCAGCCATTGTGGTTTGGTGTCAGCCACGGCCGCCGGCCACAAACAGAAAAAAAAGGGTGACGCGCTGTTGTTCAAGTGACGCGCGCGCTGACCAGAAACATTTCTTTTTCTTTTTTTGGCCTTATTATGATACATCTAACGTTTGTCTGGCATCAAATATTAACAGTTTTCGTGCATTGTCAATAATTGTACTTTCCATTTATAATGCAAGTACATGTATGGAACGCTAGCTTAGATGCGCTTCTGGATAGCCTGTCCACTACATGTACAGAATGTGAGACGTATTCTGGCAATCATCCAATGTGTCCCTTGAAAATGTTCAGCGGTGAATGCATAGATGAAGTCGCAAGGGGAGGGGCACCTGGAAAGTTAGTGTGACAGAACGGGCATTCGTAAGGCTTATTTAGCACATGCATAATTCTATTGTTCTCGATGGTAGATGCATAATAAAAAGTTTTATGAATCTGATGTGTTTGGTGATATCGAATATCAGACACACAGTAAAACAATTGTCAGAATCTTTCATGTGATTTAAAATTGATGACAGTTATGCTGTTCAACACAATAGAATGAGGGCCTCTGGATTTCGCATTGGTTTCAGGAGTAGGAAGGTGCAAAGAGGGGAAGATTTCATGGGAAGAGGGAAGTCATTAGCAAGAGGGAATTTACGAGTTAGTGGGGGGGGGGGGGTTAATCAACATTCTCTAGTTTGAGGACAGTTATATGCAGCTTGAACTTTCACTCCACCTTCTGACAAATTTCAAAAATATGGCAGGGAATATGTAGAAAACAGCTGCAGTTTGCCTCTGAATAACAGTAATCTGAGTCAAATATGATTCTGATACCTGCTTCAACTACCATGGTGATTATGATGATGATAAAGATGTTTGCTTGAATGTCACCAATGACATTACTATGATTAATTTGTACATTTGTCCGTATCTTTACGCTCAGTTTTTATTAAAATTATTGCTAGTCCTGCATCCATCAGGAGACTTTGGTTCGGCCTTGGTCTCAGGGCAGAAGACCTCTGTAACCCAAAGGCCTTCTGACATGTATCTAACCATAGACGACTACACGGGCTTTCGACTCAATGAGATGACAAACCGCACAACACAACTGATTGTACAGGTTGCATCAGTGACGGTTTGCTTGGATTTAGTCGAATGTCTATGGGGGCGATCGATGCTTGCCTGGACAAGAACGACGGGACATACTGTCCTTGGAAGAATTCGGTTAAAAGCAACCCAACCTGCGTTTATACAATGATAAATGAGTACAGGACCGGCCAGCTACCTTTAACTCTACCACTCATTATCTGTAATTATGTGGGTGCCATGAACGGATTTCGGAAACTCAAGAACTCTCTCCTGGCTCCTCATAAACCTGTACCGCCGATCTTTAAGTAATAGTGGCATCTATCACCTATGCGATAAATTTAAACCGATTAACTTGAGAAGGAAGTTACTGTTATCCATGAAACTGATAGTTTAAATCTCTAAACATCCCACCATTGCGCTGAAACTCAGTCGTGTCAAAACAAGTTTTTGAGCATTTGTTCGATGTCAACGGATCGACGTTCAGAGTACCTAAAGGTCAAACAGAGAACTATTTTGTACTTACCCTGATTTTATGAATTTTTCTATGACACTCATGAGTCAAGACCTTTTTACAACTTCATGCAAGGTATCTTTCGAGACGATCTCCGCTGGTTTCGAAAATTACTTGGGAGTAACATACAACACATACAAGTTTGATTTCACCGCCATTTTGAAATTTAATGGATATGTGCGCATGCGTAAAATGCATTACTTTGACCTTTGACCGTGGCTGCTGATAATGCAGTCATGGTTACAGCGTGGCGGAAGTGAACGACTCTCTCGCTTCTCCGAGCTCCCCGCGCTTAACAATATTCATTTTTGTATTTGTAATGACATTTGCCACTCTTCATGAGGCATGATTTCCTCGACATCGTTGTCGCATATTACTCCTTTGCAGGAATAACAGATAAAACACCTTCGTAGAATTTCCACGTTGTGCAAATCTCCACATTTTGGCCCAGGTGTTTGCGGAGTTGGGAGGAGGCCGCTTAGCCAAAGCCGGACACCCTCGCCATACTCGTAGGGCAGCGAGCAAAAGAACATTGGATATTTTCCGGGAAGACCATATGCTTTCTGAATACAATCGCTTGTGGCTGGGTACACGGTGAACGCCCTCAGGCCCCACTGACTTAAAAAATACTCATAGTGGTTCTAGTGGGGGCGTTCGCCGCACGGTAACCGCAACAACGACTGTGTTGCTCTCGTTACTGACGTTAGAAATTGGAGAACATAAATGGATGTAAAATTATTTGTATTTCTGAAAGGTTTTGTTATTGTTTTTGATGTTGTTGTCGAAAGTGGAATCCATTAAACAAATGCACTGGTATATATAATATACAGTGTGGTGTTTGTGTTCTTCAGATGGTTAGATCAAACACTTGATAAACATTGCAAAATGTTTAGCTCATGTGAAAATATTTTCGTTTTTTCCAAGTCTTTTAAACTTCAGCAAAACAGAAAGATATCAACCATTCACAGGGAATATTAAAAGATTAAACTCTGTGTCTAAGCTCTGACATCATATTTTCAAGTTGAATGCAAGAAAACAATGCCATAAAGTTTGATCAGGCAGATGCTAATGGTGAATTTCTGATCAGCATTATCCATACAGAAATTAACACACATCATTGGTATGTATCTCTCACCATAGACCCTCGAGAAAAACTGTTTTTCTCGAGAGTCTATGCTCTCACTGAGGAATTCAAAACAAAGCAAGAACATAGAGTTGACCGGGTATACATTTATTGAACTATCTATGACATAATACTCTTGATGAAACGTATACAGCTATTTCTTTAACAATATAGAATAAGTTACTTACCCAAAATAAGAATAACACCATTTGTCTAAATATTCACAGGACAAAAATCATCTTGGAAAAAACAAATATCTGTGCTTATAGTAAAGAAAGAGATAAATATCTGAGGAACTGATGCTAATATGACTTCAGTACTTCAAAAAATTTTCAATACTTTGTCACATACATTTTGTTTGGTAGACTGTACGAATACTGAAATTAATTGTTAAGTACAAAATGGGTGACTGAGAATTTATGAATGAAAATTTTTTTCTGGGCAAAATGGGATATCTTTCATAGTATAATGTATACCAGGCAGTTCATGGCAAGATTTCTGCATAAAGCATGCATCTTGTGACAGATATCCAGTGTCTCAAAAGTTTTTTATGGTAACTTTCTGGTCTACTGTTTATGTGGACTAATTTTGAAGCTGGTGAAGTACATAAGGTTTTCACCATATTATTTTGTGAAGATAAAAAATGATTTTCCTCACACAGAAAGTGGCCATTGTGAATTTCAAATAGTAAATTATAGTTAACTTGTTTCTATAGTAACGGTACTGGCAATCCAAATTTTTCCTCTTGATTTTGAAAAAGATGGTTTAATGTTTTCTTGAGGAATCTTTGAGCAAAAGTTTAGTCTTTCAGTTGTTAGGTGCAAGCTACCATAATTCAACCATGGCAGACACACAATACAGAAATTAAGACTTCTAGACAATTCCGACTTTGAAAGAGATTGCAAAATATCTTTTCCATAGAACTCTATCTGTGACAGAGATCAAAATGTACTATGAAATAGATGACCATAGATTTATTTGTTCATCCAAAAATACTGAGCTCTGCAGTTGTTATGTTGAAGGAAATGTTTGTTTATCACGGTTCAGAACAAGACAACAGCTTTTCAGCTTACAAATGGTAATTGAAATGAGAATATGAGAAGAAATATATTAAGTGTGACCTGTTTACAATGATTTGATTAATTGACTCAAGCCTGGCATTTGTCATTCAATTCTTGTTTTTACAAGTTAACCATTCCAGCCACTTAAGGTAGAATGCACACCAGTGAGATAACAGATCCATCACAGTTTTACAATTTTCTGGTTTGGAATCGTTTTGAAGAGTATGAAGAAGTTTTCAACTGTTTTATTTTTGTGGACAATCAAAATTTCCTCTACAGCAGCCATTTTGAATGTAGAAAGTCAGTAAATCAGTGTTTTCTCTGCATGTTCACTGGAGGGGGCAATTTCTGCCCCATTCATCAAAATTAGGGGGCAGACTTGACATTTTAGGGGGCAGCATTTTTAATGCTTACTAATGATATTAAACAACATATCAATGGCACTGTAGTATCCATGGAGACTGAACTACAACTAGTCCTTGGCTGTTCTTTTTCGATGCGTACACTCCACGTTATGCACGTCACCAAAGTTGAGTGACAGGCGATATATTGTCTTTTCCGAGGCAGTATTCTGGCCAAAAATAACAGGAAATTTACAGCTCACTACACTATTATATGCGCTTGGGTCACCATCATATGGGCGTATTTGCTTTCTCTGTGTTTTGTGCGCGATTTTCGCGCAGTCAGTAACTTTTAAAGGGCAGAAAATGACTCGAAATGCGCAATTTGCGCAATCGCGCAGTCGAGAGAAAACCCTGCAAAATGTTAGGGAATTTGTTTCTTTTGTATCAAAATTAGCATTATGGGGACCAATTCTCATTCTTGATTTCAAAAAAAGTTTAAAGTTTGGAGAGGCACATACTATGATACCTTAAAATGCTCACGTCCAGAACAATATTGACATACTACTCTTGAATGGCAGCTACATTAATTTTCACATTCAGCCTGACCTATGATGATGAATGATAGCTTTGAAAACTGATGACAGCCGTGGTCAATGTGTTCTTTTATCCTAAGACATGAGACAGGAACAAGCCTGGTTTTACATTATGTATTTTCTAAAGGTGTTGCTGACGTAAACCTTCTTGGTCAAAAAAATGATCTGCTTTTGGATTGTACTGGTAGTATCTACATTCAGATAACTAAAATAACATAAACAAAATTTCTAAAATGACGCCAATTAAACATTTGGTCAAGATTCAAAGAATAAAGTATATCCAACATTGTCCAAATTATGTTATGTTTACTAACACAAAGTACTGATAGCCTATTGACAATCATCTTCCACAGAGGTTATAAGATAGAAAAGACATTTTATGAGGTAACAAGAGCAATAGTAAAAAGTACAAAAAAAATACACTGAGTTGAATAGAATGTACAAATGTCAACCTTTCCTGATAATTTTGTCATAAAACTTTTTAATAGAATAAAATTACAAAGACACTGTAGTTCTGTGTTCATAAAGTTTAGCTATCCAAAAATAGTACCTGCTACAAAGTTTTCAAAGTACTTTAACTGTCTGTGCTTTAACAAATATCTTCAAATTACACTACAAGAAAACAACTTCTAGCTTGAATGAGTTGTTCCTCAAAATATCATCTAGACCCTTGTATACAATCTTTATATACAAATAATTCAAGTTTAAGCAGCGTTTATTGTTTGCCAATGACAAACAACAACAAAATCTCAAAGTCTAGTTCATACCACTGTGTAAAGGTTTCATTCAAATCAAGCAATTCTTGCATTTCTAACTCTGTCACACCCTTGCCCTGTGTACTAGGGATCAAAACAATTATCCCAATTTACCAGCTGGGATCAAACCAATCCCTATGTACCAGGATCTAATCCATCACTGTGCAAGTGAAATATTGAAAGCAAACAGATTTTAAACCAAAGTTTCAAGAATGAGAGAGATGTACTATGTTAGTCAATTTTCAGCAACAAGTCATCTTTATCTGAATAAAATCCAATGTAGAGATGGGTCAGTCTTTCATGCAATTATGTTGGAGTCCCCCACCATAGCACGGAAATAAAAACCAAAGCATGACTGCATAAATGACAGACCCAGGGACAGGTAGTCGGACTCAAATTTCTACAATGCATTTCTGATCTACCACTTGTGGGGCTCATTTTAACCCTTTCACCCCCAGTTCCCTGTATACAGGTCCAACTTTACCATAGAAAACAATGTATTTGGGACAAACCATGGTGGTGAAAGGGTTAAAGCTCTTGGAGAAAGAAAAACTTTCACGGTCTTATTTTTTCAAAAATCCAAAATTCAATTTTTCCCCATAGGAATGGGGGCCATTTTGAATTTCAAATATCGCGGAATGTTCGGTAATTTGTTTCACAAGTTCAAAACTTTGCACGGTGACCCCTGATTTGGTGAGAGAATGGTTGAAAGCTTCATTCAGGAAAGTTTGAGCAAAAGTTTAAGTCCTTTCACTTTCAAGGTATAGACTGAGTTCACTACATTTTGATTGCATCTCTAATTGGGTCTTTGTTATTCTGCAATGAATGCACAGTTAATACACATAACATATTTGATGCTGTCATCCCTGAAAAAAACCTATGTATCTGACTAAGCTAACGAAAATACTAGTGTTGTACAACAGTCTTCAATATGAAATTCTGACGAGATTCTACTAATAAACAAAACTTAAGAGGAAATTCCATTCCTATGAAGTTGCAAAAATAATATTTTTTAAATTCACATTTCAAAACATCACTTTGGTCTTATGAAATCAGCTTGCTCTGTAACAATTACGTTCAGCCAAAACACAAATTTTCTCTCTTTGCGCCTTTTATATTGAGTTGAATTTTCCTGAATAAACATTTCCATTTATGTAATATTCCGTGACTTCTAAGAGTACCTGAAGCATGTTTGAGAATTAAATTAATTTTATAATTATCATGAATAATATTAATTACATCTTCATATAATGTTCATCTCTCTGTAAAGGGACAGTAGCTGTAAATTTTGATGACGTTTTCACTACTTTTGTCTTTTTCATCAATTACAAGTTCTTATTCTGTTCCCCAAAGCATGTTGAAACACCACATATTTGGTTGTCGATCAACACAGCGTCTATACATGTAAAATTCACTGTTATCGTTTACACTTCAATTTTAGTCTGGACCAGAACTCTCTTCAAACAATACCAATGCAGTCTGCACATGTACAGGCTGAGTTGACAAGCTTAATAATGTGTATGTCAACATGCTTTGGGGCGTAGAACGAGAAATTACAGTTGACATACAAAATAAAAAAATAGTGAAAAAATGTCATCAAAAATTACGGCCACTGGCTCTGTAAAGCTCCACAATTCACCTGTTTGGTCCTTTCTATCACATCAAAGCTCTTTTCCCATGAGTCACTCAGAAGGAACTAGACCTGACCATTGTAACCTACACATGTTCTGGCAAGTTTGGCCGTGCAAGAACACAATCTAGAATCTACTAGAACTCCTCACTGCATGGTAATTTCAGATGTATATCAGTTATCTGACAATGAAATTGTGATCAAACCTACCTTTAACATTTCTTCAGTTAAAATCATTTCATACCAGTGCAATCATGAAAATTAATACTGTGAAGTATTATTTACAAACCTGCAACTTAATAATTCTGCAAAAGTTTTACAAGCTTTCCTTGCATTCATAGTTAAAATGTCTCCGCACATACTGATATATATGTTCATATATATTCATACACAAGATGGTATTTGAGAGTATACTACAACTGAAATAGCAAAATCATAATAATATAAAAATGTTCAAAGTTACAAGTCTGAAACCATCATTCACCTCTAATGGACTCTCTCACAGCCAACACTATCTCACAGTGATTGCTCTATCAGAATCTTTTATATAGGCACCCTCAATAGTTGGCCAAAGCTTATTCCTAAGGTCTAAGGGCCAATGTCATAAGTTAAATGCTGGGTAAAAAACCTAATTTCTGAAGTTTTCAGCTATAGCCTAGAAATCCTAAAAATTAAATCAACATACATTTATCCAACTGCAGAGTTCTTTTTAAGCCAAATGAAGTAAACAATGCCCCACAATGGCTTCAATTGAATTTGAAAATAACTTTAATAGTCAAACATTTTAATTCTTTTTGAATTTAACAAATATGATGAGAAAAATACCACCAAAATCAGTTTCTAAGGTACTATTTACACCTAATTTTATGTCTCTACACTTGTTCCTATGTTTTTGAAATCGTTTTGTGCATGGAGTACGCAGAGAACCTTGCTGAATCCAGTCAAAAAAACTCACTAACTCGATCACCCTACACAAAAGTGGTACACTGTACTGTCTTCAATTGTTTTCATGCATTTACAGAGGGACAACAAAAGTCACACAGGGAGCAGATGGCAAAGTTGTTTACAAAGAAAAGCTGCTTGTGAGATGTTTCTTGGTGGCTACAAAATACTTTGGAATGATATTCATGTGTGAAAAACACCCGGGAAAAACATCCAGTTAAAGATGCTCAACATGCAAAGAGTATTGTGATGTTGAATTGCTCAAAATTGGCTACTATGCTGTCTCTAGACATTGGCTATTATGCTGTCTCTAGACATTGGCTATTATGCTGTTTTTACAAATTGGCTATTATGCTGTTTTTACACATACATGTGCAGTTCCCTTTTAGTCAGTAAGACTATGAAAGGCACAGAAAACTGTGTTGGATTAGCCCTATATACACTTTTCAATTATCTCTCATCCGCTCTATCAGTTGCGATCAAAATGTATCTTTCTACTTGATTTTTCAGATGTCATTTCCTGTCATAATCTAAATTATTTTGTCAGATAGAAAATGTTTTCAGGTCAAAATCTTCCTACCCCTATTAAAACTAAAGACATTATTTTCTTTATCCAACATTACACTTTGGACATTGCCCTAAATATGAATTGCTTGTTTTGTCATTATGGGGCTGTGACAGAGTCTATATTCTTCTTTTAATCTTCCAAAGCAGTTATATAAACCACAATTCCATGGAGGATCTACTAACTTAATCCCTATCACTTGTCAATATGTGCTTTGATCTTGTTCTTTTCCATAGCACATGGATCTTTTATCTGACAGAGTGTGGACGGACAAATGTCAAGCATTTGAACAATTACATGTACATCATAGACAATATTTCTGTTCCAGAATGGGCATTAATTCTAGGATAAATACTTGATACTGTCTACTGGTAGTACTACTGCTTTTGATGTACTTTGTACAAACATACTAAAAGTCTTCATATCACGTACAGCTAACTGTTGCTTTCATAAAAAATATACCATATCGAACACAAAAAGTGAGCAAATATAAAACATGCTTGCCAAAATAAGCACAAAAAACTCAATTTTACGAGACCTTATAGGCAAATACTTTCCCAAGAGAAAAAGGAGAAATAAATTATGATGGTTAGATTTGCATGACACATCTGTGTATTCTGGTTCTTGTATCAGGCTATCGACAGAATAGTAAATGAGACACTGAAAGTCAGTGTTATCTCCTTTCAGTGTCAGACTTAGCTACCATTTATCATTCCTCAAATAAAACAATGCTATCTTCTGTGACTTATTACCAAAATATCTGTGACCAATGAATCATAAAAAATATTTTGTATTCGGCCCCTGAATTATATTCAGTGTGTACTGTACAAAATTTCTTTTGAGTCTCTCACAATTTTAAAGCAACAACCATATATTTTGATACTACATAATTTAATAGTTTTCTCTGGTGACCTATACTAAAGTATTACTCATTGTTGACAAACAAAGAGGCTAACCCTTTCACCCCATTTCTGAGTGTAGAGGTCCAATTTTACCATAGAAAACAACTGGATTTGACCAAATCATAGAGATGGAAAGATTAAAACCAGACGCTCAGAACTTAGTACCTAAACAATCAGAAAATAACTCAATAAAACAGTTTTGTAGCTACTATATACATTGTTTACTGTACATATATACCGGTAACACAATTCTGAACAGAAATTGACAAAGGTTTGACCAAAGTGTTTTGATTTTTAAAAAAAATGTCAATTTGTGCAACCATTGAAGGCCAATTGGCAGGGAGTCTTAAACAGACTTTACAATGAGCTATGCGGCTCAGCAAACATGTTTAAGTGTCTGAGAGGGGCACAAGAACTGAAAATGTTGAAGTATAATATTTTACAATCAGTAAACAATAACTTTTCAGTGTTTGATTAGCTGGCCAATTATAGAAAATTTGATGGCAGGGCTATGTTTTAACAAATGAAACTAAATGTTGAATTAGTTGTGTTCAAAGGTCCTCATCAAATAGAAAATGACAAATATGGCATGATTAGATCAATACAATTTTTTTGAAAATGTACTCTATTCTGAAACCTCTACAGAAACAGGCAGATTGTATCTAATACTTCTTTCCTCCAAAAATACACATTAAGAACTCTTAGAAAAGATAAATTCACTCTCAAATATTGCATCATTTAGAGTATAATCTAACATGAAACAAACACTTTTTCATTTCCTTGGAAATTGTTCCCTTTTTCTACCGACTTCTACTTCGACTTGCACTACTACGACTGCTGCTTTTGCTGCGACTACTTCTCTTAGGGCTGGCACTATGGTCTCTGATATTCCGCTCACTGCTTTGACTCCGACTACGGCTATCACTATGGCTATAACTTTTCCTCCTGTGGTTGTTGCTGCTCCTTCTGTTATTACGACTGTTGCTGCTGTTGTGTTTGTCATTGCTGTGACGATCCCTGCGATCACGGCTTCGGCTACGACTTCTGCTGTGATGACGACGGGACTTTCTGCTGTAATCCCGATCTCGATCACGACTCCTACTTCGACTTCTGTATGAAGACCTTCAAAACAAAAGGCGTAGACAGTATTTATAATAGCTCTCTTTCAGAGATCATGTCCTAAGGGCTAACACAGGAGGGCAAAGTAACTCGATAGGGCAATAGTAACTCAGGAAGGCAATTAGTCAATAGGAATTGTGAAATCAGATGTGTTTAGCTTTCACCTTACAATTCAAAAATCCCTTTGAAAAAAGTGTCAAAGAGGTAAGCCATTCTTTGTGTTAATTATATATGTACTGGACTTTAGATTCAATATCTTTGATAATTGTGAATGCACACCTTCAAAACCATGACAAGCAATGCTACATTTAAGCTCTAACAATAATAACAGCATGATGAGCAATTCGGAATCAGTAGCATTATTACACAAGTACTGATACTGATGTGTGACTTGATCAAATTTATAGTCATCCAAAACAAACAAATCAACACTGTATCCCAGAATGTTATGTAGTTACATTCTGGATGATTTGAAATGCATTGATATTGGCAATATTGACTTCAGGTCAAGTTTACTGTCACTACTCATAGCATAAGCATATATAATCATAGTCAGTGATGGTGTACAAAGAAGAGCATGTTGGATTGACTGAAGCTGCTTATAATGATGCTTTGGAAGATTGGATTACAGGGCCAGTAGCCCTATCTCTTAATGACATGTTTCACTATGGGTGAACCATGGTAAACTGCAAGTTCCAATTCTACTCCCCAAAGCATTTTGAAACACCTGCTATTTAGCTTGTAAACACAGCATCTACTCAATTTAAAATGCACTGTCTTTGTTTTTGTTTGAATTCTAATCTGAACCAGAATTCACTGATCAACAATAACAATACTGTACAGTCTTCAGAATGAGTTGACAAGCTGTATCAAAACAGGCCTTGGGGATTACTGGTAGAACAGTAAACTGTATTGGTAGTGAAAAAAGTCATCGAAAGCTGCAACTATTGCCCTTTCAAGTTTCAACACAGGACATCAAACTGCACTTTAATCTGTACTTATTGCAGGACATAACTTAAACAATTATCATTAAAAATAATGCACCTGAAGATTGTGCTGTCAAAGTCTGTAAAGTCATGATAGATGAGGTGAGATGTCAGGGCAGAGAAGATGATGGAATGGGTAGGCACCATGATTAGATTTTCTGAAAGTTAATACCTGTTTCATAGAGAAATAATCTTTAAGATACAGTTATTAAATCCTTTGTATAGCATAGAAGAATCTGCTTTTTATAAGGATTGCTCCTTAATTTTCATACTGAATGCTTTGTTTTGCTCGGATGGGGCAAGTATGTATTTTTCATGTGCAGGCATACCGGTACACTTCAGTAAACATGATTTAGATTTTGACAGCAAAATGTTGGAAATGTCAAGTCACCTTGCCAAAAAAGAGATTGGTGTAAGATATGGACTTTGAGCTGATGGCATGGATGCTGTACTGTAATGTCAAACCAATCAGTGTAAGGGTACCATGTCTTGCATGATCGGAAAGATTTCAACTTTCTTTCCCAGCAATGTAGTGCTTATCAAGCTAAGCAGCATACTGCCATGAAATATCATGTACTATTGTGAAGGTGCATGTCATGGAGTGTAAAGAGACTAGAAGGCATTCAGGTTAAACATTTGACCAGCTGTTGATTGTGGAATGACTGCTTTTTTGCCCATTTATTGATGATTTGCTTTCATATTTTATTAAATGAATTTCACCAATAATTAGAGGGATTAGCCCACCTTCTTCCAAATGATCTGCTATCAGGCCTGGAAACAGACCTGTAAAACATCAATTTACAACATTTCAAACCAATCATGGCATACTGTTATCACTATCAAATATTTATGACACATTAACTATTTCATCCTTAAGTTGAGATTTCTGAAAAGTCTAATCAATGACTTGTGTTTGTGTTCAGTCTATCTATATAACCACAAAGTTGTGTATCACTGCACATGGAATGTACCCTGACAATTTTTGCAATAATTCTGAGCTTCCACACAAGGAACTTCCTTTAGCAACAGACAAGATTATTTCAGTATTAAACAAGGTTATTAAAGATTAAGACAACAAGACTCAGTAAAGTATTTTCTTTGAGATATCCCACTTTATATCTGTTACACTTCAAATACACTTTGGTTAAGGACATAATTTACACTGGTATTATCCAACTTTTAGATCCAAAATAGTTATGACGACACTAACTCAACAATTTGACTACTTTATTTTAGTTTGGTGCTCTAGTTTCCCTGCTGTTTCATATTTATATATTGCTCTTTGTGCTTACAGTGTTTTGTGAAGCAGTACAGAGTAAAGTCTACACAGTAAAATGTCAGTTCAGGAATCATGGACAGTGCCTACATCAGTGGCTGGAAATCGTTCATGTTACATCAGAATGTCAAGGAGTTGATTTATCCTAGGTGTAGGTTAAGGTAGACTGAAAGATCCATCGATTGAGGGCGCTCTTTTAGGGGAGTGTAGAGAGTGTCCTCAAGGAACAGATCTTTCAGTCTAAGGTTGAGAAGAATACATTTTTGGTGTTTTTGATTAAACTAGGTAATTTTTTTTCATTTTTATAGAATTCACAGATTTATTCCTATTGATACATTTCTGTTGCTCTATATTTTGTTCAAAGATTTTGCAAGGTTTCTGTAAACCAGGATGCAATCAGTTTTAATGTACCGGGTAATATTGGATTGACTGTTGTTGTAACCATGCATGTCTTATCTTGCTATGTACATTTGCCTTTCAGTAGTTTTCACTCACTCACTTTTTTCTACATTTATTTAGTACTATTTTTAGTACTTTTTTTTTAGTATTTAGTATTTAGTACTATCCACTGATATCATAGACTAGCAGTTCATTCTACAGGTATGTTTGTGTGCATGGTTCTGTGTGTACTGTGGTCCATTCAAATTCAGGGTTTCACATATCATACTACCGGTACAGTAACTTTCACAAACATAAAGTGACTTATGCCTGTTCCTGTTTACAATTTGGCAGAATCACAATTTTGTCATCCATGACACCACAGGGTACATTGCCCCCAACGCAAAACAATTTTCCTATTCAAAATTCATGTTACAACTTGCTGTGGATGTATATCATAAGCAACCAATTCATTTCTACAATCAAAATATATTTGTCTACCGTGTACAACAGAAATATGGTTAACAACTATGTGTATCAAGCTATATACCAGATATACACTCGTCTTTGAACAATTTGTTCTCTCCAGCTCAGTTTACCTGAGAGCTGGAGAGTAATGTTCCATTTTTGGAACTCAACATTTGCTTGGACATTGAATGGCAAACTTCTCCAAAGACCCCAGCATTTTGTTTTTTTCACAATTTCATATGATCCATGCATAAAAGCCAAGTCATACAGCACAATCAAATACTGACTTTTGTTTGAAATAACACATTGATATTAGGAGTGGCACCTCTCAGCTGGTTTTGGGGTTGCAAGAGTTGTAGCTGTGCTAATCTTTATCAAACATTTCATATGAGATATCAGCCTATTAAAGCATGTCATATCAATGGAATCAATTAATCCTGTTGAATGCATGCTGACTTTTTGATTTAGAGAAGATTTTTTAAGGGTATATTACATCCAGGAACAATCATTTTTGTTGCTTAATGGCTTGATAGTAATTTCCTGTACTACTGTATACTGGTATATGATACACCAACACCAGCAGGGCATAGAATGAATTGTCTCATGGCTTACAATTACTCTCATAGGCAGACTCACCGTGGTGCTGGTCCTCTTCCATAACCCACTGTAATCAAATGAAATGGAAAATGAAAATTACATCCACTTTGTATGACAAACAATATGTCAAAAACAGACAGGATTATTCATTGAATTATTCTGTCTGTTTTTCTTAGCAGAAAATTTCATCAAATTAGATAAATTATATTTTTCCGTAATCGACAGAGCTTATCTATCATACCAAATGTAGCAATCACTTTCACTGCTCCATTGCATTAATTAGCACACATTCTTATTCTTGTCTGTAATAATTTTCAGACCATGTTATTATCCAACAGAGATGGAGTGAATGTGTGTGTGTTAGGGTAAGCAAGGAGAGAATTTGACCTGAAAATCAACTTCCTCATGGAATTTCTTTTGAAAAGCAAAGTTTTGTTGAACACTCTTATGTTACTCTGTTATAGTACGTCTGATAGACACTAGTATATGGACTTGTAGTAGCATACCACAGAGACCATAGAGACTGAGTGTGCCTTTGTTGTATTGTACTACATTCAGCTACTACCTTGTACTGATAGAGGGTTTGGTGTACACATGTCAATTGTTTTTAAATACAAGAACAAATCACAGTAGCTAATACATGTACTCACAATAGCGTGAATCATGACAGTTTCTGGCCCAGTGTCCAGTACGATGGCATTTATAGCACTCATCATCAGCCTGATAAAAAAAGATCATAAACTGTCATCAGTAGCTGTAACCAATGTGAATGAAAGATTGGTAAGAGAGCAATGACACTGTACAGTCAATGATATTAAAGGATGCACTTGTCAGCTAGAGTTTACCATGGCTGAATTTCTCATGACTATGTACACACTACATTGCAGTAATTATCATATCTTCAGAGGGCCAATTGATGTCTTGTGCCTCGGTCTACATAACAATTATCAAAATCTATCAAAGTAGGTCAAAGGGAATATATGATTATGAATATGATCTGTGACCACTAAATCAGTGAATTTTTACACTAAAACAGTAACATGAGATTAATGTCAGAATAAAATGACCTACAAACCATCACATGACATCTGTGACATTCAAAGTAATAGGCCTAGGAGAATTGTAACCTCATTTAGAGAACATGTGACCTCTGTATTACAAGCATTAAACGCAACTTTGACATACAAGAGAAACTCCAAAATAGAAATAACACATATAGTAGTTGTCATATGTAATTCTATCATGACAGCAATTATCCTTGGGATTTGAACCGTCGGCATGCTGAATACATTGTAAATGATACACTTGTCCCATTTGGTACATCTATTCCTAATTAGAGTACACATTTCAATGGTGGTCCAAGTACAGTAAACACTACTCCAGGGAATATTTAAGCAATAAATAACCACACTAAGCAATGGTGTACCATGAGATTTTTGAACAGTTAAATTCACAACTTATGTACACAAGCAATAGCAAGTGTATGTATTGGAGTGAATGGATCAAAATTGAGTTAACTGTTGCTGATGTGGTATTTAGTACTTATACATTTAATTGAAATCTTGTCGTGAAATGTCAAAAGGGAATTTTTCTCTGGCTGAGTCATCGTGCCTGTTCCAACCGTGGTATATTGTGAATATAGCATGGTTATTTTAATGTCTCGGCCAATCAGATTACAGTTAGCATACTGGTATGATATAATAGGCAATGTTTCTTGAAAAGAAAACTTGCTGCTTTCTTAGGGACCATCTCAGATTGTCGCACAAGTTCAAAAATCAAAATTCATTAGTTTATGAAGGGGGGAGGGGGTGGGGGTGTTGGTTGACCTCCATTCAATTAGTGAACTTCACTTTCACAATGTGATTACAAGTTCTCTTTACATTGTGTGTAAAAAATAAACAAAACCTGCACACTTGTACCAACAAATTTTGCTATAACTATTTCCAACTCGTTGCATCATGCTGACAGAGTGACGGTGGTTAGTACTCAAATTTGATCAATTACTTGATGATGTAATGTGGTCAGGGGAACATACGGTATTCTTCAGTAGCTATAGCAAAATGCCACATTGTATTGTCAGGCAGACATCAACATTTTACACTTTTGAACTTTAGTTTAGGGGGAGGGGGTTTTGATATAAACAGAGAAATTTTGTTTCTTGAATTTATGCGACAATCCGAGAAGGTCCCTTAGTCCTTTTATCTTATTGAAGATTGCAAATTTGAAGACATTCAATGATTCATGGTTGATAAACAGAAACAGTCAAAATCTGAGACAGATGACAGTGGCGAAAGACCCCAAAGATTGATAATGATTTGGCTGTGAAAGACTCCATCAAGTACAAATAAATCATAGCAACAGATAATGCTACTAAAAATTGTTTACAATGCTGAGTTCAGCCATTGTTTACATTAACCTTTGACCTTACACACCACTCTCCTATTCAGAATTTTGAACTACGCCTCTTTTTAATTGTGCCTGGAATGACATTGAACTATTAAGTGTCTAGAATGGTCATGATCATGGTCATGTGTTCAGAAAGATTTGCTGAACTCTGGGTCAAATCTGCAGGGCATTTATATTCAGAGATATAGTCAAAGATTTCACATTTTGTTTGAGGTAACCCAAAGTTTGAACACAGTCTACTTGTCATTTGGATATCATTTTGTGATGTAGCTGTCAAGGGTTTTAAGGACTGAATTGTATACTGGAGGTGTTGGTCACACAGAACACGGGTATGGATCCTAAAGCATTGCTGTGACATTTTGAAATAAACTCTATTGTTTGCTTTCATTTTAGTAATTGTTTTGCTTTATGGCTACCTGTGTATCATATACCTTTTTCCATCATCTCGAGATGGAAGAATAATAACATATAAAAGAATAAAAAAATAAAGAAGAAATCAAAACTTGCACCTAAAAATAAAGCTACCAAAATTTGCAATTTATACAATTCAACTTCAAACCATCCATCCAACTTTAGACAAGTTTTTAAGTATTTTTGAATGGTTTTGACGTTGGCATTCCAAGCCAATAGACGGTTGTGAATAGAATTATTTCTTATCCATACAAACTAACAAAACAGCGGAAAAATGAATAAAGAATGATAATTGAAATTTGATGATAAACAAACAACAACTGCACTGAATGACACTATTTGGTAGCAAATTCTACCATACCCCACACTAGATAATTGGTCAAAAATATGCGTGGCATCAAAATATACTTTGAACACAAAAAATGAAACATACCTAAATTATCCTACTATCCAGGGCCACTAAAGATATTTTGTTTGTAAAGTGCACATTGTTATTATTTCTGTATTATCCCCCTTGTTGTATTCAATCTGCATATAAATCATGCTGTATGCTTTACAATGGAGCAATGACCTCAAGACATGGGAAAACTTCTCAAAAATAAATCTTCTGTATTGATGAGAAATCTGAACAGTATATTAGTCAGTCTCTTTTTCAAAGCTCAATTATCTGTAAAAATTAATATCTCTACCAATATTTTTGCTTTGGGTTTAAAAGTACGGTTTCTCATTCTACTTCAAAAATCATGCCAAAATGGCCAAAGCTTTCAACATGTCAATGCAGTCTGTATGTATTATTAGTCCAAGACAACAATTCCTTTGTAAACAATAACATCACATATTGCATGGTATTTACTTAATCTTCCATGTCAACCAACATACTGGTACTTCAGGGAGAAGAAAAAAAGTTTCTTTACTTAACAAACATACTAAAAATATCATTGAAAAGTTAAAGCTATCATTCCTTTAACTTTAGAATACTATAAGCCTTCTTTGAGTTTTCATTCTGGCAAAGTTTACATAAATATGTATGACTTTATAAGCCGTTATTCTCCTTACTGAGTCAGTTCTAGGGTTAGTTTGTTGACATTAAATAGAATTAGAAATATTCTATTCACATCCAACAAACAGGTCCCTTTATAGTCTAGCATAAATCACACGATAGAAAACATTTCAAATATGGACAAAATCAAAACATCTAGCTACATGTCCCATACATGTTCCTGAAATACTATCCCCACAGCTTTATACGCTCCAACTAGAATGAACACATCTGACTGTCAACTCTACAGACCAGCTGGTTTTGTTTAAACCAATGATATTGCAGTTCAAGGGGTTAATCATAGGAGATTAGGGAGTGACTGGGGCAATGTTTTAATTTGGTAATCAATTTGATTTATAGGTGGTATGTAGATGCCAGATGGTCTTAGACAACTTAATTACAAAGCAAGATTCCTGCATTGCCCTGGGAAAGTCATCTGCTGTGTGAATTCTGGATTATGACTGCAGCAATCTTGGCAACTGTACACTACTATGGATAATGATTATGTCCAATTTAATGTACACTATACCATTGAGGTTCCTCAGATTTGGACTTGAAACAGGGCCGAAAGAGTTATTCTAGTTTCAAAAACAACAATTTAATTCAAAGTATTTTTTAATAATCTGTTCTAAACTTTACAAACTTATTTTCTCTGAGATCTGTAAAAGTCCAAGATAATGTCACACTCAGCATCATCAACTCTCTTGTATGCTAGGTTTTTATATAACTTTGATCTTTAACTACTGGGAGTTGTCCTCATTCACTTTATCAGCTCTTGCTACTGGTATGTCATGGTGACCTTTGCTTTTGAGTCCAAAATATGTCTGTGCCCGCTGCATTTCTTACAGTGGCTGTACGCTGCAGGTAGTTAGCAATATGCTGAGTCGATATTAGTTGCATGGGATATTCATAACTACAGTACATGCCATATTGCACAGATTAAAACAGATTAAACAGATACAGTTTGCTAAATCACCTCAAGGTATTTTTAGAATCTACAAGATTATGTTTTGGATTTCGTCTTGTTAAAGAATCCATGTACACACATGTACCTGATCATGTACACTGTATGTAGTGTCTATGCTATACTGTCCTGGGGCAAACAACTTATAGTGGACCCTCTAGTCATAATACATTGAAGATTCATAGGACCCTCTAACTTGTTCAATATGAAAACCATGAGACTAAACTTATACGGTACAATGCACCAATAATGTTTAGAAACCCCCTACCTTGATGACATCAAACACACACCCTGACACAACAGATGACAGCAACAGACGCAAATTCCTTGTCAATTTATCTCGACATAATGTGAAATACTGGCAGCAGGATTTCACTGCATGTCCAACACCATCATGCCATCTTTACAAATCTATTCATGCAATGCAGTGTGGAAGCTAATATGGATGCTATTCATTCTAGCAAGTAAAAGGAATAATTACTTCACACAGGTAATCTAACACCTTTCATGAATGTTGCTCTAAAACCTAATTTGCAGTCTAACATATTCTCACATGATTTCACAATATATTGTCAGAATTTTTCATCACTAAGTTTTGAAAGGGCAAGGGTATAACTTAGAATTGAAAAATGAAATAGAATATTCATTAATATTTTTGCATCAAATATTTGCAATGGCAACATTATCCATAAAAGGAACTACTACTATTAATTTTTTCTCTATTAGAGTGATAGAATACCACTGCAGACCTGAACTTGATATTTTCATACTATATGCGTGATGATAAAACTTATATGTATTGACATGTTTTGCATAACATATGGTGTGGATGAATTTGAATGGAAGGGGAAATATCATTTTTTGTCACAGAATGACGCATTCTATATCAAATTGCAAAATCTGCAAGAGTTGAAGGCAAATAAGAAAACTAATCCACCACACCAATTTGCTATGTAGTATGTTTTAAATTCACTGTGAAAATTTTGTCTCCAACTCAGCTCTAGCTTATGACACAGAAGTTCTTTAATTCAAGTGAGACATATTCCATCTCATCCAATTGGTGTGTGAAATTGTATTAATATGCAATTCGGAATTTGGGATTTTGCATAAAATTTCTCTTCAACTCTGACATCTGACTGATCTTTGACAAAAGTTATCATGTGTCTGACAAATTAATGAGCTGGTTTACTTGATGACAGCTTGGTGGAAAAAGTAGAGTCAGACCTAACCTGACTGTCACATCTCTTTGGTAACAAAATATACCTCTCTATTATAAGGAGAGATTTTTTGAGCTGAAAAATACATGTTATATCAAATTTTAGCTGTCTATTACATGCATCCTTAGTGGAAAGATTTCAGTTTATAGTTTTGACCTTTATTTATCCTTTCAGAGATAATGTGATGCTCAAAGCATGACCATTACAGTGTCTGACATAGGGGCAATGTTTGTACTCAACATTCCAATGATCCCTCTACCTAACATGATAAATTGGACAATTGGACAATTGGAAACCCATGGCTGGTTGCCATAGGAAGCATTCCCAAACATGTAATGGGATACCATCAGCACATGTAACTTATGATTGGCTACTAGGAGCTTGAGCAGTGATTTGTAACTTGTGATTGGCTACTAGGAGCTTGAGCAGTGATTCGTAACTTGTGATTGGCTACTAGGAGCTTGAGCAGTGATTTGTAACTTGTGATTGGCTATTAGGAGCTTAGCAGTGATTTGTAACTTGTGATTGGCTACTAGGAGCTTGAGCAGTGATTTGTAACTTGTGATTGGCTACTAGGAGCTTGAGCAGTGATTTGTAACTTGTGATTGGCTACTAGGAGCTTGAGCAGTGATTCGTAACTTGTGATTGGCTACTAGGAGCTTGAGCAGTGATTCGTAACTTGTGATTGGCTACTAGGAGCTTAAGCAGTGATTTGTAACTTGTGATTGGCTACTAGGAGCTTGAGCAGTGATTCATAACTTGTATTTGGCCACAAAGAGCTTGAGCAGTGATTCAAAACCCTTAATGGCAACAACTACACAAAAAGCAATTTCAAACCTTTGACCGGCTACTAGTAGCATGAGCAGTCATTTTTAACTTGTGATTGGCTTCTAGAAGCATGAGCAGTGATACAAATTCTTTGATTGACAACCAGAATGTGAGCAGAGAGAGAAGGCCTTTTACTTGACAAGCACTGACACGGTCAGCAATTCGAAAGCAGTGATTGGCTACCGAAGAGCATGGACAGCAATTCCAAACCTGTGATTGGCTACTGTAGAGCATGAGCAGCAATTCCAACTCTGTGATTGGCTGGGAGCAGTATGAAACAAAGCATGGATGCAAAGCATGCAGAAAGAAAGCAGCAGGAAGCTCGCTCACCACGTAACCATGTCTTGGTCCACGAGCCCATTCTACAACGATACTCTGGCCACATACTTCCCGGCCATTTTCAAACTTGATGGCATCCTACAATAAAACAGATAAACAATTCCAGTTTGCAAACAACAGTTTAATGAAATGTTCAAAAAATATATCTTTGATCTTAAGTTTATTTCCTTGGCAAAAACTATGATAATGTTAGAAAGTTGTACTAGTTTCACTGATGAAGACATCAAACTGTCCTGATAAAATATGTTGTCCTCATTGTGTATCGGTATTGGCTGTCATGGAAACATGAATGAGAGTATCTATTTAACCAGACTGAGCATGTGCAAAGGACATCATTACATTTGAATAGCTGACAGGAGGGAGTGTCTCATTTCACTGGTCAAAGCTAGATTTGCATCATGTAATGTCACAATTTCAGTAAAGAGAGGGTAAAAAGCATTGACATATTTATGTTACAAAAATTTAATTTTTTTGTTACATATAAATAATCTGCAACCACAAAAATGATCCCTGGAACAATAAAGGTTACACACCTCAGATTCCACTGGAATCATTTTTACATATATTTGTTTATTGTACGCATTTTTTTTTCCATGGGTATTAAAAAACTCAATTTTTTGAATTTTCAGTGTTGTAAGTGCTTGCTGAAATTTGTTTCAAGCCTTTTTTGTTATCAGATTGTCCATTATTGTAAGATTGCAACACTCTGTACTTAATTCAGCAAATTTCTAACTTATGGATTATTTTTTTCTAAACATATTTTGTTTTATGTTCTTCCATGTTCACAGTGTACAAACTTTGTCATTTAATGTTATTAGGCAATCTATTAACTGATTACAAAGTTTGTATTAAAAATACAACAGTACCAAATGTTGCAAGGTGACCATCACTCATGATTCTGATTCTTGATTTTGAAAGAGACAGCTGTAGAGTTTTTCTTGAGGAAACTTTATAGAAATGTTTGAATTCTTCAGTTTCTAGTCACAAACTTCTTTTACAGAGTTTGGTATTAATGGCCATGTCTGATTTCTAGGACAACTTGATTGAATACTTTTAGGACAAACATTACCCTGCTCCAAGAACACTCTGCACAGCACATGGTGTTTATCTCAGTTACATTTTAATTACCCAGTAAGCTTTGCTATACCATAACACAATGTACCGTGGTAATTCTCTGACAAAGTAGTCTAATGTCATCTTGTAAGGCAGTCATTGTGGCTTTGTTGTTTTCATCTAACCAAAGGCTATAGCTGTCCATGTTGTCACATCATGCATATAAAGATACAGGAATTCATGGGGTCACCATTTATTTCACATGGACTTTTGTTCTCAAATATCGACATGAATCTATACCTGGAGAAAGCTTCATCTTTGAAAAGCAATATTCCATGCAAACTTTAAAAGCTTTCTGAAATAAAATCCTTTTTCACGTTTTCAGCTGCTTAAAAAGTAAATGCAAAACTCAAGTACTCTTAAGTTTTCCACTGGGAAACTCTATTACATTGGCTGTACTGTTGACATACTAGATATGCTGACATTAATAGATACATCAACTGCTTGTCTCCTTAATCATGATAAATGACAGATTAATGACCGACAAAGGACAACATAAAACCTAGCCATAAATTTAACTCAAGCATTCCTGGAATCTTAAACAGTGTTTTTGGACTTCACATTCAGATACAGGGGGTGACAAGTTCTGCAGTGTTCCAAGCACTTTTCACATTTAGTTGATTCACACAGGGGGTGACAAGGTCAATATTGTTCCAAGAATTACCCTGTATTCAATACACCTCCAACAAGGGATGACACATAAAGTCAATTGGTTATGTTTCAAAATTGTTTCTACATTTGACCCATGTAAATGAGTTGATGCAGTCAATATTGTTTCATGCACTTTTTCCTGCATGCAACAAAGATGAAGGTATTGGTATAGCTGTAACGGTAGTACTGGTGTAAAGAGTTGTGATATATCCTCCTGGTATTGTGCTGAAGTTGCAGCAAAATTACTTCATCAGGAAAATTGTAAAGTAATATACGATGTGTGTCTTTGCGACTTTGCTAACAAGCATGTGTTTGAAAATAGTAGTTGCTAATCATATTCTATGCTGTGAATAATACTGATGATAAGGCTGGTCAAATTACTATCCTAAGGATATTACATGATAAAATGTTTCTGAAAGGTCATGTACGGGTCAATTAATTTCTCACTAGGAATGTAGGTCAGTGTAACTGTGTCTACGTAACCTGTTTCATTGGGAAATACACTGGTAGTCTGTGTTTACGATTTGAGAGAAAGAAAAATTGAACAGTCTGTGTATTCTGCTATTTGCCTGACTCCTAATCTTAGCATTGTTCACCATAACAATATTGAACATTACCAATGAATTAAGTTCATTGAAAGCTGCAAGACAATAAGTAGCAATTGTCTGGTTTATTGAGTCCACTGTGAACCAGATGTCAGGGATAACAAGGACTTTATTAAGCGTGAAATGAAAATGTATAACCTTCACATCATGAAAAACTTCACTGCTACTGGTAGGCAATTTTTCAGTTGATGTCACTCAGACTCCAACTGACAATCCTGTTGTCGACTGTGCTAATTAATTCCATCACATTGGCCATTTTTGAACTTTTCAACTTTTGTTTCTCACTCGTTGCTCATTTATCTCTGTGAAACTTTCGAAATGTATAGCTGTCGATAACATTACATGTATGGCCAAACAAAGGGTATTAAAATGTACATGTGTGCATTTGCACAGCTTGTGTGATACTGGTCATGTGTTCAATACCATACCGGTACATCATACTGATACAAAACATGCTTGTATTACTATAGTATGTTTCTATTCTGTGGACTTAAAAAGAAACTTAATGTTTCACTTCTATACCCTGAGTTTATTAGTTGAATGATAGAGCAGGTGTGGTTAGTATTTTAATGACTTCACTAGTGCACTGGATTCTCATTTCAACATCTGCAGTATTCTTTCAAAACCAATGTCCCAATGTGATACTACAAGCTACTTGTTCAAAACACATACATACCGGTACTGAGATTAATGGATGCAAATCAGTGTCATGTGTACTGCATCATTTGGCCCTAATAGGATATTTAGGGTAGCATTTAACATATTTGTAAGGGTTACACTTTCTGAGCTAGGGCAGTGAATGGATACTATAATTTTACTTC
The DNA here is from genome assembly GCF_041260155.1 of Ptychodera flava. Lineage (NCBI taxonomy): Eukaryota > Metazoa > Hemichordata > Enteropneusta > Ptychoderidae > Ptychodera > Ptychodera flava. Next base: position 4,274,251 of record NC_091928.1, read on the forward strand.
TGGCTATACCGTACACACCTCCAAATGGAAAGTTCTGTACTTTTGCAGAAACTTTGCCTCTGGAAACAAATATACTATTCTTGTTCATTAATCAGGAATAAAATCAAGGATCACCATGCAAAGTTTCAGATTCAAAATATCAAATTTGCTAAAAAGTGACAATATTGAAATTCATGGGTGCTTTATTCATTGTTTAGTAGTTCTTTAGGAAAAATTTAATATTCAACTTTTACAACATCAAAACGGTCAAAAACATTTAATCGGCAGCATGCTTCACAATAGAACCACAGCAGTAGACAAGCAGAGCAATGTGAAAATTTGAGAGTCTGACTATCTGTCCCTGAGGCAGACTTTCTGTATGTTTGGCAGTTTTTGTCAAGCATTGATTTGACTTTCAGTGAATTGGAGTAAATCAGTAAAATGACCAGTAAAATAACACAATGTGAACTCGGTATATTGGCAGCATGGCCTTGGCTTGCAGTATATTCAACCAGCAATGCCAACTATAGTCAGTGCTTTTTGCATGGTTTCAATATAAATTTTCACCATCCATAGTGTTATTTCTGTGATGTTCTGACTCTTCTGATAATGCCTAAAGCTGTAGCTGCAAAGACATAGCACATATCATACATTTAGAACTATTCCTATGACAATTTGAATTACAACAAGTTATGACAACATTAATTCCTATAATTTATCATGACACATAACATTGTACTGTAACACGTGGACTTGTGTGCATGACAAACATTGGTGATCTGACTATCAGGGAGATGCAAAGTTAACTGACTCAAGGCCAGAGAAAACTGTCATAATGATCATTTTTAATCACATTTGAAAATCTATTTGTGTCTGATAGCAAAATTTTAATAAAATATTCTGGTTTTTGAGGATGATGAGCAATTGGTGTCAGGCTATACTGGTAAATGCCTATACTCAGGGTGATTACGATTACAGGCTGAATTTGAACTTTCTGACACAAACAAATGAAATGGGTTTCTCAGGCTTTATCAATGGAATGTAAAAGTCAAGTGGAAAATTTCTGTACTTGACCTGGCATAGTACTTGACCCAGTAATGGTTGTATTGTTTATCAAATGGAGGTATCAATGATAGAAATAAAACTGATATGTCTTGAGAGCTGAGCACTTTATCAACAACCATTGACATCTAAATCAACTGACCTCTGCAGAAATTACAGAACATCATGGTTAAGCCATATCATGTACTAAGTTTCCAGGGCATCTAAAGATATTAACACCCAATGCATTATTAATCTATATGACAGATCCCAAACTCAGTCTCATTTGCCAGTAGCTATAGGTCTATTAATTATTCATAAGTACTGATATTTGTACAGAAGTTGACAATTTCATTCTATATGTACCATGAAATTGAAAAGATATGTCAAGCTATTACACTGCCAATAGCTGACATCCCCCCCCTAATAAACAAGAATACTTTATTGCTATTGTTTATTGTTTCCAGAAACTAATGTTCATGAAATTAAGGTGTCTTAGACAATTTGCAATACCTTTAGCCATGAAAATATTTGTCGACTGAAATTGAAATTAAAAGCAATAAAACCAAAACTATCTTGTAGGTCCTTTTGCTCATCACGTCTTCCATGCCATTCCACACACTGAAGTCTTTCAAAACAACATACTGTACCAGTTTTAATTATCAATTCAGTTTTTTCAATCTGGCATGAAACCTACACTCTGATGTCAAAGTAAGTTTAAGAGTATATGCATATATTGAATATCAGGAATCATTTGCACTGTAATCAGACTAATGGCATGACATCAGATATTTTGTAAAACATATATAAATTGTCAAGCCAGAAAACTCTCTCCAAAAAGAGTAGTCAATAATTATGGTTCAGCATCATGCCACATTATAACCTTTGATATTAGTAAATTACTAATTCCCCGTCATTTCCACAGGGACAGACAAAAGACATCAAACCTTTCAATCTCTAGCCTGCATGTCACCTAATATCCATAAATCTTTTCACTTGATTTGAATCCTATTTGTGATATTCTCGAAATATAAAGTTTGACCTGCAGTACAATAAAACGTAACTTCACAATTGGTACAAATACATGCATATGGAAAATGTTGCCAGTCATGATTCATTTGAAAGTCAATGAACTATTACACCAGTGATGATGTACACTTGTTGATAGCACACTTCTCCATTGCTACTGTTTTTCAATGCAAATTCTAATTGTCATAATCATCATATTTACAGTACCGGTATATTGTAATATCTTTTTTATCAGAACTTGTAAGCTTCCTATTTCACATTGCAATGAAATAAATTTGTGAAGCTACTTTCTACAGAACAGTCAGAAATCATTGATACATTAGATATTCTCATCAAAAGTTGTACTTGATAATGCACACCTGTCCACATGAATGGATCTACATTCACAAATAATGTGCTTTCACAGTTTAGTTTTGAATATTTCAACTTAAGATTTGACAGATGACACTGTAAACCACAACAAGCGATGATTTTAACCAGTTCATGATGTATCGATATATCTCAAGTGCAAATACAACATGTACTGAATGGACAATCTCGACCAATCAGATTGCAGTATTTGCAGCATCAATATACTCAAATGATATGATAAACAATACGGGTTGCCATAGAAATATCTGTTAGTCACAATAAAGGCATACGCTGGTAGGTACACTCATGACATGCAGAACATAAAAGTCATGTCATCAATCATGGACTTGGTGTTTCTTGAATAGTTCAGAGGCAGTACATACTTTATCCAAAGTGCACCATGGCATACAGAAGATTTATACTGGCATATTCATATCATCTTAAGATAACACTATATCTGAGACAATTAAATGTGACAGGAAAGGTCTGCAGTTTTCAAATACTGTCATCAACTCCACTGTAATTACTGGTAAAATGACTGACAGTGGACAAATGTGCACATTGGTAACAATCTTTGCCTTGATTCCATATCAGTCAACGATAATTTGCAGAGAATATATTTTACATTTTACTAATACGATATCACCATAACTATTTCAAACAGAATTTAACACATTAAAGTTTGCTCATGAATATAACCACTTAATGTATACACGTAAAAAAATTCATGATACAGAAAATAGCAATTACACTAATGGACATGTATATGATCACCATTGGGTAAATTTCAACCTTCTTAACTTCTTTCATTGCAATTTCAACTATGGCATTCTTTTAGTTCTCCACATCCTGTATGTGATACTTTCATAAGAGTCAACTCTCAGCATCAAAGGTGACTTGAAACATGTAATTACCACATGTATGGTATGTGAAATTGATTGTAGCCTACGGATCACGGCGTGCAGATACAGAAATTTAAATAAAACTGTTAAATTACCAATGAAGCAGAAAAAAGACATCACAGTTTTGTTTTACCAACAGTTTAATTGCAGGTCACTGAAATCAAGCCTTGCTGTCTTGCTAAATTACTGTCATAGTTACTGACCATGCATAGAAATGATTGGATGGATATGAAATAACTTCATGTGTTGATGAATGGTTCACATAGCAAATGGTATTCCAGCGGTGACTCAGCTAATACAGAACTGGTCAATTTGCTGATCATGATGCCCAGGCCACAATTATGGTACTTTGCATTGCCCACACAACTAACTATACACCCATGTAATCAGATAAATGACCCTAATTCTGATAATACCATACTGTACCGTACATTATCATATGCCACCACCTACGATGGAAATTATTGCACTCATTAAGACATGCATGATATTGATAAAGTGCAATTGAAATCTGCTGGTATGAAAACTTATGTATTGGAATGTACAGTACTTGTTTGATATCAGCAGTGATATTTAAATGATATTAAGTGTGCCGTGCATGTTAGAGTGACAGACACAGAGATAACCATATCTCTATGTCAGTCATTCTAACAGCAACATTGACAAGCATTACATTTCTATGTCACAACAAAAGGAATATCATGGGCAACATGATTTCACAAGAAACTAAATGAACTTAAATTGTCAGATTTTATATGCAGCCAGTTCCTGATGCATAATTGAAACAATATTCTTTATATGTTGGTTTTACCAGCCAAATAGAGTGTTGCTGTATTCTAATACACTGAGGATGGATTAAGTGATCAAGGAATTAATTGCCACCATCGTGTGGTCCTCATAGCTTGGTATAGGTTAGGAGGGTCCCTGCCTGAACACCCTTTGTTAGCAAAGTTGGGCTAACACAGCCCTAATTCCTTAGACTCTCTCACAGCCCCTAACTGCATGCTATGTACCGGTACTAGTGTGTGCTGGCGAAGTACGGTACAAACCGACATAGCTGTCCTACAGAACTGGCTGCACCAGCTCACTGGGCTAGGCTATATCACTGCCAGCCACAGTGTGTAGCAATTAAGGGGCTGTGAGAAAGTCTTGGCTCTTCCATATCTCTTGCATATTGCGGCAAAAATCACAGGCAAAGGGGTTTATCCTGAATTCTGTTCCACATTCTCAACAATTCTTTCTAGACAGTTCTCCCACAGAATTCACACAATATAGTGATGATCTATTACAGCATACCAAATGAACTGTGTGTGATACAGCAGAATAATTGAACTATGTGAAATCAATTTAACTCTGTACCTTTACTTAGTGTTTTTATCATAAGTCCCATGCAACTACACCTTTTTTTCTTTTTTCTACACCTTTCAAATTACTGAGTAGCACCTTAAAAAGCAATATTAACATTGCAAAGTCAGTTAAATGCCAGCTACAATAAATACACAAAGAAAAGTTTGTTCAATGCTGTGGTTGAATGACTGATAAATCATAGGAACAGCTCTGCAAACTCAGCAAGCAAGGTAGTCTGCGATTGTCAAATCCTGTTTCCAAAAATAGATTTCAAATTGAAAGACTAGAATTTCATGTCCTTGTAATTATTAAATGATATCATCTGTTGACCTTTGCTGGATTAGATGAACCCTGGAATTGCACAATCTGTCACAAGCTTTCTTTTCAAAGAATATAAAATGTCTTGTCTACCAGTTATTCAATGCTTTTAATCATCCCGAGGGATTTTCCTGAAAATAAATTGCTGCAAACACGCCATTTCCATTATTCTCTATGAATAGATTTTGTGCTCTCAATATCCCTCGGAGCTTGAAATTCATTTATCCAGCCACTTAGTTTTCTTTTTCTTTTTTTTTCCCTGTAAAAAGCCTGTTAATTAAAATTAACATTTTTCATTTTCATTTTAATCCGTTGCAATTACAGTATCTACTGAGAATTCATAAAGCGTGGCCATTTAATTATCATATTATTGTTTTGCATATGAATAGAATTCAGGCAAATGACTGTTGGTTGGTTTAGTTCTTGCCTGCTAACAATGGGCTTCAAAGGGACATCTTTGTCATCACATTCATCAACATATAACTGTGTTCAACAGAGAAAGTGTTTTGTAGCATTGTTGAGAAACATACACATGATACTGAACATCACACATTTTCCAATAATACCCAGATATTGAGAGTAATGGTACATACCTTGTTACTCAATGATACATCAAGGATGATACACATTGTGTCAGCAATAATGGTGCTCTAGCATTCTACTTTACCGCATAAATAATGGTGCTCTAGCATTCTACTGTACCACATAGCAATAATGGTGTTCTAGCATTCTACTGTACCACATAGCAATAATGGTGTTCTAGCATTCTACTGTACCACATAGCAATAATGGTGTTCTAGCATTCTACTGTACCACATAGCAATAATGGTGTTCTAGCATTCTACTGTACCACATAGCAATAATGGTGTTCTAGCATTCTACTGTACCACATAGCAATAATGGTGTCTTCTAGCATTCTACTGTACCACATACAATAATGGTGTTCTAGCATTCTACTGTACCACATAGCAATAATGGTGTTCTAGCATTCTACTGTACCACATAGCAATAATGGTGTTCTAGCATTCTACTGTACCACATAGCAATAATGGTGTTCTAGCATTCTACTGTACCACATAGCAATAATGGTGTTCTAGCAGTCTACTGTACCACATAGCAATAATGGTGTTCTAGCATTCTACTGTACCACATAGCAATAATGGTGTTCTAGCATTCTACTGTACCACATAGCAATAATGGTGTTCTTAGCATTCTACTGTACCACATAGCAATAATGGTGTCTTCTAGCATTCTACTGTACCACATAGCAATAATGGTGTTCTAGCATTCTCCTGTACCACATACCAATAATGGTGTTCTAGCATTCTACTGTACCACATAGCAATAATGGTGTTCTGGCATTCTACTGTACCACATAGCAATAATGGTGTTCATAGCAGATTCTACTGTACACATAGCAATAATGGTGTTCTAGCCTGATTCTACTGTACCACATAGCAATAATGGTGTTCTGCATTCTACTGTACCACATAGCAATAATGGTGTTCTAGCATTCCACTGTACCACATAAACAGTGTTTTCACTAAAATTTCAGGAGACAAGGTAAAGCTAGGTGTGGAAACCTAAATACAATATCTGCTGTCCTCCAAATTTGATTACACTGATGTTACTGAGGGGAACCCCAGTAAAATGACTGAGGAAGCCAGGTTAAACTTACAAAGGTACCAGCCTTAACAAACAAACTATTGAAATTTCAGAATTCCAGCATTGGACTAAGTATTAGACAGTTTTAAATAATACAAACTACCAAGTATAAGGCACTTATTGTGACATTCAGTTACCAGTACACTAGTAGGCTTCTCTCGGCTACTTTTTTCATGTGACGATTTTCAATGCAAATTGCACGTTCAATCTTTTGTTTTGTTTTTTTTAAAAAGAAATAGTTTTTGGGTTTTTTCTGCAAATTTATATCAACTTTCATAATGATAAAATATTTTGAAATTTATTATTTTTCTCATCAACCTTGATAGCATTTAGGATAACTCTGCTTGTCCCATAAAACTTGAGTCTCCATATTGGTATGTAAAATTTTATTGACAACTGGAGGTAAATGTTAGCATTTTCACCTAATCTCTGCAGTGTAAGATGCAGGATGGTATCAAATATGCTTCTAAAATTGACATGGTTTAAATTTTGAACACTGAAAGAGACAGTTCCATTAGCAGTGAGAGTAGGCCATACCGGATACCAATTTGGCTTTATGGATCTGCTATTACTGAGACAAAAAATCTAATTCCAGCAACAGTAAAATAAGAATGCAATCATTCTAAAGAGTGACATCATTTTAAAAAGTTGGAGCACTTTATCATACGTGTTCAAAGACACTTTACATTTCTAGAGCCATATTATATAATATGCCATTGTCAGTAAATTGAGGATCAGTGTGTTAAGACTTTAGAATCTATCTATTATATAGTATGTAAATAGATACATTACTATACACTTTATTGAACACAAAACTTCTGTATGGTTGATAAATGACCATCTGTCTTGGTATATACATGTGCCAAACTGGCCTTTAAACTGTTAACGGCTGGGAAAAAGAATCATTCCATGGTATGTACAGTTGTCAGTTTTATCAAGTCAAGTATCAATTCCACTGAGATATAAGATGCCATAGCTACAACAAACGCTATGTGGATTCACTATGAATATTTAACATACAGTTGATATATAATATTACTTTGTACTTACACATCTAGGTCAGTATGTGCATGGAGGTAGGAGAGATGATTAGCAATGATTTGTACATCGTTCAGTAGAATTTATTGTTTATTGTTTCAAAGACATTTCAGATCTGTGGTCCAGAATTTTTTTATTCACTTCAAATTGCACAGTCAGGTAAAACACAGATCATAAAATATACTTATAATTTGGTGAGAGTTCATTGATTTCATCAAAAACTGTCTACAGACATATAGTACTATACCAAATAATATTCACATTTTGTTAGAACTAACATTTCATATCATGGTTGATGCATCTACGTAGGAGAAACAGGTGACAAGGGACTGATACAAAACCTGCTGAGAAACAACAACCAAACTGAACCTGTACCTATACACTTTAATGAGAAACCCCATACAATAAATAATTTCCGAGTGACAGGTACAGAAAATTAGCATTGAAACAACAAATTTACAGGCACTTAAGAGAATCATTTTGGATTAGGAAACTGGACACAATAAACAACTGAATAAACAGAAAAAAGTGGGCTGCCACCCCCACCAGAGGGAACCCTAGCACTTGGACATGCACCAGAAACTGTTAATAATTGTTACAATTAATTACTCTTCGCAAGGAGTTCTGAACTTGACAGTGGCAGTTCTAGATCAGTGACTGTAGTGGACCCAATGAAGAAGAAGGGGTTAGTCCCTTCGAAATATCTGGGATATACAAGCTCAGAGTTGAACATTGATATACCGTACTCTAATACATTATTAACGACCGAGACTGTTAGAACTAACTTTGTAATTGGAACGTTCTTAAAAATATCAGCATGTCTACCAAGCACAGAGAGATTATAAAATGTAATTTATACTCAATGTATAATAGCTGTATTAATGTACAGGTATGCACTTAAAAGATTGCTTATCATGAATCTCCCATGTTGCACTTCTAAATATTTGCATATGCCTATTCTTGGCAAGTGATCTATTATAAAATATAACCTTTTATAACATTTCATACATGGTTGATACAATTCTACCGGTATTTTGGAATTTTACACTTTGCTACAACCAGTCCACCTCAGAATTTTATGAGTAATGCATTTTTTATGGGTTACAAATAAATGAAAATTGACAGACTGGATTGTATCTTAAAAAAGAAATCAAGAAAATTTTACTGTGACCTCTAATGTTATATTATGTGGCAATTTGTATTCTAAGACCACTCCTTGGTTTACGGGATGTATGCTACACTACCCCTGAAAAAAGTGAAACCTAAGGCAAGGAACATACACCGTAACTGAGGACGGCCATATACTAGGCAATTCACTACGTCTTTGCATCTACAGAACCTGAAATAAACAGGAATCTGTTGTATTCGTTTTTAACAGGAGAAGTGCATGTTTCACTCTACAGTTATCCTCAATGGTAATTACAAATATTATCAACCTCTTAATACTCTTACTATATGAAAGTGCAGGTGAAACAATCTTTTGATATACTGTATTGCCAACATTAATTATGGAACAGAGTTACAATATATCACAGTAAAGTTTTATCTGGCTCTATCCATCGACTTCAAAGTGGAATTAAAGGTTTGTATAAGACTTGATATCCGAGTGGTATCCTGGATCACAGCTGACACAATGTAACATTTCGTTTCTAAACTCTGTTCACTTGTTGTTGAATGTAACATGCTGGCATTACTTGGTTCAATAGATGTAAGATGATATCCAGGCAACATTGCATGACACAGAGTAATTTATGGTCACTACTTGTACTTCCCTCATGCCAAAAATAAACCATACATCTACGACAAGCTGGACAAGAAAGATAATGCTGGGTCTCTAAAAAATATTGCAAATAGGATGTGACTGAAAAATTTTCAAATCTAAATATCCTTTATGCCTGTATTATGATCATTGAAACTCATGTAAACTCTAGCTTCAGGTGTGAAATTTGCTGTACTTGTTCAGACATGGCTTTTAAGTTCAAATGACAGCAGATGAAGAGCAAAAAGTACCAAGCTGGCAACAGCTGATTGGAGGATGATATAATTTCTACCAATGATTATGCTGCATGTACAGCTATACCGGTGGTACAAAGCCTTATCTAATCTATTAAATGATTATACCAGTACATAACAAATGTAACAGTGTCAGTGAGTTCTGATTGGTTAATTTTCCACTTACCTTTGTCTTTTCATTTATTTCAACTTCAAGCAAAATTACAGGAATTGCGTAGTAACTCTTTTGCAAAATACTTGCAACACCGGTATTAATCCACATTTACAGATTTAAGTTGGTTGTTATGATCATAAATGGAAAAATAAACCAATCAGAACTCACTGAGTGGAAGTAAAAATCGGATTGAAAATAAAATAAGCACTGACAAAATTGTTGCTCATTATATTGGAATATGATATATACTGATCAACTTTATTGTACAAAAATGCTGTGTACTGTAAAAATAATGATCAGAACAGATGGCTTCAGTTTAATGCTTACATGGCATCGTTTGACTGGCTGTTCAGATCATGTGACATTTTGCCATGATGATGTATGTGCTTTACTACGAGATGATCACCAAAACAGCAAGAAAAAAAAAGAAAATTGGCAGGTACTGTATTCTGTACCGGTATAAATGTTATGTTATATGATAAACTATTGTTTGTTTATTTAAAAAATAATTGGGTTGAATAGCTGACTTTCATTTGTTTTAGGGACGACTTCCGAGAAATGAAGTCTTCCGGTAAATGTAAAATATTAAATACCATATTGGAAATTGTGGAAGAAAATTTGAACTGTTAATTCTATCTGTCAGTTCTGTAAATAACCCCCGGGTGAAACAGGAATCATGATTATAGTGAAATTATACCTTACAGTATCCAGTAATTTCCTGGTGCTCTGAAACACAGTAATTTGCAATATTATACCGGTGAGCAAGACAAAGATACTGAAAGCAGAAATTGTGTAGATACCGGTATATTCACAGTGAGAATAAAATTAAATTTATAATGTCAAACAACATGAAGTAATTTTCAGTAACTGTCAATTCACCTTGCTGAGGCCATTGGCAGATACAGTATATTTGGCTAGAACCTACCGGTATACCCATACAAATAATGCCAGTCAAGAGTTTTGTACTTAATGTAGAATGAGCCTCGGGGACAGACTCTCAAATTTTTACAATTCTTTTCTTATCTACCACTTGTCATGGCTCATTTTAAAGCTCTTGGAGAAAGAACAATTTTCACTGTCTGAATCTTGATTTTTTGAAAATCAAAAATTTTATTTGTTTCCATAGAGTTAACACAGGGATGCAGCCATTTTGAATTTCAAATACTGGTAAATGTTGGGTAACTTTGTTTCTGCAGTAGCAAACTCTGCACTGTGACACCTAGTACTGGTATTTTTCTCCGAAGGAACCAATTCTGATCAAACTACGTATAAACTGACAGAAATCAGCAAAGTATCACACTGGTTGTTCCTGGTGTGAGAGAATTGTCAGGCCAATTAATGCATTCTAAAAGAACTCTAAGACTTTCAATGTCAGAAGGATCTTTTTTTCTTCAGGTACAGCTAGTCTACTGGTACTAGTTTCTCTCTGCAAAGCTGATACATCAGCTATCTATCCACATGTTCATTCACAAAGCAGTCAAAGCTTCCATGAAATACAATGATTGGCAGCAAGAATAAAATGCAAAGTTTACGAAACCAAAATGCAACTCACGCATATGATGCTATTTTCAAAACAGCGTTTAACCCCTTTCCACCCTAATTTCCTGGTAACACCACCACTAAAAACAACTGTGGAAAGCTACAGCTGAAGGGGGTGAACGTTTGTTAACCTTTGACCCATTAATACTCAGGAAGGTTTTTCATTATTTCAATGTGAAAATCTACACCATGGTAGCATATACTCCTTCACCAAACTGATGTACATGAATCAACTGATAGCAGTGCCATAATTGCTTCTTGATATTCCTTCCTAGTTGTGATATTTTATTCCATTTGGGCACACAGATATAATCTGTGGTATTATGTTTTGTCAAGTTATATTGGCTATAAAAAGATTCAGTGAATTAGTTACTGTTTTTGGAAACTTGGAGGAAGCAAAACTTTATCTATCAAACACATCTTCACTTTCAAATCTATAGTGGTTGTGGTGTGGGTTTCTTGAAGACTATACTTAGCCAGGGTTTAATTCTGCTGGAGTGACAAACAAGAACCCTAGAATTTCATGGCCAGGCAATCCTTTATAAATCCCTAGAAATTCATGGCCAGGCAATCCTTTATAAATCCCTAAAATCCCTAGACTTTCATGGCCAGGCAATCCTTATAAATCCCTAAAATCCCCAGAATTTCATGGCCAGGCAATCCTTTATAAATCCCTAGAATTTCATGGCCAGGCAATCCTTTATAAATCCCTAGAATTTCATGGCCAGGCAATCCTTATAAATCCCTAAAATCCTAGAATTTCATGGCCAGGCAATCCTTTATAAATCCCTAAAATTTCATGGCCAGGCAATCCTTTATAAATCCCTAAAATCCCTAGAATTTCATGGCCAGGCAATCCTTTATAAATCCTACATCCCAGAATTTCATGGCCAGGCAATCCTTTATAAATCCCTAAACTCAGAATTTCATGGCCAGGCAATCCTTTATAAATCCCTAGAATTTCATGGCCAGGCAATCCTTTATAAATCCCTAGAATTTCATGGCCAAGCAATCCTTTATAAATCCCTAGAATTTCATGGCCAGGCAATCCTTTATAAATCCCTAGAATTTCATGGCCAAGCAATCCTTTATAAATCCCTAGAATTTCATGGCCAGGCAATCCTTTATAAATCCCTAAAATCTCCAGAATTTCATGGCCAGGCAATCCTTTATAAATCCCTAGAATTTCATGGCCAGGCAATCCTTTATAAATCCCTAGAATTTCATGGCCAAGCAATCCTTTATAAATCCCTAGAATTTCATGGCCAGGCAATCCTTTATAAATCCCTAGAATTTCATGGCCAGGCAATCCTTTATAAATCCCCAGAATTTCATGGCCAGGCAATCCTTTATAAATCCCTAGAATTTCATGGCCAGGCAATCCTTTATAAATCCCTAAAATCCCTAGAATTTCATGCCAGGCAATCCTTTATAAATCCCTAGAATTTCATGGTCAGGCAATCCTTATAAATCCCTAGAATTTCATGGCCAGGCAATCGCTTTACAGTGTTCTCCCCAGGATTTTTTGAGAAGAGGGCGAAGACGTGGTGCGAAGCACCACAAGCGACCGCGTCAGCGGTCGCGGGGGGAGGTCAGGAGGGGGGTGTCCCCCCTCCTGCCGTTGGAGCTTTTGAAAAACAGCGATTAAAATGGTGTTATTTGGTGGCACTTGGGGAGTATTTTTTTCAGATTTTTTCGTATAAAAACTCCAAGGAAAGGAGATCTGAGACAGTGTACCATAACTTTTATTACAGTTCACTGATTTCAATTATGAAGATTTCATTTTTTGAAAACGAAAACGTAGCGAGAGACATACATTTATTCATCGATGTCAAAATTATCACCATAACACTCAGGTTTGGGGAGCATTTTTTCAGATTTTTTTCGTACAAAAAACTCAAAGGAAAAGAGATCTGAAACAGTGTTCCATAACTTTTATTACAAACGAAAACATAGCGAGTCTAGAGACATACATTTATTCATCGATGGCAAAATTATCACCATAACACTCATGTGTTCTCATCCTGATACAAGTCCGACCGAGCCTAAAAATACTAAAATTAGGTTGTTTTGCTTTTGGAAGGAATACACAAACGAAATTCTAACCTCCTATAAACAACTTCAGTGTACTCTGCTGTCCTTTGTTACCCTCAAGCTCCTTGCCATGTTTACTCAGCTAAGTCGGTTACCTTATGCACGGTCCCTATGGAGGGACCGTGGCTAACGTAACGTTACGGACTGAGCCATGCAAATATGGCTGCCTTCGATGAGTTGCACATGGGCTTATGATCTCGGATGACATCACAAACTCGCGAGATTTGCAAGATCGATGAGAATTACGTTTGCAGTCTGCAGGATCGACGCTCACGCTCGCATTTTGCTTGTAAATCACTGTCAACTTTTTTTCCCCGTACATTTTATTGTTTTATTTTTCAAAAAATAAATCTTTTTCATTTCTGGCAAGGGGGCGCTCGGAATTTACAAGAGGGCGCCACGCCCCTGTTACCTTATTCAGGGAGAACACTGCTTTATAAATCCCTAAAATCCCCAGAATTTCATGGCCAGGCAATCCTTTATAAATCCCTAGAATTTCATGGCCAGGCAATCCTTTATAAATCCTAGAATTTCATGGCCAGGCAATCCTTTATAAATCCCTAGAATTTCATGGCCAGGCAATCCTTTGTAAATCCCTAGAATTTCATGGCCAGGCAATCCTTTATAAATCCCTAGAAAATGACCTGAATGACAATTTGTTGATAAGAAATGAAGTATAAACCATAGCATGCTTCTGTTTGTTTGAAAATGATGCATACATTTTGTCCTGATGGTAATTATCAAAATATGCACAGTTCTTCCAATACTAGTCCATTGCAGACATAAAAGGTACTGGTATCTCCAAAGGTCTGCCAATGAAATTTTCACAGAACACAGGCAAGCAGTTTCAGGAAAGATTTTGAAAATGGTGAGAATACACGATTGAAAATATTGCACATTAAATCCTCCATAATCTGAAGAAATCTGCATGAGAAAATCAATGGAAACCTATAATATGTCAAGTAATTTCCAATGAAATACTCTGCCACTTCCACAAATTGTACCATGTGGTACTGTCAATCAGAGAGTTACAGTGATTTTTATACGCAACACAACCAGTTGAGTCTCATATTCCTCAGGATCATAAATCTAGTTTTACACATTTCTATGTCAATAAAAATTTCATATTGATCACGGACAGGTCAAAGGAACATGGAAATTGTGAGTTGATCATCATATTTTATACTGGTGTTGGAAATCGCTTTACATACCAGTATTCTGTTAAATTTTATGTCATTAAAGCTTAAGCGTGTGCCTCTGTAATTTAGAATTTGAAATGAACATTACCTGCATTTGAAAATTAAAATGGAGTCACAACTGTCCATGAGATGTGATTCCTACAACTTGTAGCTTGCTGTCTTACACTAGCAAACAAGACTCTGGCCACAGAGATATCCTACATACAGCCTGTAAATTCTAACTTCAAAAAGAACCCTCATTTATGAAAGCTGTTAGTTTAATTGATGAAATAAAACAAAAGTGGAAGCTGGTGTAAAATAATAAAACAGACAGACTATGAAAGTAAAGCTGTCACAGAGGTGACAGTACTTGTAGTGTGTGGTATGGTGATTATCATGATTACAGCTACTTAAAGTGTCTGGCACAGAGCCAAGAGTTGGGTTTGACTATGGATTGAAGTAAGAAGACAGGTAATTGTGGATGGTTAGCAACAGACTAGGCTTACAAGAACTGCTGATATTGGCAACCTGGCCAATCTATTTCAAAGAAACTCACTTCTATAGATTGACCAATTCATGTTGTAAAGCTTGATGAATCAACAGTGTATCGCTGACTACCCAACCATTTGACACTACCTATAAATCTTCCTGAAGGCCAGTCTTATTTTACAGGCTCTTATATCTGTCCCCTATCATTGCACAGTACATTCCAGTAGTTCCCTACCCTCCATGACTCTTTAAATGTAAGTATACTCACTAGACAAGGGCTACCAGTTATGTTTTAGGGTGAAACCATTCATCATAAGGTCTGAGAGAGTAATTGATCATGTAAACATCCTATAATTTGATCTCTACCTCTTGATCTTCAATTTATTTTGCTTATATGTCTTATCTTTTCAAGATAAAAGTCTGACAAATTATTTGTTAGGATATCTTGTGACTACCCTCGCCAAGTAATCCTAAACTTTAAAATTTCATACTTTACAGTTTCCTGCCCCGAGTTCTATGATTCAACCTTTGAACTAACTGAAAACATTAAAAAGTCAAAAGTCTTACAGAAAAAACCCACGGTGATCCAAGACACTGCAAAAATTAAATTGTAACAGTGTATACAAACACACAACATAAAACAATTAGCGTTACCATACACATTCTGATACCTCTATCTTTGACTCTTTACTTGTTTGATGAGTACTTTGCAATGTTCTGTCTCCTAAATCCCTGTGATTTAAAACTATAACTGGCTTCTATGATGTAAAATTACACACCAAATGGGACCTGATTGCATGCATCATTTTTGTATTTACTGAAACATTTTAGTCATAATGAATCTCCAGTGTCATAAAATGATAATGGATTAGTCCATGTGGTCTCTGAGACCAGATATTCACCACTAGAACAACTCAATGTGGTCTCTGAGACCAGATATTCACCACCAGAACAACTCAATGTGGTCTCTGAGACCAGATATTCACCACCAGAACAACTCAATGTAGCATGTTGTTACAACAAAACTGTGACAGTCTACATCAATCATTAGGATCTTTGCTAGGACTTTCTTGTCTCCATGGTAATTCACATCAGCAGTTAAGTCAGCTTTCAAGTCAAAACAGATATTTCATGCAGATGTCCCTTCTAACAGTCAATAGCACAGTATTACATTTGATTTGTTCTGCATCAAATATCTGTTACAAACCTTCAGAGTGCCTCTACGTGCTCTCTAAATAGGGCTAGCTGCTTTCAAACTGAATCTAACATTCAATGCAGGTGTACTCCCATTATTGTGTACCAATAATCTCAATAAACCATAATCTTAAAAAAAAATAATCTCACTGTGAGTTTGCAGGGATGTGGAAAATTTTGGTTACAGCTGGCAAACTAAAGTACAGGCAGCTACACATAATATATATGCACATTAAGTTTGTGCAAAATGTCCTGATTTTTTACTTAAACTAAATTTTCACAGCTGGCAAATTTGAGCTGGTAGGTTGTTTCTGCCAGCCACTGGCTATTTTTACATCCTGGTTTCAATGGCATACAAGACATTTGCATTTCTCTTCTAGCAAGCACAGTTTGATTACATTAGTTTTGATAATCAGCTAGCATTTTATTCAACACCAGTAGATTGCTGTGAATCAAGAAATCATTTATGTTAGGTGTGATATCTCGGAACAGCAGATAACAGACACACATTTGCAGTCAATTTCAACAGAAAGTTAGTTGTCAGTAGACTGCAATGATGGTGCCAAATATCATAGTATAACACTAAACTGCTGTGATACTGCTAACAGAGATTTGAATTCATTTAAAACCAAGTCTAGAACTCCATGTAAATGATCCTAACATTGGATGAATCCATTGGTTTGGTTTCTCTTAAACTTCATATACCAGTATTGAATAATTGCTTCACTGCAAACGTCATCAATTATTTACTAACTTCTATAAGACCAACAAAAAATATATTGGTGACATCAAACAGTAAGTTGATCAGTTATTACTTCTAAAATAACCTTACAAACTCACACTGTAATATGTAAAGATGTTATAGTGTGATCATAAATTCACCCTGATATTTTTATGCATGAACTATGAGTGACATTTTTGTTTAACCATGTTAATTTTTTGCCATGATATTTCCATTGCTTTTGCAGAACAGAATGAAAGATCATGTGAAAAATTGCTACTCTCTGATTGGTGCACACAGCCAGGGATAATTTTGCTAGCTCTGATTGGTGCAAACTGTCAGGCCAATTCTGACTTTGGAGTAAAATGTCTAGGCAAATTACAATGGACGGATATTGTAGTGAAAACTGCCATCACATTTCAAAATCATAATTGGTAATTACTGAAAGAGAAACATCAGGGAAAAAGGCTTAGCATATTTTTTAAATATCAGTACCACAATTACAGCTTAATTGTTTTAACCTCCTGAAGAGTGATGAAATGCAATACCAGCTGTATTTCTCTTTACAAGAATGATCACCAAAGTGCAGAAGTTGTGCAACTTAACGTATAGAGAATTAGTATCCTCTCAGATACTTATAGAACCTTATTACACAACACTGACATATCAACACACATACATTAAATTAAATATACACACCCCCCCCACACACACACACACATACCAGAATGCAAACAAATAGAAAAGCATTCAACATAACAGACATGAAAACAAAACACATAGGACATAATTGTTACCTGTAAACTACAACAAGACTGACAAGAGCAAGTCAAGACAACATATGCACATTGAGCCACATACTCAGGTAGTCTGGGTAGCTTGACTCAGAATAACAGATCAACCAACTTCACAGATGGCTCGTATTTTCATATGGTGAAGAGTGGAGGTGAGTGGTAGAGACTGTCGTGGCCATACCGGGAGTTGGCTCATTCAACGTCAATTTTCTTTTCTTTTCTTTTCTGTCCCAAAGGCCCGGAATGGATCAGATCAGATTAGCTCGGTATCAGAATCGGAATTCTGGATTCATAGATGGCTTTATTCTGGCAGTGGTTGGTGGGCAGTCATGGTCAAAGGTCAAGTGTCAGGGGTCACTTGACTCTATTCAGGTCATGGTGGTGGCCTAGGACTCTTGAATATCAGAGCTGCCTGGATGGCCTCCTGCGCTTTTTGCTAAAACTTTCGTCATTAATCAAGAAATCTTGCACACGTTTGCAAGGAAAGAGAAAATTTTGAAACTTTAGTAATTACAAAAATTGATGATTGACATCAAACATTGGGATTTTACAGACATCATTCCAGCATTCAATTTATTGTAGTTACTCAATTAACAAGATTTACAGCGGGAGTTAACCACATAATAACACATAAAAAGACTATCATATGATAGGTCATAGTACGCTGATCAAAGATAGTTAAAGTCTGTCAGTTTGCATATTTGTTCAAAAATAACACACATGATACCTGGGAATGGGAAATTATTCATTCAGAAACTCATATGGATGTTGGAACCATGCAGTAACAAATAGCCTGGCCCATTTAGTTTGAACTTCACTTTGCCCTTTTGTAGGGCTTCATCAACTCAACCAGAGCTCAGGTCAATGACCTCATGCTAGGGTAATTTAATTAATTAAAGTAATAGAGTGGTACTACATCCCAGTTTCGGATTCCAGCGACTTTAATGTCTGGTATTGTGCTTTGATTTTTGGTGAAAACCATAAAACTGATTGTTGAAAGACTCCAATTAGAAAATTTTATGTTACTTGCGTACCATTGAATTGATTTACATCTTGTAGCTGTGCCAAAATGAGTCACGTAAGGACGCCAGTGACGTAATCTTTCATGCTGGAGACACTTTGTAGCAAAATGAACAGCTTTAGGGTTTCACAAAAAATCAAAGTACAATGCTAGGGGTAAGATTCTGGAGGCTGAAACTGTCGGTAAGTGCTAGGTTATTAAAAATAAGTGAGTGAGTATTGATGCAATTGAGGGAAACAATTGATATCATAGGAGATGATATGAGTTGTACTTACCTCAGCATCCCTACGATCTTCATAATCAACAAAGGCATAGGCTGTATGCAAAAAACAAGTAGAAGCCATCATTGGAGTATGAATTTTTAGATTCCCTTGTCAGTTATTTTGATCTGCAAAATTTTTATACATTCGTGACTCATTGAAGTTTAAACCACATTACTATTTACAGCTGTACACTAGTGACAATGTAATCTCAAATATGTTAAGACACAGAAAAATCTGTATTTTGGAAGTAAAATTTCTTCAGTGTGAATTTTAGTTCATTTATCAAAGGAGCCACTATACCGGTACATGTCCCCAATCCTACTTTCTAATTCTATGATCAATATTTATATGCAAAGCAATTTCCCTGTATTACAGGTCCAATCACACAGATGAGAACAATAAATTGTGACACTGTATGGATTAAGTGTGAAACCAGAAGACATGAAAGAATTTCATAATCAACTATATCTGGTACACGGATGAATGATTCTTTGCCCAGGATGTCACAGTGACGGTTTGATTACAGTGGGTCATCTGTGCATATAGGCTTGAATGGCACTGCCAAGTAACCATACATTGAATTCAAATTTGTGGTACAGAATAACTTTCAGAGTTATCTGAATCACTCCGTTGAGGATTATATCCATTGTATTTTTGTGATGTCATTGAAGTCACTCAGTCACATTTGCTTTACATATAGTACAACTGTCCCACACATCTATATGATTCCATTTTAATCTAGCCATATGAACACAATAATGAGGATAAACCTTGTAAATTAGTACACTGATCCTTGATCAAAGCCCTGATGCCGCTATTCCCACAGCGTAAGTTACTGTACATGAAGCTGATCAACTTGACAAAACTACAATGCTGGTACAGTCAAACTTTTATCCTTTGCCAAAGAGAACAACTATATTGTACATCAGTGGTACGTTAGTCAAAGGCTTGGAAGATATTTTTCTGCTCCTTAACTTACTAGATATACATATGTTATATGTATGTTGTAGAGTGTTGAAAGTATAACTGCCAGATTAGATCTGCTTCTCTGTAGTTTGATATTCCCTCAAGGATATCAGAAATGGCAAGTGTTTAGTTTATCAAATAGCATACATAAGTCATTTGCCATCAGGATGTTTAATAAGCCAAGAATTAACTTTGACAACATCATTGTTGCTCAGTAAAACGCCCATCATTGCAAAAAATAATTGGTTAAGTCATCATGTGTTAACAATTAGAGGAAAAGTCAAAAATGATATTTGTTAAAATAAAATACCATGCCATACCACAGTCCTGTAAGGAGTCTCTTAGAATAGCAATGATGATAATCATTTCTATCACATCTGATGAATATATTACATTTTGTAATTAATCTTTCTGATCTGCTGACCTTGTCCTGTCTTCATACTCAATCTCTCTTCTAAACTGTTGATTGATTAGACTTTACAAAACACAGCAGGCTTTCCAAAATGTCACTTGTCTTTCTAGTTTCAATGAAATCTCTTGGTAAACTTTTATAACCCTCTAATACATGCACTTTGGACCTCCAATTGGCCTGTATGTTTACCCTTCAACTGAGCATACAGTTTTGAAAATGTAAAAACCAATACCCAGGACAAACATGCCAAATTTGCTTTCCTTACAATACAAATCAACTGGTAAATATAATGTATATAAACAAACTGATCATATTACAGTGAACAAACTTCTTTACCACAACTTTGTAAAGGATATTCTTTATCTTTCCAGTGGTTGAAAGAGCTCATCATACTTGCAAAATTTATTTTGTCAGGTGTAGATGAAGTAAGGGCAACACATGGGGATACCACACTAGCCCCAAACTAATCTTCACATGAAACCTTGTTAAAATCATCATCTGATACTTGAAAAATGCCAGACAGCAATCCAAACTAACATCCATGCTGAGATGAGGACTGACTGTACCAAGTCAGGCCTAAAATTTGTATGCTATGCAAAGTAATACTGGTACAGTGGATGTAACCAGACACTTATGGTTATGATTTGTAATCTATGTATTTTCATCATTGCAAGGTGGTCAGCAAATGTTACATACTGACAATAAGAATAATTCTTGAGGATGTAGTCGTTGTAACATCAATTAATACTGGCTGCCATATTCAATACCATGTCAGCACATACCGGTACACTGTAGTTTACTCTGCTATGCAATGAAGGGTGGCCATATCTTGTTAGACTTATCAGTTACACTGACATGTAAACTGTTCAACAGATCTTATGCCATGATTATCTTAATTCTTATCTTGTAAGCCATTAATTGTTTATTTTTGTTCATGATTATCCTATTTCAGGCAGAGTCATGATTATCCTATTTCAGGCAAAGTGACATTACTTATGCATATGGATAGGCAGGTCGTATTACCACAGGGAAAAACAGATGAAAGGACCCTGGGTGGGGAGGAGGGTTTTTTTGTGCAACGGTTTACCTTATTTGATTTTATTAATTTTGACTGTGATATTTCAAATAAAGAGTTCAACTCCACACCGTCTGACTGCTTTATATATTACCGACAAGTCTTATCTCCTCTCCAACTTGTGTATACACCACTGTAATTGCTCCGAAAACATTGCCAACTTGCTAATCCGCTGTCCGTATCAGCGGATTAAGTGATTGAGTCAACACCACAGCGTCACACACGTAGTAAAATAAGGAAAGGGTTGAAGATCACCAGACACAGTATCACAAAAAACGCAAATCTGAGCAGATATAGAAGTCAATCGAAATTTAACGACTATCAAAAGCATCGCTATACCGATGAACTGTTACATGCCAAAGTACGCCGTCTAAAATGGTCATCTTGAGCCAGAAAACCAACCTACATTTTTGAGTCGGTCATGGTCCGATGTCGTCCGTAAGAGCGGAAGTCGGAAGTAGAACCTTTTGACCTCAAACCTGTTTATTTCCAATCCAGAAGTAAACATATTTCCCATGATGCGTTTGATGTTACATAATGTCAAAGTTAGTACATCATGCTCAAAATGAGCAAAAGTTTTATAAGATCACGCTACACGACTGGTTTTAATCAATCCTACAAAATCAAAACAAGGATTCAATTTGTTTCCTTTTTGTCACAAAATGTTGCTAACGATGAGTTCGAGAATATAACCAAAACTTCTGTAAATCCTGCACGGAAAGAGCTGAAGGGCGAGGTATCACGTTTCCTGCCTCTGCATCTACACAAACCTCCTTGGTCAATCGAGGTGGTAGCTTCAACAGCCACAGACAAGGAGAATTTTTCTCCTTGTAGCGAGGCTCAGACAGCATCAACCGAACCGAACACCGCTGCAGGCAGCTCAATATAGATTGATGTCATCGTGTATGCCAGTATTAGTACACTATCCATATTCAGATATTATTCGATGCCACCATCGTCACCGTACATCTATAGCGTCTATCGTAAACGTAGCACACCGTCATCGACTGTGACTGACTCGTTTGCCCGGCCTCCCCGCTAATACATCAGCGACAATCCGTACCAATGAAGTTCAAAAGAACCTCCACAACAATGTGCACATCGTATCAACAAAACATCTTGAATGGCAAGGAACACGATTAGACTTCCTAATATTAACACCAGTTATTTACTTTTACTTTACTTTACTTTATTGCTCAACAACACCACTCAAGGAGTGCGGTAAGGCAAAAATTACAAAACGTCAGCAAACACTGGATGAAGCTGCTGCTGGGGGAGGAACTAATGTACAAGAAATAAATTTGGCAAGAGGTAGTCTGTTTTCGTGAGTAAAGATATACATGAACTTTTCTCTATCATTCAAATCAAGAAAGCCAGGATTATACAAACTAATGGATGAAAATAGACTATCTCGATAAGCTCTGTATTTTGGACATTCTATTACAAAGTGAAATTCATCCTTAACTAAAGACTTACAATGCTTGCAGAATCTTTCATTTGCAGGAACTTTTGGAATTGACCTTCTACCCAGTTCTATTTGTAGGTTGTGATCCGAAATTCTTAGTTTTGTCAGCCACCTCCTATAGGTAAAAGATCTTATATCTAGCAAGTAACTTTCAATTCAATTTTGTCTTAAATAGTCTGTAAGTTCGGAGCTTATTTCCTCTGCATTCCACACTTCCTTGTATTAACAGATTACGAATTTACTGACATTTTCTTGCCCGTTCGTGTTAGTGTGTTTTTCACTCCCGTGTCCATGTGTAGCGTAAGTTATAGTATTTTCCCCAAAGACTGGACAGCCCTCGCTTCAGTTTCCGAGAACAAGATGGATAAATCATCAACTTTTTATTCAGTTTTTGTTGTTGTGTGCTTGTACTGCAAGCACGCCTTTTCAATAAAAACGATTTCATGGTATTTGATACATTGTCTGTGTATTCTGTCTGTAAAAACGTCAGCGGCTGCGTTTAGGTTGTTGCGCGGCACAACAGAGGGTCCATGCTGACTTTGTATATTTTCCTGTATGCACTTTCCACCAGTTATCATTCCTCAAACACGCAACTCACGATGACAGCACATAATCTGAATGACTGAAAGGATGGACTTAGCTTTTTAAAGTTCTTGGGTAGGAAATGTAGTCAGGAACTAACCTATGTCATCAAAAATTTTGTAACGTTGCTGTTCTCCTTCAGGCCGCCCAGATCATTATTTTAATTTTTTCTGAGCTGTCTCTCCACATGGCTGTTGTTAGTGAACTTTTAACTTTTCTACATTTTCTCTCCTGATCGGTCGGACGGTAGCCTAGTTGATTTCATCACAGACAAGGAGCTTCAGTTTCCCTCCACGAGAATATATATTTAGCGTCCACGGTCGTAGATTTCAGGTTTCCGATTTTTCCCAATATTTTCTCTCCACAACTGATCGCAGGTCGTGGCTGTAAAGTGTTGAATTTTCACGACATTTTTCTCAACGACCGTGGCTTTCAGGTATTCGACTTCATTTTCTGTCCACGACCGTTTGAGGTAGTGGCCGTAAAGTGTTAAATTTTTCCCGACATTTTCTCAACAATCGTCATGAGGTTATGGCTTTCAAGCTTTGACTTTTTCCCCGGTAATTTTTTTCAACGACCAGTCGTGGCTATAAAAGTGTTGAATTTAGCCCGAAATTTTCTCAATGATCGGTCATGTGGTTATGGCTTTCAGGTTTTTATTTTTTTCCCGGTAATTTTTCTCCATGACCGATCGTGAGGTCGTGGCTGTAAGTGTAAAGTGTGGAATTTTTGCCAACATTTGTCTACACGACCGGTCGCGAGGTTGTTGCTTTCAGTAATTTCTCTCAATGGCCGGTCACTAGGGAGCTCCTTTACCGTTTATTTATGAATAATAAGTTGTGTACCTTCCTGTTTATTTACGAATTCATGAATATTTTAAGCGTCCACTAGTTTTACGGACGACATCGTGACACTGTGTCTGTGATCTTCAACCCTTTCCTTATTTTAATGCGTGTGGGACGGCTGTGGTGTTGACTCAATCACTTAATCCGCTGATACGGACAGCGGATTAGCAAGTTGGCAATGTTTTCGGAGCAATTACAGTGGCGTATACACAAGTTGGAGAGGAGATAAGGACTTGTCGGTAATATATAAAGCAGTCAGACGGTGTGGAGTCGAAATCTTTATTTGAAATACCACAGTCAAAATTAATAAAATTACTTGTAGTAATAAAGAAAGCAGTCAGACGGTGTGGAGTTGAACTCTTTATTTGAAATATCACAGTCAAAATTAATAAAATCAAATAAGGTAAACCGTTGCACAAAAAAACCTCCCTCCCCACCCCAGGGGACTGATTTCTTTCCCCTATGGTATACCTTTTACACTTTGATTGTGTAGTCTGATATTGTGTCAACAGTTGTGCACAGTATGGTAGGCATAGTACCTTGACTGTATTGTTATGTATAAACATTGACTATATCAATTTAAATGTGCAAACAAGATCTGCCACTACATGTGTACAACCCTTCCCATATGCAGGGATGATTTGAAGAAAAACCAGTGAACAGCATTGCTCCAATGGTATGAAGCCTCTATGTTGCTGCAGTTTACCTGTGATGCCTAAGGCTGAACTATACTTAGCCTAGAAAAACATCAAATCAAGATATTTCCTGCTGTATTGATGGTTGCAGTACTAATAACTGGTATACATTTGCTGATTATATTGAAAATAAAATTTGATTATTTCACCCAAATCTGATTCAGTGGCTCTTGCAAATTCAATTTATGATGGTTTCTGACAAATGAAACATGATGGCTCTTTTACAGCATGTGTGTCATGGTAGAATCTGATGAACATTCAGAACAAAACTGTTATCAGTTACAAGAACCAGTAAATGAACGGTTTGCCTGTGGCTAGAATTACACACTCAGTGTGCATTCGTATGGGAAACTGTCTTGAGTAGAAAATCATTGCTTCAACTGAAGAGTTATGTGACGTCTATTACAGGTATTATAAGCTAAGGTATCGAGAAAGATGTGATCAGTGGCACAGGTATAATTTGAATCTTGTACATGATATGATACTGTGATAGACCCACAATGTGTGTGTATGTCATCATGGGAAATCAGTACAGAGTGCTCAATGCTAAAAGCAGAGCGTTATAAACAATACCAAATATTACTTCGAGTTATTAACAATAAATTTGCTCAAAATATTACTATTATCTAAGGCAGTTGCATTATCAAGCTGTCTCTCTATGTTGTTTACAAGTATTATGAACGACAGACAGACAAACCATCTAACCTTTTGGAAAATCAAAATTTGTTAAGTGACTCGAATACAATTTGGGTATAGGAAGAACAGAAGCATAGATGATCCAGTCTTTCCTCTTAGATTAGCTGTTGACAAACAAATGTACAGTAAACAAATCAACAGAATTAATGGAATATGTTTTGCAGTATATTGTTGTTTTGCAGACTGAAAAAAGCATTTGACTGTGTTTTGAGGTTTGCCGTGTTTCTCAACTGCTAAATTCTGGTGTACTATTGCAAATGGTAATATCTACAAGTTGTCAAATCAATATACCTGTACAGTAATCTGAAATGCAATCATTCAAAGACAAAGCGTCAACTTCATTGTCAATGAATTGAACAAATGATATTCTTCCATAAACAAACTGTGTTTACAAGCCAAATTAATGAGGGAATTTTGACAGGCATTATTAGTGAGATGAAAAGACTAGCTGATAACACTAAAGAACAAAAATTTTCAAAAAGTTGTCAACATAATAGATATTTATTGTCCTGCAGTTCAAGAAACATGACACTCATAACCTTCCCAAAGAATTAACCCAAATGAACACTGAAAATCTGATACTGCCAAAAGTTTCACCAAAGGACGCACTGAAAATGAGAAAGTTAAGTGCCAAAAGGTATCTTCTAATGGATTTTTCTCCGTTGTGCTAGCTTTGCGCCATTTTTTAAGCCATCTGTGGCTGAATATTTTTCATTGATGTTTGACAGGAATTTTTTCAAAAATCTTCCACATTCATCCCTTCCACCAGAATATCACATAACCCACCCCTAATGTTGATGTGGTACTTGCTGTGGTCGTGGAAGAAACGGCAGTTATAGTGATAACAGTACTGGTGGTACTTTTTCAAGCTCACATAAGGCGGATGACAGCTACAATGCAGCAACTGATTATCAAAAATAAATTTCATTCAATAAAATACCTGAAGTCTTACAATCAAATTGACTGACTATCCAAGAGGTATACCAAGTGCCTGTGGATAAACAGCTGTGGTGCTAAACAGTCACTGACATGTGTTTGGATTCAATGTTTACTGAATTGAAAGTTTCGGTGAGCTACTTCTACCGGTAGTCATCAAGTCAATACAGGTATCAAATCTCATGTTGTCATTATGCAGCTAATGAAGTGTGGAAACTTACTGATGGATCAAAACTGTGAAATGCTTCATGGCAATAAAGCAGCAAATACGGGAAACTTTCACAACTTAGTGACAGATTGGTAAAGTAGTGATGTTATGGGAAACAAACAGCCTTTGAACACCACTTTTCTTCTATCATGAAAACTATTATTATGATAGAATTTATTTGTTTATATTGGTTGGCTGGTTGGTTCTAGTAATACTGATGAATGTCCAAATGTAAATATTTCAAGCCAATGTACAGTATATAGGCTGTGATTTTTCACAATATGAAACAGGAATTTCTCTCAAATAAACAGCAACCTTTTGTGGTTATTTTCTGTGAACATAATAATGGTGATGAATTTGAGTAAAATTTGAATAATTACAAATGCTCTGTCATAACTTCTCAAAACTACAGATTTAATATCAGCTTTGAAGATTGAAACATAGATACAATTGAAATTATACCAATTCAGTAATTGCATGAAATATTAAAAGTGACCAACTGAACAATGTAGAATAATATCTCAAAATACAATGTATTTTATTAATGACTATCTTTGTTTGCATTGAAAATTCGATTATTTTGGTCAAAAGTTTATCCCATGGCATAACGATACACGGTTCATGGCTCAAAATGTGACAAAACAATTCTACATAGCTATGCTCAAAAAGGAAAGTCTATAAAAAATGAAATTCCTATAAATCAACCGTAAATAGAAATGTTGAGACAATGAAAGGAAAGAAATGGGGAACATATGGCATCGCTTAACTGAGAACAATGGATACATGGATGGATATGGATATATATGCTATAAAATACCTATCAGACAGAAGACAGACACCATAATACTAACTCCTTGCATCAAATATGGCACTAATATGAAAATATGTGGCAAAGCCATGACATCATGGTAGTATCTGGAACTAAACCTGGTTGCAAGGGACACTTTTGCATGAAACATGAACTGTAGTTACTAGAGACAAATACCCATTTGTACGTATCTGACTCTGAGTCTGATTGCTCACTGAGCTAACATTGGCTTGGCTAACAAACATGAATTAGGTTAGACCTAAATAAAATATCTTAGTTGTTGTTCACTTGTGGTCACTGATAGCATCGAAAATTGTCACTCTGTTTTCTAATCACTGATGGATGTATCTTTTTTCCCTAAACGTTTGTCAAACATGTAATTAGCCAGATGGAAAAGGAATGTAATAAAGGAGGTGATGAAACGTGATGAATGGATGGAATTTTTCATCCACTTTGACTACAAAGTTTTTAAGTAGATCCATCACTTGTCACCATTGTGACCAGGCTGATGACTTCCATGCACCTGTACATACATGTACCATGTACTTCATAGCAAAGTCATGCAGTAATTTTGATGGATAGAATAAGAAAGAACATAGTGATAGCCATGGGTGATGACATTTCATCAAAAGAAGGATTTCATTCTTATTTTTGCCCCGTACATTTGACATGAACAATGTAATGGGGCAAATATATGTAACTTTTACTTCTGATAAGGGCCCAGTATCTGTATTGTAACTTTATGACTCTTTTCAGAAGACTGTTTCTCAGTTTCTTCTACTCATTAGCATATTCAAATAAGCAGTATTCATATATTTCAGAGCAGCCAATACCTGTATTTAGGATTTAATTCAATGGTGCAGTATCTTTGAAATAAATTTGATAAAATATTGCATTATTTGTATCTAAATAACTCCTGACTACCATTCACAGTGTACAAAACATAGGATAGCTTGGCAATCATCAAACATGTGGAATAGTCAAACACAAAATAATTGTGTAAGAGACCATATGCTGAAATATACTCATGAGTCTCAGCTATTATGCATTTAAAGTTGAAATGAAATGACTTGAATGAATTAAGTACAAGAGCACACTTTGGTGTACAGTGTGGTAGTAGAGTTATTTCTCATCATAATTTATATCCCCTTGTGAGTTGTAGATTTTCTACCTTTCAAATTGTGTCTAAAGTAATTAGCTATCAGTACTGCTGACTGTCTCATTGCGTTCATTGATCAGTATGTGCCATACTATATCATGCTGAAGTTGGACTATGTACCGTACACAATAAATTGTCAGGGAGAAAGCTTTCACAGGTATTCACCAGATGCAACATGAGAAAACAAGTAAACGCTTGTATGGTGTTGGCTTCCATGCCTGTCAGCCATAATTTATATTTGATTGCCCTGGAGATGCAACCATCTGTCACAACTTGTTGCAATCATTGCACAGAATACAGCACAGATTTGCCTGTTCATGTGTCTTCCAAAAGAAACAAATTTTTATCAAAAACTACCACCGTTTGGACACACAAAGCAAGGTGATATTCATCATATTGTACAGAAGATTTTGTAAAATTACACATGAAAGAATGACAGCTGACTTTTAAAATGATTTTGAAGTTACAATGTTTAACCTATCCAGTACCATGGTTTGGCCCACACCCTTTGTTATCAAAGGTGATTGTGGACCTGTTTACAGGGAGTTGAGGTGAGTAGGTTAATGAACTGAGCCCCCCAAAATCTGAGGGGTCACATTTTACAATGCATATTTTATGAGCATCTAGCCTAAATAAATCATTGCAGGATATACGGGTCTGATAGGTGTTTGTTCCATAGATGTACCAGGTAATGTATGGTATGTGTATGTGTGCAGAATGACAACTACCAATAGGTTATTTCAAATTCTAAACTTGTACAAAACTCATAAATCAAAAAAAGACAAAACAAAGCCTCAACACACAGTAAAACAGGCTTAACGTAACTCAAAAGGGATGAACACATAAATACACACAATTGGAAAATACAGGTTATCAATGTGTTTTGCTACAGATATAAATGAATCTGAGTGAAGCTAGAGAAACGACACTTACCCATTCCACTGCCTGTATAAATCAGCAACCAACCATCACATGGAAGAGAAAAACAAAAATAAGTAAAATTTGTCATCATAAATCACCTAGATGGACAGACAGACAGGCAGACAAATGATGTATTGATAGTTAATTGGTAATGATGTCAAATGCAATTATAGTTTTTTTATGAACTTTTAATTTACAAATGCTATTCATAGCAAATTTTCTCATCACAAAAGTTTATTACACTCATGACCTATATAAATGAGACTGCATTAATAGTTTTACTTTGATATCTGTATTTGTCAACCACACAGGATGCTTGTCTAGCCCTGACAGCATGTTGTTTTATCAGATCAAAGCCCATTGTTGTTAGATAAATTTTAGGACAGAATTTATATGTCCATTACTGAGAAATTATTTGTAACTGCCCACCAAGCTATGATAAGTGGACTTTGGATCCATGCTATTATTGGTTACTTCAAGTAGACAATGAAACTAAACACTCACGTAGCATTTTGTAAACTGACAAGAACAGCACAGGAATAGACAGTTATTTCAAATAAAGTGTTGTGACATTTATTTCTGGTCTTAATTGTTTTGTTGTTTGATTCTGAAAAACTTTCCTTAGGAAATCATACAAGCCAGCAGGCAGATGATGCAGCAAAACTTGTCATAGTTTTGTTCACATTTTAACAACAGTTATGGATAACAATGTTTACAATTGATTTTCTGCACTGCAGTAGCCTTCACACAGCTAATGTAAAATCCTGTCTCAGTTCTGATCAAAAACACTTATCAAATGCTCTCTCCTCCAATGAAAAAATCCTGTTTGATATAATTCAACACTTTTGAGGATATATCATTTTAAGAATATTTTATAAGTAGAATTGCCTCCATGACAAATATGCAATCCCTCAATTTTTTACAATATTTTACAATTTTTACAACTATTTGGTCTACCACTGGCTGGGGCTTTGGAGCTCATGGAGTAACTTAAGTTTTCACAGGCTTACTTTTGTGAAAATTGAAAATTGTTATTTTTCTCCAATAGAATTAACACAGGGATGTCAGCCATTTTGAATTTCAAGCATTAGTAAATACTGGGTAATTTGCTTCTGAAGTATCAAAATACTCTTGATTTTGAAAGACAATGGTTCACTTTCTTTGAGGAAAGTTAGACTAAAAGTTTACGTCTTTCGTTTTTGAGACACGAACTACGTAAGAATAGCTATTGTAGGGTAATATTTTATACTCTCATAAGCCCTTTTCAGCAAAACTTTTTAACAGTTGTAACCAAACCAGTTTAAAGCACCACTTTTCTCCAAAATATTGTAATATATGAAATAAAAAGAAAGAAACTGCTATTTTTTTTACAGTGTTGTTGATGTACTGATTTCAGAGACTATTGGAGATGACCTGACATGTACTTAAACAGACTGCTGATGTATCGTATTTCAAATCTGCAAATAGCAAATGTTGTACAAATATAGCATGAAAATTAGATCTTGCACCCTTGACATCTGCTGACAACACACACTTGACAGACTGTAAGATCATATCACTGACTGTATTTCATCTTGGTAAAGCTTAAACGCCACCTGCTGGGTTGCTATACTGCATGACATTGAAGCAAGATGCAGATATTATCTTTTCATTTTAAATTAATTTTCAGTCTGTTGCAAGTGAAGGCAATTACCAAGGTGGGAGATAAAGTTTCTGGCAAAATTTACAGCAACAGCGTGATGACCAGAATTCAAGTTAGATGCATATACACCACATGATATCCTCGTCAGTTATTCACCAAAGACAAGCATAACATGTACATATGACAGTTTTTCATGTGACTATAATAGATACACCTATACAGTGAGTTCCACACTACAAAATGTGTGTGTACCAAGTCCCACATCATACAAGTCAGTCTCTGTATACAAACCTATCAGTTTACTCCATCCATCATTGCATTCTTACCAAGTTATCATTTCAACTGTCGGGGTATTTTTGGAAATTGCTTTAACATGTCAATTAAAATTGCTTCAACATAATTTGAATATCATTAACAATAGGCCACACATGCACGTAATCTTCTGAGTTAATAAAATTGGGGAAACTTGGATGAATATAGCATTGAATGTACTGTGAATAAAATTATTGGACAACAGGAATAATAAATAATTGTAAAAGGTACTGCTATATCATATGGGAGTTATTTTATCATAATTATTTCATTTCATAGTTATTTCATCCTAACATGTACATGTGGTTGAATATTCTGTTCTGTTTCTACGACAGAAAAATCTGAATTATTAACTTGCAAACTGACAACCTTTCTCTTTTCATTTTGGAGTTTAATTTTGATAATATTCTAATTATGGAAATGATAATTGGTATGATAAATGCGATTCAAAATAGAACATTTCATTAATTATGAATATTTAATTCTTAATACCTTTCCACCTCATTCTTTTTTATGTAAATATTCCCTGGGAGTTTTGGACACTAGTTACCTGGCTGACATATATGGTACAAATTATGTGATCATTCAAAAGATATCAAAAAAGCTGCCTTATGTACACATTCATCTGATTACCAGTTGCCATTAATAATACTGCAGTAGATTAAATTTATCAACCATTTTATAATTGGCAGATCCATAGCCAAGCAAAATGAATAGATGGTGACTGTATTCAAAGTCTGGCCACAACAGTAGCTGAAACCACATTAAATAAAGATTTTGACTTCCTTGAGAACAGTTCCTTGTTTTGTCTGAGTGGTGCTTTCACTCACTATAAATTGCTATTAACAGATAAGAAGTTGCTCTCATTATTGTGGCACACATCCTGCTTCTATTCATGTCACATGATGCGTTTCACAAGCAATACCACAATAGCTCCCCTTGCATTCAGATCTAGTGTTGAGACTCAGAATGAATATTCAACATGCTAACAAATTCCTATTAGTCTACATGGCAAACTTTCTGTCTTTTCTACAACTCCTTGTAGTACTGAGGCAGTCATACTTGGTGAAAGAATAGCATTCTTGTTTGGAAAAAAGGGAGACAATTCTGAGGCTTACTGCAAAAAAATAAGAGAACAGAACAGGAAGGGAGATACTGCATTGGCTACTACAAGCTATTGAGTCTTGCAAGAGCATAATATACATCGCCTCCAAGAAAACTGTGTCTCTGTAAATGTGGGAAGCAAAGTAGCATTTACGCTGCAAGGAAATATTTCAGCTATTGTAGTACTACAAAATGACTGGATTACATGGACAATTGAACATTGAAGTTTGAGACATATTACCTGCAGTTTCATCAGGCTTTTCACAATTTCGTGTATAGTTTCAATGTCTAATACTGTTCAGTATACCTTTACATGGTAAATTAACTCTCTTTTTTTTTATCTAATTAACCTGAATAATGTCATTACCTTAAACAAATACACATAATTACTTTAATTAGGTCTGACAGCAGCAAACAAAGGTTAATAGTTTCAGGGAAACAATAGAGGCCTACACAACAATAAAGTCAGGCACATATTTTGAAAGTGATATTGACTGTTTAGCATCAGTTTTTATCTACCCACGCCTCTTCCTCCCCATATCACTATCAAAAGTGTTTGAGAACAAGTGTTAAGTGGTGTCTATGGTTATATCACATATCTGTATATGTAACAGATGTTTGAAAGATAAATGCATCACAACCAACCTGGGACACTTGTTTTATGTCTGACTGTCACAAGACAGATAACATTCGACTCTAGCAAAATATGTTCGTCTACATTCTAACTGGATTAACCATAAACTCAAGGAGGGAATACAGATTCACAAACTATCTCTACCTTGGCCTGGACGCAGAACTTTTAGTAAATGTAAAGCGACTATTTTTAGTACTAAATGGGGGGTAAAAGCATTGAGAAACAGAAACTATAATAAATTTTACCAGTGCTAGTCTTGAAAGAACTTAAGTTTTTATTTGCAAGCGTAACCGTACATAGTTGTCGTGATATTGTACGGAATGTCATTTATTTTCGGTCAACGTAATCTGTGGATCAGTTTCGTTCGCGTTTCTCAGTTCCTCTTATTGAAACTTGCCTGATACGGCCGATCAAAGGTGTGACCGCGACCGACTTCCACATACGAAAGGCGATCTGGTCTTACGCGCTTGGCATACATTGATTATTTAGGTTGCGGACTTCGGATTTGGAGGAAAACTTTAGGGTCAAGTTTGAGATCTGACACAGTGACAATTTTTAAACAATGTATGCTGAACATTTTAAAATCATAATGATGTGATAACCAATTTTAATCCCATAGAAAAAGCTTGAGGCTCGAGAGCTCCGCCCACACACGCACCACAAAGCTTAACGGTTTGAGCGGAAATTCACTTTGCACGATAAATACCACCAGGTAAAAATGCTTGGAGAAAACATCAACCTGTGTTTAAACAGTCTTCAATATTTCTAGTTCTTCTAAACGCTTGTCAGTAACTCATTTTTGGAATACAACATGGCGGAGAAGGAAATATGAAACACTTGCCAAATTACTAGTCTGCTATAAACCCCCTATGGGTACCTTACATGTTGTCAGTGGTGTACAAGCGAAACTAGGAAACAAATTATCTATTGCTTTGTTTTCCTTACCGTATTTGATGTCACAGCGAGACAGACGTCCATAATGAGTGAAAATATTCTCAAGATCACGTTGACGAGTTTGCTTACTCAGCCTTCCAACGAAAAGCTGGGCACCTGGATCAGAGCCACGAGACATGTTGCTGTGTTTCGGTTGGCACTGCACTGGCGTCGCGTGTACGACTTTACGAGGAAATACAAGTCGTATTTACCGTAAATAATAACTACATAATTTAGCACACTCGCATTCGAAATATTTAGTTCAAAAATGTTCAAGTATACATATTATTCTCCCTTCAAATTTATAGATATTTATTAACATTTTTTTTGAAAGCTTAAATGAAAGCACAAATCAAAATTAAAATATCCTAATTTCGAATCTTGTCCTGTAATAAACAGATGCATTCTGCATTGGATGGTCGATTCTATTATTCGAAAGAGGGGCGGCAACGACCACAAAAGAGATGGAAAACAGCCTGATGGAGAAATGAAAGGAACGCATATCTCGAGACCGAAAGTAGGGCATTCTACAAATTTCTATCCCATTTTGTTGCGAAAATGTTTATGTAAAATACCAGGATTCCTTCGTTAAAGTATAACATATACATGAGCGAACTGTACATCACCGACTAAACAACTAGTAGCAACACATGTAAATCTAATGAGTTGAACGACAATTAATGAATATTTATACACTCCATCATTTTTATATTCCATTGCATTTACGTGGGTTTTTTTAAGCTACTGCACCCCTACGAGTACGAAGTTATTGTAGAAATCTCCTGACCTATTCCCTTTGACCCTAAGGACGTCATCCTCTTGTGCGCATGCGTATATTCCGATGAGCTCATCCCAGAAGTGACACGCTGGAGTTTCCAACAAAATACTGAAAATGGGTGAGTTTACCATTAATTTTACGTATTTCACGATACTCCGGGAGCCTATTCTTTACCTTTATTGAAATTTCGAATCCTAAGTTGACCAAAAAATCGTTGTCATTTTCAGAGGTGTTCGAATGACTCCATGAACGAGTAAAGTTCTGAAGAAATATATTGAATGATTTGTTAATTCCAATTTGTATTTGTAAATTGTAAACGCGGTGTACAATCAGACTGGTAGTAATAATATCTTGATAGTAGATCAAAATGCGATGTATATGAACAGAAACGATGACACAAATCTCGTTTAAGAAACGAAGTAGTATGATATATAATTCAAACGCCGTCGTAACCTTCCTTACATCGTTTTTAATTAAACAAACCTGTTGCCTTCATTACTTGGTGTAATCACAGTCCCTCTATCCACTAGAGGGACTGTGGTGTAATGGTCACAAAGGATCGAGTGTGTGCGGAATGAGTAATCTTCACACACATTTTAAGATGAGGCGTCGTAAAGTGTATCACATATGAAATGCAATATTTGTAAATCAGTTAAGTTTTAGAAAGTCACACTAGATATTAGGCAGAGAATATAAGGTTTTGTGGCCCAAATCTTCAACTCATTCCTAAATAAACAAACCTTTCCACAACAAGGAGCATAGACAGTGACAGGAACTACATTATTAATTATATTTAGTTAACTCCAACCTGTACATTCCAAGTGACCCATCGTATGGTATGTGCCAGTTAATGCTCTCCAAACCTTGCGCAAATGTAACCACTGTTACTCAACCCCACATAACTGTGGAGCAACTTTAGACGTTGTTACGTCTACAATTCATCTTACGCAAGGAAGGTGCAGTTTAATGGCAAAAGCCTTAAACAATGAAGTCACTATATCTTCCTACTCAGGTCCAATATACAAAATAAGTGACCTTATCTGGAAGAAGTTACCGATACTATTTGTTAGATGGTGCCGGCATGGAGCTCAAAATGAAATCTCCTATGAGCATACAAGTTCAAGACAGGTTACGTCTTCATCCTGTTTAGTACATTGTAATGTTCATGTACCAAAAATGTCAGGTTTCATACAGAAACAACAATTGCTTTGCTTATACTTTAACCAATGAAGTTAGTAATTGCAATATTAGTGAATGTTGTATAACAGATATTAATGCAGTTCATTGCAACACATGTTATTAAAAGCTGGATAAGTCAATTCGGTCATAGTATAAGTGCTATTTTTATATTAGTCATATGACACTCTGAAATACAATAATCACATAATAATATGATGTTAAAATGTGCATTTACAATATGAGTTGTGATACACTGTCAATATCTAAAGTTCCTGTGGACCACAAGATTGTGAAGTTGTTCAGTCTAGTTGCCCAACTACAGGTCATGGTGTTATTGGTTTGTAATTTGATGAATGATGTTGGTTACATTCTCTCTATGTTTTGTGGCTGTGATATTGACAAATGACTTTGGGAATAACATCAAAAATATATACCAAATGAATCAATTAAGTAAAAAATTTACTAACCATATTCTGATGAGCATGTTCAACATGACACATTCGACAAAACCTTTAATTCATCCACTATGAGGATACTATTCAGACCAATGTCCAATTAAAAAAAATCAAAACGCTTTGAACGGGTCACACATGAGAATAACATGAGTTACCTAGTTCACTTACACTTAGGCTATTTAGGGCTTTAATTTTCAACTTGTACTAATTTTGAGGAGTCATCAGGAAAGCATTCATAAGGTCCCCAAACTTTGAAAGTGATTATTTAGTTTTAATACAACATTATGCAAAAACACAGTTTATCAGACCTTACTCTTCAGTTCCATTGAAGATATGACATGAAGTGAATCAAATCAATGATGTTATGAAAATACTAATTTGTTTCAGATTATGCACTGTTCATACGAGATAAGTACTGTACCTTCTGTTATGACTGGTCAGACTAAATTCCCATTGTTCACCTAGTCATTTTAAAATCATACTTAATGTTTACACAGTCGTGAAACAGTTGGTGCTGATATCATCATCATGAAACTGTCACAAAAATTTATGGTTTTTATCCATGAAATTATCAGAATTTGAAAAATATAATTTTGCACTATTAATAATTTATCCATTTATCTATCTGTCCATACACAATATATACATACAGTAATATACATATATTATACTTATATGTAATATACATATATGTAATTTTATTACTAGTGCACATTGTATGTGAACTAGTAATGTGGAGTGAATTTTTCAACACCTACATGTATGCTGTGTCAGGGTACATGTACAAACCAATAACCTGTCAAATGTGTTTCAATCAATATGACACTTATCAAGAAAACTTACTTCAGTAACATGTTTTAGTTATTTAAACTACGAAATCTTGATTGCTTCAATGGTTAAAAAATCTAAATTCACAGAAAAGATGGAAGCTGTTCAAAAAGTATGTGAAATTTTCCATCTGTATGATATTCACTGTCAATTTTTCTTGCTTACATCTTTACTTGTGTTCTGTACCAGGGCTTTACAGTTAACATGTATAGTTACATTAAATGAATTAAACCATTATCCCTCCAAGTTGCTCTTCTGTATCCATTTCTTCTGCATACTGCATCCAACCATTGAAAAGTATTGATTATTGTCAGGAGATGAATTACAGCAGAGATGTATGAACATTCGGATATTTCTTTCTATAAGATGATGGCAATATTTTGAAAACTGTGAATATTGTGCACTGTTGTTGACAGGTATTTTTCCTACATCTGCATGACACAGCTGAACCAAACTCCATCAGCATCATGTATAAGTTAATGAATGACGACAAAAGCCTTCACCAAATCAAAACCTGTATCTAGCCATTGCTAGGTATTCATCAGTCAGAATCCCTCATTTGTCACCATAGTACCTGTCAAAACCATATGTTTCTGGCTAATACATTTGTATGTGATGCAGTGGTTGTACTGGTAGAATCACACAATTACCGCAATATTTATCTGATTACAGAAATGCTCATCATCAGTCCCTACAAATTTTTGAAAATTCTTTCTGTCAATATTTTTATTCTGGAGTCTGTCCTCCATTACATCACAGATGAATGATCCATTGGTTGATACAGTACGACATGACCTCAGTATTCACAAGTATTTGCAAATTAAAAAAGCCATGCATTTAGCTTTTACAAGGCAACGTAGGATTTTAGGTAATCCAATGACTAGATCAAAGATCAGCTGCATGCTCTATAATTGCACCAGGGAGTGCTACATATATTTGTATACCATAGTCGAATTTTACAAATATACTATGTTCAATCATGTCATATGGGTATATTTTCAAATATACCCAATATGACATGATTGAAATAGTCATACAGAAATTCATGAACACATAGGGGACTGTCTCAGATTGTCGCATAAGTTAAAAAGCTAAATTCATCCCTAGCTTAGTAATTGTGCCTGTTCCGACCATGCTATATTGTGAATATAGCAGGGTTATTTTAATGTCTCGGCCAATCAGATTACAGTTAACATACTGGTATGATATAATACTATGATCTTGACTAGAAAACTTGCTGCTTTCTTAGGGACCATCTCAGATTGTCGCATAAGTTCAAAAAGCAAAATTCATTCGTTTACGAGGGGAGGGGATTTGAACTCCATTCAATTAGTGAACTCTACTTTTGCACTTTTATTTTATGATTACAAGTTCTCTGTACATTGTGTGTAAAAATAACAAAACCTGCACACTCATACCACAAATTTTGCTATAACTATTTCCAACTCGTTCATATCATGCTGACAGAGTGACGGTGGTTAGTACTCAAATTTGATCAATTACTTGATGATGTAATGTGGTCAGGGGAACATATTCTTCAGTAGCTGTTGCAAAATGCTACATTGTACTCTCAGGCAGACATCAACATTTTGCACTTTTGAACTTTAGTTTAGGGAGGGGGTTTTGATATAAGAAGTTTCTTTTTTGAACTTATGTGACAATCTGAGAGGGTCCCTAAGACTATGAAATCTGTGATCATCACAGCACAGTGGTGAATTCTTGTACTTCAATGCACAGATTTACCTACTGAGTGAGAGTTATCAGGGTAGACTACTTCCAGTACCAAAGTCATCATTGTGTTTAACTGAAGTATAAATGTATTGTATTATGGCTTTTGTATAACACCTATTCAGCATTTTCCAGACCTTAAAAATAGAGCTGGCTAATTCTCACAGTAACACCTAATTTGCAGTTTCTCAGTTGTTCAAGAGAATTTGTGTATTCCTAACATATCAGTAGAATTGTCCAGAAACATAGGGATGGTCCATCTTCAAATGTACTGACAGAGAACCCATTGTCTGTCATGCCAAAAGATGTGACAATGCACCCTGTCATTGTGATACCTATAAAAATATAGTAACTTGCTGAAATGTCAGTATTTTATCAAAAAGAAGTTTGAAGTTTGAGCTTCCGGTATCAGCTGTCTTTTTTTACTACACTCACTTTTATGGTTAACCCCTTTTCCTGCCGAGCGCCCTTGTCCGTTATTCTCCCAAGTCAGTAGAAAACCGCCCCATAATATGTGCCTGCAAAAGATTGGCTCTCCTGCATGTTATCCTGCCAGGCATTTTGGCAGAAATCGCCCATTTTCAGGGTAGTTTTAGCCGTACTTATACGTGTTAGACTTCGATAATTTCTACATGCCCGTAGACAGGGGAAGGAGCTCAAGGGTTGCTGCAGAAAAAAATTGAGGTCACCGGCTTTGTTTGCCCCTGGGAGTGCGTCATTTTATTGCCGTTTCATGTTTATTTTTTCGGAAATAAACTCCTTCAGTATTACGCACGTCCGCTAGGCACAAACATCACCTCACTCGTCTGTTAGTCAGAGACCCTGAGGGTCGTGCTAGGGGTGCAGAAGCACCGTCAAACCTGTCCTGTTTCCCCAGGGTAGGGTCATTGAATACGTACCTTAAACGACTTGGCAGTGTAGCACAAAAACTACGTTTTTTGCCGTTGTATTAACGACATGGCTGAGCCATTGAAGCACAGCTCAACGTAGTTTAGCCAGCTCAGTTGGGAGTTGGCTTACGAGTGTTACCGTTCATTACTGACTTAATCGAGTGGTCCTCAGTCAGGTACGGGTTTGTACCGACATGGCTTGGGCTGCAGCTAACCAGATAACCAGTCACTACACCCAAGTCTTCAGTTCACTTTTGCGATGCACGGGTGCAACGCAATATGCTTCCATTGTTCTAGCCATCGACGTGTCCACATGCCTGGCAGCCATATTGTACTGCTAGCTGGTTTGCATAACAAAAGCAGTCCCTGCTAACTGCAGGCGGTATCCCCGTAGCATATTGACCTTATGTCACCTTTTGAATTCTCTGTACGCAAACAGCGTACGTAGTTACTAATGCGTCGGCAAGAGGATACGTTTGCCTGCAAACCAGAGCCAATACTTCGGACGATGGAATAAATAAAAAATCCAAAGCTACGTCCATTGAATGGCACGCCAAGGCGGTGAAGGACGTTGCCTGGCTTGAACTTGCAGAGCTGAAGCCCAGCTTAGTACGTCGGACACCAGTTTGTAATGGTATTTCCGAGTCGTTCATATCCGTTCCATCGGAGGAACAAGTCGAGCCGTCCCGTCAAAAATACGTTCTCATTTTCAGTCACGCACAACTGAATAAGTGACTTTCGTCTCGCACCATCGGCATATCTGCCAAGTCGTTTGCAAGAGGTAGCCTTCTAGATTAGCATTGCCGAGTTGGTCAAGTTCGGCAGCAATCTCTATAGTGCCAGGCAGCCAAGTACGTCCAACTCCGCCAGAAAACGTCACCATGCTATCCTGCAAGTCCGCTAAAAAGCGGTAAAAAAAAACCAGCCCCCCTCGGTGTGGGGGACTGGCGGACAGGTTTCTGCACCTTTCCCTGTCTATCGACTCCCTGCGAACCCATTTCGAGGGGAAAAGGCGTTCCTTGTCAGAAAACCTCTCCTCGATGACCCCTAAACGCACAGGGGATAGCAAAACGTAGTGCCGTCGACTTGGCAGGAAAGGGGTACCCAAAAAGGGCCCGATTTCCACCGGGTTGGGAGAATAACGGTCACCAGTGCTTAGATTCTGGCTACACCGAATTTCAAGCGGATTTTCACCGACTTGGCAGGAAAGGGTTAATGGTTGGGGTCGAGATCTGTCTTCACTGACAACTTGAATTGTTGGTTATCTGGGACTAGAAGTTAAGAACAACACATGTAATGGTATCCATAGAGTACATGGGGCAAAACTGATTTTGTTCCAAGATAATTTATGTGATACCAGTTATCTTTGCATTTTGATACTTGTGTCATGTGCTTTTTGTAATCAATTGTTGAATGCAACATGGATATTATCACTGTTTTTATATCTACAGGAGGGTTTTTCTCCAGTATATTTTCAAGCCTATTTGGGGCAAAAGAAATGCGAATCTTGATCTTGGGTCTTGATGGGGCTGGAAAAACAACAATTTTATACAGATTACAGGTCGGTGAAGTCGTCACAACCATTCCAAGTAAGTATGAAAGCCATAGACAATGTGAGATAGAAACCTAAAAATACTGCAAGGTGTATAATAGTAAAGGCTTATAAGTGAATTACCTTCAACTTGATGCTTCATTAACTTCTCCATTACTAAATTTTTGAACATCTCTGTTGTATTCTCTGGGGAGTTGACATTTTCAAGGGGCGAGCTGGTTCATTGTTACCAGGACTTGACCACCCCCTATCCCCCCTTCTTGGATGTTTAAACAACCCTCCCTCACTCTCTCTTACCAACACAGTCATAATTTAGGACAGCAGAAATCTTACATGTTGAAATCATTTACCAAGGTTTCCTAACCATTGCCAAGACTACTAAAGCTTGTGCATGATACTTGATGATCTCTGAATTCAGGGTACATGTAAGTGACATGCATGCAGTCACCATCCTTTCAAAACTGTTTATACTGTATTAATGCAGTAGTGATGTTCTGGAATTTATGTACCTTGAAGCAAGATGACAATACACCATATTTTATTCAGTGCTCTCTTCTCAGGTTATTCACAGTTTCCTACCTCTTGAAACACTTTGAAATGTTAGTGTTAAAGAGCATTGCTTTGCAATGTGTCCAAAGGAAAATAATAGTAATATTATCTTCTCACTTAATGGAAGAAGTTTTATTTGTACTTACATTTAAGGTAATTCACCCATCAAAATAAAAGACTCAAACTTTTGCTCAAACTTCCTCAAGCAAACTGTCAACCGTTCTCTTTGAAAGCAAGAATAAAAATGGGTCACCGTGCAAATTTTGGGACTAGAGAAACAAATTACTAAAGTTTACCAATATTTGAAACTCAAAATGGTCACCATCCCTGTGTGAAAAAAAATTGCCGATTTTCACAAACTGAGCTGTGAAAATTTTATTTTCTCCAAGGGCTTCAAATAAGCCCCCTACAAGTGGTAGAGCAAAACAGAATTGTAAAAGTCCAAATATCTGTCCCAGAGCACATTCTACATGTATACCTTACATACTCTTTGTATGCTTCATCCTGAACAAAGAGTATTGGCCATGATACAGAATGACAGACTGCTAACTCTCACATTCACTGCAGGGATATACTTTTTTCCACATGTTAAGATCACCTTAACACTTCTATTTCTGAGCTACAGTAAGCTGTAAAATTTAGTTCTGCAAAAGCAACTGAATGACTGAACATTTTAAACAATT
This sequence comes from Ptychodera flava, assembly GCF_041260155.1. Taxonomy (NCBI): domain Eukaryota; kingdom Metazoa; phylum Hemichordata; class Enteropneusta; family Ptychoderidae; genus Ptychodera; species Ptychodera flava. The sequence continues at coordinate 4,317,416 of NC_091928.1, forward strand.
GATAGTTCAACCATTAGACTCCTTATCAACAATCTGTCATGATGGATATATTCACCAGTGTACTAGATTTTAATTGTAACAAGGTGGAAGGATATTGTGATCATTTTTAAATAACATTTATCAGAAATTTATTTGTATTACACCTGTAATTTCACAACAGCTGTGGCATTGCTACTTATAATTTAACAAAGTGGTACATGTAGCACTGAGTGATTCAGCCATGCAAAATTCCCACATGTATTCAAAGTCTCCAATCAGAATGTCTGGTCATAACAGAATTACAGCAGTTATAACCATTACATGAAACAGTCAATGAGCAGCTACCTTTGAAACACAGTGAGACTTACTATAGTATTTGAAAGAAAATTTGCAGCTTCTTTGCCGTGAATATTATTATGTGTATACATGTAAGAACCTCAATGTACCTGCTTAGCATGGTGGCTGTTACATTAACAGCTGTTGATAGATTTTGTAATCAAACAACACATGAGGGGCCAGCTGGTGAAAATCACATTCAATTATTGCTTTATTTGGCAATTTATTACCATCTTTCATTTAAGTTGGAACATTCTATATATATGGTAATAACAATACAAAAGATTGCAATGTTTCAACAAAAGAATATGTAAATAATTATTGTTATGTAAATTACCTCTGATGTACTGGCTGCTAAATACTTATATTTTATCTCAAAATTGTGATTTCTCATAAACTTTTGTGCAATGTTATTTACATATCTAATATACATTGTTGTCAGACAATTCTTCCATCGTATGGCAATGGTTAGAAATTCACTCACATCATCTGATTCTTTGTATTTTTACAGCAAACAACTTCCGTATCTGTTGTCTATGCAGAGTTTTGCCTAAATCATCGTAAAGTTCGTGATTGAAATTAGTGAAAATTGCTTTGTACACTTAGAGAAAAGTCTCACAATTTCTGTTTGTTCTCACAGCGATTGGATTCAACGTAGAAACAGTCACATATAAAACCTTAAATTTCAAGTCTGGGATTTAGGAGGACAAACGAGTATAAGGTATAGCTAAACTCATTATGTTCAAATGGAAAATACATGCATTGAAAAAGAATTCATGTACTCAATGTATTTTGAAGTGTTAATACAACTTTGTTTTGGTTAGTGCCAAATGGAAAGGGAAAATTCCTTATGTCAACATTAATATTGCCGTGATATGTTCTCATCATTTGCTGTGTACCACATTCTGTTTCATTAATTTTGCTTGATTTTACTATATGTTGGTAATAGTGAAAAAAATTACAGAAATGGTACAGTTTAATATCATATTTTCTAAGTTATCAGAGAATTGGCCTTACCCTTCATTACTGTAAGACTTTCCCTCGTAGCTGTCATGTGAGGACATCATGACAAAAATGTGTGTATCCATGATCCCACAACAATGTATCATGTTTGCTGACTGTCATTTACTTTCTTTCAGGCCATACTGGAGGTGTTACTACTCTAATACAGATGCTATAATCTATGTAGTTGATAGTTGTGATAGAGACAGAATTGGTATTTCTAAGTCAGAATTAGTAGCAATGCTTGAGGTGAGTCTTGTAAATATTCATGAAATGTTAGTATGGAGCCAGTCCCAGCCATCATCAATGCTCTGGTACTCAGTAGCCAACACTGTACAGTGCATTGGTAAGGGACTGTCTGTACTATGTATCAAACCCACCATTGAAAGTTCAGCTAAAACTGCACAGAGTTGTGCATTAAATCTACAAGTAACCCCATCATTTAGCATATCACAGTAAAGTTCAAAGGTCACAAGTATGCCAACCACAAATTTATTTAATTTTAAGGTGATACCGAAGGATTCAAAGCGCATGTTGGTTGCTATCGCTGGCAACGTTCCAAACACGCACTTTTGCACCTGCAAATCTTACCATTCCGTTGTTTTCTATGGATTTTTGATCCGGATATTTTGAAAATGCTCAAAATCTTTCAACTCTCTCAATTGTAAACCAATTTAGCTGACTTTTGGTTTGGTTATTGAAGTCATACATTAGAACATAGATAAGCATGGCATTGCATTTCTAAAACTTCAGGACTGTTTATGAGATGTCGCCGTTAAATCCTACAAAATTTCACAAAATGACACAGTAGATATTTTCCTGTTCAAAAATTGTTTGTACTCAAACAGATAACCTAATCCATGCTAGGGGCTCTAAACAGGTATCTCATGTGTTACATTCTGAAATTTTGGAAAATTTGGTGAAATTTTTAGGAGCTGAAACGTTTTAAAATAGAGCTGTGAAAATTTGTATATGTGTGACGTCACTGACCAATCGCCTGACAAACCTGCATCTTTGGAATTGTATGGTTCCGTAAATCTTTATTATGCAAAGACAACCATGACAACTTTGCATTTTGATTGATTTTAGGAATTACCCTTAGCAACCGTTGCTTAGCAAGTTGAATCCTTCAATATCGCCTTAAAGCCGCACTTTTCAATCCCAGGTTCTCGCATTAGTGGAGTTCTCCTCCCAGTCAAACACATGGCCAGTACGATGTTTGATTTCTATTACATTAATTACACAAACTGATTCAATCTTTTGTCAGCTTTTGCTAATCCTGCAAATAGAGCTTATATAACCGATTTGATTGACGGTCGGTTCAAATTGCCAACGGTCATTTATTCCCCAGCACCACACTCAAATTTCCTTAAAAAAACGTCTTCCAGTCACTTTAGATTGATTATAACCACAGCGTTCGATTGGCAGCAGCTTCGTGCTGACCACTTGGCAGTCTGTAAGCGTTTTTGCGGTCCGAAAAAACTAAAAAGTGCATTTTCTGGAGCGTGTGCCCTCATGTTGCCTGTTTGGTGTCCACTTACACAATGAACGCCGCCATAGGTTAGCGCCCTTTTAAAGGGAGGCTCCGCCTTTAAGGTGGTACGCAGACATGGTAGAACTTATACTTGGATCAGAACAGCACTTGTCCTGTATGAATGGTTTTTTTATCAAGAGAAACCCAAGTCAAAATGGAATCCTTTCTCTGCATGGAACACTTCTGTAAATGTTGTCAAATTGAAGTTCAGAGCAATTGAATCATATACAGTGTAATTTTAACATTCAAATGTAGACAATGATATCAAATAGGCATCGTGTGGATGATGTATCAGACAATATTTCATTTGTAATCGATAATTTTCAACTACAAGTTCCATTGAGTGTTCTAGTAAGTTTCCACTTTGTTGGACTTGGCGAAAATGTTTCTCAAGAAAAAAAAAGTAAAATCTTGTCACTTTCTTTCTCAGGAAGAAGAACTGTAAAAGGCAATATTGGTAGTTTTTGCAAACAAACAAGATTTGGAAAATGCAATGTCACCGTCTGAAGTAGCCAATGCTCTTGGACTTCCAGCAATCAAAACAAGAAAATGGCAGATTTTTAAAACATCAGCAACAAAAGGAGAAGGCCTTGATGATGCTATGGAGTGGTAAGTCAATGTCAATGTTGTCCTGACCTTGTTTATGATGTGACATGTACTACACTATCCATACTTTAAATGTTGACAGTTTTGAATAGTTTCTCTACAATACTATGACCAAAGACTCAACTTCTCAAGTAAAAATTGGTACAAACACTCCTAAACAGAGATAGTTAAACATGATCAGAATAATTACTAAATTTGTGAAGGAAGGTGTTTTCACAGGTGTAAAAGGCCCTTGTTTGACACATAATGGCATGGTCATCAAGTACATGTAAGTTGTCTGCCATATCACATCAATTATCAGCAACAAGTATGGTTTTTACCCAGAATCTTCCAGCCTTATATAACAAGAAAAAGGTTGTAAATATCAATGTTGTCAGATAGAAAACACCTGTTGTAATTGCTAGGTTATTGAACCACATCCAGAGAATAAAGTGAAAATCTGGACAACACTAACTGTCAGTTTATATTTTCTCCATTTCAGGCTGGTAAATGCACTGAAGACGAGACAATAACATTTCAAAGACATTCCCTTGTACATTAGTAACTAGTTTATATTTCATGATATTGGTCAAACATTTGATTTCCAGAAGTAAAATTTGCATACCATCCTACCATGATTGTGAAAATACAGTGTCAATTCAAAACAAAAAGAAACAAAACATTTAGAGTATACAATAAATGAGCCGTCTTTCAGTTTTGAATGAATGGATCCTCAACCTGTTTACCCCAATTCCCTGTGAACAGGTCCACTATCGTCATTGCTAACAATTGGTTTGGACCAAACCATTGCGGTGAGAGTGTAAAGGTAGTTGCCTCTTTACAAAATCAAATGGTTGACCATACTGCCGTCATTTTAGTTTTCAAATGTAACTTAAGTTTTGTTATCAAAGGTAGAATACAATTCTTAGAAGATAAAATGTTCACAGAAGTGTCCTAGTTTGTATTTTTTCTGAAATGGACAACATTGCTCATCTGTGGAAAGATTAGAGCTAGTTCTCAAGAGTGGATTTTCACGCCTTATGTGCATGCCAGGGCTTTTACTGAAAATTCTTGATACATGGTGATTTATTTTCTTTCATCAATTATTGATAAAATTTGTGAAAAGCACCTACTTAGTGATGTTTTTCTAGTAATTGTTTCAAATATTTTTTCACAACTTTACTCTGTGGTTGTTTCCTAGGGTGGGGACAGAACAGCAGTCTTTATTGTATGGAATGTGAATATGTGGATGGGATTTCAAAATTTCATATTTTTATGTGATTGGCTCTTCACAGATGAGAGCCACGTTTTGATTGATCATTGTCACAGTGAGAAACTAAGTGTCAATACTGTTTAAATATAATAAGTTATTTGACTTATGTATTATTTCTTTCTGAATCACATTTTTAATGTCATTTTGCATGTTTGGGTTGGAATTCCTATATTCCTTAAAACTACACTAGTTCATTTTAATCAACTAGATGGGAAATAAACTATATTGATCATACTTTATAGAGACACTGGATCTTATTTTTTTGATATCTGAGATACACAATGCATTTTCCACTGATAGTTAAAGCTTCAACCATGACCCTGGCTCTCCAAAATGTAGCAGCTACCCATTTCATGATGCATACAGGAGGGTTCTATGAAAGTCACAATTTACCTAATGAACTTCTATATTCAAATTCTAAATGGGGACAAAACACTGTTTCTACAGCCAGTAAGCCAAGTGATTGTTTCAGTAGAAGGCTGCCAATTAAACTAACCCAATCTTGCCAGACAGTTTCACTCCCCCCCCCCCCCCCCCCATCTTCCAAGTCAACAAAGAGCAATATTGAACCAAAACCTAGAGTATTTTCACCAAATTGGCAATGGTATATTATAGCATGGTTTGATAGTAAAATAATAGTGACTTCAAATATTCAAGTTTTTGTTAAATTTTGCAACATGTTGACATGTTATGCCTCTTTAGTCTTCAACCAACTTTACTAGATTGTGACATATGAACTTGGCACAATTAGGGTTATTAGACATTGCTTCTTTTGTAAGACCAATTTACTTCTTTCCATGAACTCAAAATGAAAAGCAAGAACAGAGACCTGTCTTTAGATTTTAATGATAATTGACTCAAGAGTGGATGAATGGTGTTGCAACTCAAAAAGTCAAATCACTCACACAAATACCAACATTTCATTAACCCTTTGAGCGCTGTAATTTTCTCCCGCCAAAAGTCAAGTGCAAAATTTTACCAATTTTTATGAATTTCCTGTAATTTTTGATAATTTTTGACCAAATGGACATCACATTTCATTGCTACAGTCTTTTCTCAAAATTTTGGCAAAAATCTGAGAAATATTGACATGGATTTATTTTATGTAGGGGCAAAAATAGACTTTGGCGCTCAAAGTATAATAATTGCCCCATAACCCATTTACAGCATGAGTAAATTGCCCCAAGATTCTGGCTTCAAAAACCTGACAAGAAAATAATACCATTTCTTGATAATTGCCTTGTGTCCCTGTGAAGAAGCGTCATCATTAATATCCGATAACTGAGTAAGCTATCTGTACTCATCTTCTAGCAGATTATTTTACCATACAATGCATAAGATAACCCTGAGTTAGCTAACTGTGTTCGTCTTGTAGTAGATTATTTTACCATACAATGCATAAGATAACCCTGAGTTAGCTAACTGTGTTCGTCTTGTAGTAGATTATTTTACCATACAATGCATAGCATAACCCTGAGTTAGCTAACCGTGTTCGTCTTGTAGCAGATTATTACTATACAATGGGTAAGATGACAGCTTGCTCGTTTTGAGTTCTGAATCTTTCATTGTCACCATGCAGCTACAGTGCCAATCCATAGCAATGATGTCCGACTACTTAGCCCAGACTTGGAATGTTGTCCTATGGTGATATCAGTCAGACCATCGGTAAATGGTGAGTGCATGCATTTATCGTACTCAGCTGCATCTACATTCTTTGCATCCAAAAATAAAATTGCATAGCAATGGCATTCAAGGGTTTCTGTGTTTACTGTCAAAATTCACTGTAGCAGTCAGCCACATATTAATGAGAAAGACATAACCATGGAAACATGGCTCAACACGTCTTTGAAATTTTCATATGAAAACATCCAGCAGCATTATCTAAGATCAATTGAAATGCACAATCTGATAAATTAAGAACTTGTATGTTAGAATGCCTGTGTTTATCATGTTGTATTACACTGTACCTGGTCCAAATAGCCTTACTTGAAGGTAATCTGTGCTATTTGTTACATTGTGACCGCTCATCCTTAGTGTGGACTCTTTCTTTGTATTGTATATGACATTCAAATGTACATTTACTGACATTTTCTTTTATTTTATAATTGTCTTCATCTGGCTAGATGAAATAAAACACAACAGATCTGCAAATCTGATCATGACTTGGAATAAATCTCACAAGATGCATTACAACATCTCACAAGATATTAAATTATACATCAGTTATTTTAGATCACAATGTTCCTGATGATAATACCTATTATATCATGATGACTAAGTAAAGAATACAAAGTGCCTTGTGTCAGTCAGTCCCTAAACAATAATATTTCGCTGTAGAGTTTTGGGTTCTTTTGAAAATTTAAGTTTGTTGTTGGAATTTTCACTTATAAAAATGACATATACACCTTGCTTTTTTGATGAAAAAGCTTGAAACTTTGAATGTCATGAGGCATCAATTTTCTTGTTTTGCATGGGAAATATTTTTTTCTGTGTTTTTGAATATATTGAAAACAGGTGTGAAACCTTCATTTAACAAGATTATAGATCACAAACAGACAAGGCTGTTTCCACTTTTGATTTCAGTGCTGTTTTATCTGTCAGAATTGAACGGATCCCCCTATTTGCCCATGGGGAAGTCCTATCGCCTACTACACCATAGCAAGAGATAGAGTAAAATATCAATATTGTATTGATAATAATTCATCATCTGACTTCTGTGAAAATTAGTTTTGAGAGCCCTGTCTTACCATTGATGAACTCTCTGAATGCCCTATAAAAATATTTTCAAATTTAGAAATATTTAAAATATCTAAAATTAACTCTGGATTTTTTCCCTGGTAAACTCAGTCTAATAATTCACACCAACCTGTAGTCTGCTACTGTTGCTCGAAAGCTACTTTATTTTCAATGTTCAGGGTGTAATCCTAATGAGACGAGTTGAAGAGTCTTACTGTATCTGGGAGAAAATATTCAAAATTCAAAGAAACAAAAATTTCTAAATGATGTAGAAGCTCATGACATTTTGTGTAGACTTCCTATTTCCATGTGTTAATGTTATTTAGACATTACCTTAGCACTCAACAGTGGAAATAGCCGTGCCTTAGTGTACAGATCTAAATGTACCAGAGATTAATTATTTAAATGTAAAATATTCAATATCATACATTAACTTCTCCTTTGCATTATTAAAGTGTGACAAATGTACAAAATGTTGTGTTGTGTTTTGTTTGCCTGTTGCACCATAGAAAATTCAGTCTTGGATGTCTTCTTGTTTTTTTTTGTTTACAAACATGTTGCATGGCTCAATCAATTATGACTGACAAACAATAAAAAACATATTAAAAGTAGTGATGACATATTAGTTTAATTCTAATACCATTGAAGTTGTAACTTGTTATTGCTTTCTTTGTTATTTGTTAGTATTTCAGATATACAAGACATGCAGTGTCTTGTTGCAGTTGTGCTTTTCTTTGACAGAAAATAATCTGAGTAAAAATTGTTATTTTAAATATCTCTTTGATGCATACTGCCCTCTTGAGTTGATGCTATTGACAAGTATATGCACCTGTACACAATATATTTTAACAGATGATGATCCATATTTCACCATTTACCAATAAAAGGAGTCACAATAAATGTGACAAAAATAAAATTACATTTATCTAAAATACAAAACACTATGTTAGAGTTGAAAGGAAATTCCATAATGATTTATTATAAATTTTGGGATGTCACCCCCCCCCCCCCCCCCCCCCATATTACTTACTGATAACATATTGATTATCAAGTTTTGCAGTTCCAGAGATTTTCCACATGTACAAATTGCATTGCCAAAAACTATTAAATAATAATGTATCCCCTCACAGCCAATGAATGAAAGCAAACTTTGCACAATATAATGTACAAGGCGAAGCTATTGAACTATATGTCAGCCAATTAATACGTAAGTCAATTTAAATATATATTTCTGTTATAATAAAAGTTGAATTCACAACAGATCTGTTTTGTCCAAGATCCTGTGCACTAATAATTGAATGTGCTGAGAGAATTCCTCCATGATCCAGTCATCCTTTCACATCTTGCCGTAACATTTGGTATACATATATCAATTTTACCAATTTTTTAAAATCACACCATTTTTATTTCATAGTGTTTTTCATGTTTTTCTATTAAATTTGTATCATTTCAAAACTGCACTAAATGCTTCAGTAGATTTCTAAAAACTGAGTGGCTCCCTTCTTCCTCTCTACATTGTGAGCAGCCCCCTTGTAATTACTATTTTTGAGTGAAACCCCCCCCCCCCCCCCCCCCCCCCCGAGGGGTACATTGTTGCTCAAATATCATCACTGAGGACAGAAATTATATGCTTTTACTGTTTTCCTCAGAACTGTCTTTTCCAGGTTTTAATTATCACCATATTCTGTTCTTTGTTCAAAGGAATTTTATTCAGTTATTGCAACCATGCATGTCAATGTAATGCAAAAGGAATACAATAGGTGCAAAGCAGGCCGTCTGCTCGTTTCATTTCGATATCGAATAGCGCCCCCTCTCAGTTTTTTGGCGCAGCGACAAGGCGTCGTGACGTCATCTCCTAGGTGACATAGCTGACAATAATGGCGGTGGTGGTAGTATCGCAAGTGTAAATAATTGAAACACCGACCGTTTTATTGAGAACCCGTGGTTTTTCAGAAGATCCGTCCCACAGAATACATATTTTACTTCTTGCAGTTTTGTTGCGGACCGAGATCGGGACAGAGTTCTGCGCGGAGGTTGGATAGTCAACGACAACTTTTGTCGTGTTCGCTCCAGGTGAGTTGCTTCTACAGCTACATGAGTATACCGTTACTGGCTAATCGATACACAGCCTTGTCGCCTAATACAAAACAAAGTACGATCTCACGCTTCATGTTCTTCGACGAATTATACACACTTTTACCGATTCTTCGTTCCTTAAACTCGGATACTTCAGTTTCAGAGATGTTATTGTAGCATACTTGAGTTTACAGGTAACCATGAGATGTACAGGCAAAATAAATATCGAAATACTGAACGGCTGCCGTGCGGTCATGGTGACAGTCGAAGACATTTTCGGCATGTCTGCATTTCCAAGGGCAACTCTGAGTGGCCCATGTATCTAACGCCAAGGTCAATGAAACAAAGAGATCAAACCTTCAGTCTTGCCCCGCGGTAGAACAATCAAGTTGAAACTATAGTAACATATACCGATGTTTTCAAGTGCCGTTTTCTAAAGTACAGCTTTCTCTCTGTCTAGGAATTTTTATGGACAAAACAGAATGTAGCCCAGAGAATAGCATGATCTGTAGTACATGAATTCGAATTCGCAACAGAAACGTTGTGTGCGTGATTACTTCAAAATCTGATATTATTGATGCATCAGTCTTGTTTTATTATCTTTTTCTCGAGGGTACCTGACTTTATTGTAGTAATACTACTAGAATGATTGTGAAGCAAACATTTGAAATTGCATTTGACAGTGTCAATGGGGATTGTTTAAATTGAGGGTCATAAAATACAAATTAGCTAGCTATTCCATTCCGTTTTTAAAGTCTATGGCTATTCATTGTCCTTTGCAGGGACATTCAAAGTCCAGCATTTGATAACCAAGTTCATAAACGTGGTTCAGTTGTTGTGCTTTGTCTTTAGAGAAGAATAGTTGTCGGAGCATAGACCTCTCCACTGTCTATGGTTGGACGTATAGACCAGCAATCCTCATGTTGTAACTAAGTGTAATTCTGAATTTTGGAATTTGAAAGCAATTAAGTGTTGCATATGTCTCTGACATTGTCAGGCGTATCATGTGTTATAAATTGTACTCCGAATTGAGAGTAGGACCATTGATGGTAGATCTGTGATATATTTTCATAAAATATTGAAAAACAATTCTGATTGCCGTGTTTTTATTTTATGTGTTATTAATCAAATGATTTACTTTCCCTTGAATAACAACAATGATCATAGTATAAATTGACATATAATTAGCAAGTCAGGAAATGTGAAATTAATGGTGGTTGTAGGTTTCTTTTGTCCAATAAGTTTCCTGTTGATCTGAGTGCAACTGGCAAGTGGTGGTCATTACTCCTGACGCAGAGTTTGTTTTTTATCGCCTACTTGGCAGTTTGATATTACAAATTCAATGGATGATAAAAAAAAGATTAACTTCAAAATTTTAGAGAGGTTAGGCGAATGTTAAGTCTATTTCAATAATGGCTAGTTTGTTTTAGGTAGCTGTACTGACAAATGTTTTTTCTTTCACTACAAATAGATTTTGAATTCTAAGTTTTGGAGGCATGATGCATGGTCCATTGTTTGGGAACCATGCATACACAATTTCAACAAAAAGGAATTTTGAAATAAACTTAAAGACAGATTTGTGAAATTTGTTTGAAACCTTTTGCAGTATAAATTTTCAATCCTTCAATTTGCTTTATTTGAAAAACAAGTCAGTCTACACATGTACATGTAGGTGCCGTATCAGGTGAGGTCCAATTATCTGATTAAAATCAGTCTCCTAGACATGTGCTTGAATGTTACCAAGGTATTACCTTTCACGTCTGTCTACTGTGATGTCCTCGCTAAGGCCAAACAATCAGAATTTCAACAACAAAGGGATTAAAAGGAGCTAATCCTAAGATTTGAATTTAATCAGATTCCACTCTGTCTTTATTGTCTTTTTTCCTGATCCCACCAATGCTATTTTGTAAATCTAACAAGAAAGTAGAAAAACACTCATAAATAAATGACTACACAGATTACTTGTACTGTCCAGCATCCAATATATTATTTTCAAAATGGCGTCAATCCCAAAACTAAATTGCTTACAGCACAGAAAGGTATGCTCAAGAAAAAAGGTTTTTTAGTTTTCAATGTCTACCATTCGCATAATACTGTATGTGTTTCTATGAAATGTATCAAGCAAGTAATCAATTGTCAATAGAACAGTGGTTTGAAGGATTTTTTTGGTTTTTTCTTGTATTGTGATGACAACTCATTTTGTTGTTGACCATATCATGAGATATGCAGTATAAAATGGTTGCCTTTGGATCTTTGAAGTTTGAATATGAGATCATTTGGTTCAATGATATGATAAATTTGTAAAAATTGTGAAATTAAAAGAAACAATTATTTAATCAATTGTTAGTGTTTAACAATGGACTCTCTGCGTCACGTTTTGGCTTTCTGTTTAATTTTAGCATGTTTTGAAACTCAGTGTTGCAAAGATTGTAATGTAATGACATTGGTTTATTTGTTTGCCGTTTAACTCAAGGTAGACACCTGTAGTTGAGATGTTAATCTACTTGACCTCAAAGTCACTTTAAAGTTCAAGTGGCCAACACATCAATGACACAATTATGAGAATTATTTACATTTAAGTATTGTACAGAGTCAATAAATCTATCAGCCACTTTGTCACTCCATTATTTTTTTCAAATATGTATTGAAAATATGGATTATTTTTCAAGAATATATTGAAAGTATGGTAGGAAAGCAAAAGATAATTGACAAGTCTACTCCTCAAACATGCAAAGTTCAGTAGTTGTGTTTGATCAATATTTAAATATCACTTCAACAGGATGTCCTTTGAAAGTAGAAGTTTATGCAAGAATAAGATTGGAATGTTTACAATTCACAAGTATAATATATCGTTGCTTTTTATAATAAATTTTGATAATTTACTACATATCTGAGCAATGGACACTGGTGAAACTATACAAAAAAGGCTACTAGATTATTTTGTCACTACTCTTTTGCAATGAATGGCTGTGTCTACGAGAAAAAAAAAAATTTTCTATCGTGTGCACCTGAAGCAAGACAAATTGCTGTAGCAAATCACTTGGCAATACAGATCTGACGATTCAAACAAACTTTAACTCATTTTACAGAAAAATTCCAGAAAAGTTAGTGAAAACATGGAAATGAACATCATTGTTCTTCCATGAAACACTTTGCAGAATGTTGATTCATTTGTGTTTATGTTGTTGAATTTCATGGAACAATTAAACTTTCAAGTTTATATGAATGATGTTTTCAATTGAAATCATGGCTTCACCCTATAGTGACCTGTTTATAAAATGACTATATTTAGACTGGGCAAAAAGTCCTTTTCAGGAGTGCCACCCTCATGCATGAAATACCTTAGAGATGCTATCAGACAGACTGGCTTGAATAGAAGCCTAACAATTGTATTGAATGCACAGAGAGGGCAAATTGTTCTTTATAACCAAGCTGTGATTGTACAAAAGAACTTTGAACAGAGCGTACAGGTAGTGACAACCCAAGGCTTCATAGCAACCAACCCTGACACTAAACATTCAGTCACCAATTTGTGGACTGCTCTAGACTTCTGTTAGCTGTGGGTCCATAGCTGTGGTGTTTTCAGACGGGATTCATGCCTTTTACGGGCTGGTTTTGACTTTTACGATTTTAACCCCGCCACACCACAGCTATGGGATATTCCATAGACTAGCGTCCAAATCCGCCGCAAGCACCCTTTGCGCAAGTTTGCTCGACGATATTTCGAAAAATTTTCCATCCAAATTACAAATTGCCAACACTCATCGACAGCTTGGTTATTAGGGACTCACCAGACCAGAAATCCGCTCAAAATTCACTGAAATATCGCCTTTTTTCTAAGTTTGCGCGACATGACTACACGTAGACCGCCATTTTGCTAGCGTAAAACTGTTGGTCGAGGATCCCTGCAGTACGTCACTACAGTGACGTAGGCCGTGACCTCTCAACTTCTGAACACAAACTAACTTACGGCCAGCATCCGCGCGGCGCGCCACGAATAATTATAGATCCTAGGACTGGAGTAAAAGTTTGGTTTCAGTTTTGTGAGACTGGGAATGTCCATAAGACGAACGATGGTCATCGATATCACACGATGAATCTCTCAGTTTGTGTTCAGAAGTTTAGAGGTCACCGCCTACGTCACTGTAGTGACGTGCTGCAGGGATCCTCGACCAACAGTTTTACGCTAGCAAAATGGCGGTGTCCGTGTAGTCATGTTGGGCAACCCTAGGGAAAAGGCGATATTTCAGTGAATTTTGAGCGGATTTCTGGTATGATGAGTCCTTAATAACCAAGCTGTCGATGAGTGTTGGCAATTTGTAATTTGGATGGAAAAGTTTTCGAAATATCGTCGAACAAACTTGCGCAAAGGGTGCTTGCGGCGGATTTGGACGCTAGTCTATGGAATATCCCATAGCTGTGGTGGCGGGGTTAAAATCGTAAAAGTCAAAACCAGCCCGTAAAAGGCATGAATCCCGTCTGAAAAAACCACAGCTATGGACCCACAGCTAGACTTCTATCTGCTTGGTTTGGCTGGATTTACATATCCGATGTACATTGTGTACGTATGTACTGTACATGGGTGTGCTACAATTGCACCATATCATACAGTGTACCGGTAGCATACACACGGACACATCCACAGCAAACATACATGTACTGACTGTAACTCGTTTCTGTTCAACTCTCCAATCTTGATATAGTGCAGTTTTGAATTATTAATGTGGCTATTGTTAGCCAAGCATAGATGAAAAAACTACCATCGAGTCTGGGTTTTATTAAAATCAATTCATTTTGATGTTTTATGTGTTTCTGACTTGCTAATCACAATTCATTTCCTTATCAAATTATCTCAAATCTCACTCACATATCAACACGTTGCCAACATACTCTATATGTGGATACATGGGATCAGAAAGTAAATGAAGGATTGTACAAATGTATAGATGTATAGCAACAGAATCAACAGAATATTTTTGTTGTTTTGACAAAACATTAAGACAACCCAGTAAGCAGTGTGCCCTATAGAATCTTGAAAAGGAATTAATATATGTACAAATATACCTCATAAGTTCAATAGAAGATATGCTAAATATAGTATTAAGAAACGTGATAAACAGTATGAGTAAAAATATACAATGTAGTAAGACTCTAGGAGAGTGATAGTTCACTGAAATTACATCCTGGACATTTACCATTTACCAGTAAAAGACAAGCACTTGATCACACAGATTGTCTTTATATTGAATGATTTGAAGGGGTAATGATATAGAGGTAATAAGAGAGGTTGGCGGTGATAATGTTTCAAGGTGTGATGAAAATAGAACATAAGTGAATCTTGCTTATTGTATTTCTTCATTCAATTATCAAAGCTGTTTGTGTAGATGCTGACATACTCTGTAGTATTCTGGAAAAAAAAGTTAATTTTGAAATGGTTGCCCAGCAAGGGAGTTGATAGCTCTGGTGTAAAGAAGATAACGGAGAATTTCCATTTGGTGACAGACAGACAGACTAGCAATGTCTGGCTTTAATTGTTGTTGATCTCCTCACAGCATATGGCCTGGGAGTGTGAATGCATGAAGGCGCGACATAGGCTTTTTCTTTATTATCGGATAATATCGTCTAATATTTCTAAGTTAGAGAGTTCCAGGAACATGAGACCAAAGTGATCTAATAGGGATAATATTATCGATTTTATCCGATAAAACAGCGTTTTTAGAATTTTCCACCCATCTGCTTCTAATATTAGACTCTAACTTAGAAGTTAGACGATATTATCGATTTTATCGGATAATATCCGATAAAACAGCGTGTCGGGCATCTGCCCCTTCCCCACTAGTCGAATATTAGACTCTAACTTAGATTTTAGACGATATTATCGATTTTATCGGATATTATCCGATAAAACAGCATGTCGGGCATCTGCCTCTTCCCCAGTTGTCTAATATTAGACTCTAACTTCGATTTTAGACGATATAATCGATTTTATCGGATATTATCCGATAAAACAACATGTCGGCATCAGCCACTTTCCCATCCCTCTAATATTAGACTCTAACTTAGATAACTTAGATAATATTATCCGATAATGCCTATAGTGCCAATGTCGCGGTATCCTCTGTGAATGAGTGCTGTGATATGTTCAGTTAGTGAAGGGTTTGCGTTGTCTATAAAGATGAAGTCTCCATCTCAATATTGCCATATGTAGAGTTAATACTGCAGTGTGTGCGTCCATCTTTACAAATACATGCTACATGTTGAAAAGTAGGACTACATTAGACTCTATACTAGCATATTGGTACATGGTTCATGAATGTAATATTTGTATAAATTATACATGTACATGTTGACACCTGCCTCGGATTCATTCTCATCTTGGATTCACCTCGGTATCCATTAATCATTTGGTATGTGCCAGGTTCTGTTAAAGTATAAACCTCTTGGTTGTAATGCTATATGTATCCTCTATATATGTCCAATGTCATTACTACAGAAAGTTGATTCAGACCAAACTGTTTATTTGAAAGGTGCAGTAATTTTAGTCATTCACAGCTTTTAAGGTCCCTGAGAAAAGATGAGTCTCAATAAAATGTGCAAATTTCAAATCTGTGTGGCACTTGGCTAGATTGTTTCCCTCGTCACACCAGGTTTTAAAGTTCATCTACATGTATGAAATAATACGTGGCAATTGCATGGAGCATTTCTCTGTTGCTCTCTGTCAAAAGAAAACAATTGTAATCAAGTAATGAAACATGCATTGCATACTACTGTACTAGTACACTTGACGATGTAGCATAACACCACAAGTAGCTTTGAAATAACACTCAATTTTCTCATGAGAACTTTGCAGAGATGAACAAAATATAAAAACAAGCTTTGCCATCAAGCTGTTGGTGGTAACGTAATAATTATTTAACTTGTCTAACACTGCATGGGGTTACATCATATCCAGTGAGAGTACCTGTCGTACACTGCATGGGTTACATCATATCCAGTGAGAGTACCTGTCGTACACTGCATGGGTTACACCATATCCAGTGAGAGTACCTGTCATACACTGCATGGGGTTACATCATATCCAGTGAGAGTACCTGTCGTACACTGCATGGGGTTACAACATATCCAGTGAGAGTACCTGTCATACACTGCATGGGGTTACATCATATCCAGTGAGAGTACCTGTCATACACTGCATGGGGTTACATCATATCCAGTGAGAGTACCTGTCATACATTGCATGGGGTTACACCATATCCAGTGAGAGTACCTGTCATACACTACATGGGGTTACATCATATCCAGTGAGAGTACCTGTCATACACTGCATGGGGTTACATCATATCCAGTGAGAGTACCTGTCGTACACTGCATGGGGTTACAACATATCCAGTGAGAGTACCTGTCATACACTACATGGGGTTACATCATATCCAGTGAGAGTACCTGTCATACACTGCATGGGGTTACATCATATCCAGTGAGAGTACCTGTCGTACACTGCATGGGATTACATCATATCCAGTGAGAGTACCTGTCATACATTGCATGGGGTTACACCATATCCAGTGAGAGTACCTGTCATACACTACATGGGGTTACATCATATCCAGTGAGAGTACCTGTCGTACACTGCATGGGGTTACATCATATCCAGTGAGAGTACCTGTCATACACTGCATGGGGTTACAACATTCCCTGTGAGAGTACCTGTCATACACTGCATGGGGTTACACCATATCCAGTGAGAGTACCTGTCATACACTGCATGGGGTTACACCATATCCAGTGAGAGTACCTGTTGTACACTGCATGGGGTTACATCATATCCAGTGAGAGTACCTGTCATACACTGCATGGGGGTTACACCATATCCAGTGAGAGTACCTGTTGTACACTGCATAGGGTTACACCATATCCAGTGAGAGTACCTGTCATACACTGCATGGGGGTTACACCATATCCAGTGAGAGTACCTGTCGTATACTGCATGGGGTTACACCATATCCAGTGAGAGTACCTGTTGTACACTGTTTCTTGGGTTACACCATGAAACTAATGTTCCTTCTACTATGCATGACTTTTTTAATGTCTCCACCATGTGCAGCTATTTGTCTTGGTGTACAATGAATTGCTTCGCACATGTGAGTTAAAAATATTGAGATACGTACTGTACCAGAAAATACAGTGGGGTGATTGGCTTTTATTCATTTTTTGCATTTTGAGTTAGTTGGATTCATGAATGAATAGAGTTAAATTTGCCATTTAATAGGAGACCATCAGTATAAAGAGTTAATAATTTGTTGTAATAAAAAACTGATGACCATCACCAATTTGAAACTGTCTCTCACACTGAGCAACAAATATTCATACATCCCTCACGATTAGATGTAAATATACAGCCAGCAGTAAATTATATGTAAATTTTATCCAATTTGATGACTGTTGGTTATGTTTATACAGAAATATTTAAATAAGGCTTGTGTTGATGTGGTGCCTACTGCATGACATGTAGAGGAGTTAGTTCCATGCCAATATTCAATATTTAGGTTTCTACATGGTTGTGGGTTTATTTACTGCAGTTTTCCATTGTAGAAATACATGGAGTTTTTGTACAAAAGTGATGTGAATATTTTGACTTTAAAGATTATACTTGCAGTGGTCTAGAAAGCAAAAACTACAAAATAAGTTTGTAACTGGTACATATTGGTACGTAATTAATACTTTCATACATATTAAACACAAACACAGGTACAGTATTAAAAAATGCATTTCATTAAAACAACTCTTGATTTTATTATAGTAGGTGTTTATGTATCTTTTGTGGTAGTGTTCTTAGTGTGTATATTCACAAGTAAAAGAATCAGTGAACAGAAAATCAGTACCATAAAATGATTTTAAATTTTTGGTGTTTTAAAGGCATGTTTCACCATCCTAGGATAGCCAAATTATACTAGTCTATTTTGAAAAATGTTTGCCAGTCTGGTAGTGGTACAGTTGTTCATTAAGCCAATCAGTGATAGATCCAAAATTCATTTTTATACTCACTCATTGTCTTTACAGTTTACTGAAAAATAGCAATTACCATGCAAAAAGTTGTATCAATTCACTCTCTCATAAACAATACGTTTACGTACATTTTGACAAGAAAACTCTACTTTGAGAATGCTGAAATATTTCAATGTTCAGCATACAGTGTAGTAGAAATAACATGCGCCAAAGCCTTGCTACACTGGTGCAATCTTTAATAGCACTGAAAAATCTAGTTTTACTGTACACTGTTGCCAGACTGCTTGATTTTAATATCTCGACTGCAATTACAAAAGTACAGTGAGTCGTTTTGGTTTTATTGCCTGGGTGGTTGAACAATCATTTATTTCCTCACATGGTGATTCTAATGTAAATAACTTGATGGGAGACCGGACATGGTTGTTTCAATCTTCAATGAGGTTTTATTTAGTTTGATCGATACCTGCACCTACAGTTGTTTGCCAGCTCTGCCCTTCTGAACTGTTGACTTGCTTCCATACATGTATAAAGATACTGTCAGGCTAGTGTCAGCTATTGTTTGCTGAGTCAATGCAAACATTCATAATCCATTGTATTACAATTATGATCTGTACTTCCTCTTTAGCAGGATATCATAGAAATATGTATTTTCAGACAATACTATTATTTATTGTTATTGATGAGAAATATTCAAATCATCACTGGGAAATTATTGAAATTAACAATTAATGTTTTGCATAGTGACCATAGGTGTTCGAGTTTCTGTGTTCTCCATAGCTTTGAAGAACAAAGGAGCTGCTAATTTGCATATCAGTAATTAACATATCAATAGATTGTTCCAAAAACAGAAGGGTGGCCCACCCCTAAAATCCCTTTCTGGGGTAGCCTACCGCGTCCCGTGTATAGTCACAAATTAGAACTTTTTTTTTGTCTCTGTGAATGGCAAACCTATGTTGCAATGCTTTAACTATCACTGATTTCAAGCATCTGTGCATAAAAAGGATATGGCAGAATCTTTTATGAAAATGTTAAAGCATGAAGAAGAGACTGTGTTCTTGGAATTCTGTAAACAGCAAGTTGATGAGTGTATATCATTGTTAAGTATAATATGGCAGTTTTGCAGGTGTGTTAACAAGTATTCCACATTGATATAAATACTGGACAGTATGTACAATACAGTACTTAAACAATATCGACAAAATTTTGCAATGTTTGGTAATACCTGTACAATGATTTTGTTATTTGACATTGTTCTAAAAGATGACAGATATAGATTACCAGTTAAATCCTTCTACATGTATCATCTATTAATCAATAAAAAATGGTCTCGTCAACCTGTCAATCATTACAATACCGTGGCTATTCAGCTGCTAAGATTGTACAATCAAACTGTACTTGCATAAAACGCTGTGTTGCCCAAAGCTCAAAATATAAATTTATGATATGTCCACAGTGCAATTAACATTATAACAATATATCAATCAATATATGCCGTGTACATGTACCATCCATACACTGACTCTGAATATCATTATTCCAAACACAGCCAGTAGGAGATTACTGAGACACACACTATAGCTAACCCTTCAAAGAATCTCTCATTCTCAAAGAAAATATTTCACTTCTTAAGTTCTGTATTTTATTGTTTTGTTCAGTCTTGTACACTTTTGTGTCTGGGTTTGATCCATGTCACAGGATTTGTGATTAAACATGTCAAAGTTCAACAAAGCGTGCCAATCAGTCTCCATGACAACAATGTTCCATAAACATAAACCATGTCATTCAGTAAAGGGTCAGTACAGGTATGTGTGTACATAACAAAAACTAACACTTCAAAATAGCAAATGCAAAATCATTGACTGTGGTTCAACAACAAACATTATTTTTACTGTGGATGGTAAAGTTTTATTAGAACACACTTCGTCAACCTTTGAACATTGCCGTTGTTATATCACATCTTCATACCTGCACAGCAAAGAGCATTGAACTCTTAGTTATTGTTAAAATGATATTGGTAGGCAGATAAAATTCACAAGAATTCCCTGTGCACGTTTATGAACACAATCAGATATGATTCATTTCATGTACACATGAATATTTGTATTGTACATAATACTGTGTACATAGTTTCCTGAGATCAATCAAAACCCCTAAGCAAGGCTTTATGAATCAATGCATTGATTTGTGCCATTCATCAGTTGCAGTTATTACAACGCTTCTTTCAATACATGGTCTTTCAGGTAATCAAGGCTTGAACTGATGTCATCATGTCAAAAACGCAGGACCATCGCTCTATGAAGTATTCAGAGTCAATCGCCATGACGCAGCCCTCACATTCACAGAAAATTGTGCGACTTAACAGGACAGCTAGTGACATCATAAGCTATGAAGATGTTCTCATTGCACAGTACTTGGATGAGTTACGAAAACAACCACCACCACTGTCCAAGAAAAAGTAAGACACTGTCTCTCTGAACTACTTGTAAATTCTGATGATTTCATTGTGCAATAAGTTGTGCTACCATGACCTTTGTAGACATCTGTCATCATTGACAAACTGCAACAAGAATAAAGTCATCTTCTTGCACAGGTTTGATGTTTCAAACATAAATACAGCGCTTGTCATTTGAGTTTGGAGTTTCAGTGTTTGGCACAACGGATTTCTTGAATGTGAAACAAGTTGTTTTAGTCTAACACATAATAATATCAAAGGATGTCACTTGCTGCACGTTCTCTTATCATTCAGAATGTTAAAAAATAAATACATTGTAGCAGAACTTTTACCTCTCGAAAAAGTAATTTTTTCCCAATTAAGGCGTATCATTTACTCAAAACTTTGCAGTGTCAACCAAACATGAATATGTCCCTGTGTTTCTTAAGCAAGTCACTCATAGACAAAATGCAAACATGTCCCTGTGACTTTGAATAAATTTTGGTCTAGTGATTCTTTATATTGTATCCCAAATCTTAGGATGTACCAAACAAGAAATCGTGTGTGTCGAGCAACGAAACTCCAAAGTCAAATGAAAAGCACTGTATTTGCATCATGAAACAATTGGTAAATGAAGACAAACTGTAACAAGAATAAAACCATCTTGTTGTATAGGTTTGATATCACAAGCACAAATACCGTATTTGCACGATGAAATGATCTGTTTCATTCAGATCTATCAAAACATTATTATTGTGCATGGTGAAATGCATTTTGGGATATTGCTATATAAAAGCTGATAATGCATGTTGTCATAGTAACATGGGTAAAATAATGATCATATATTTGATATCTGTTAATTAATGTCAACATGTAACAAAAATTACATCATATTATTAGAATGATGCAATTACAGGGAAAGTCCAAATTTTATCAGTAGAGGGAGCTTCATTTTCATTTCACACTAAGACAAAATGTCAGTGAGATGAATCCAATCTTTTATCCCTTATTTGCAATATCAGAATTCTATTATACTTATTTTGAATGTTCAACAAAAACCCTCCCTGACAAAACTCATGATTCTGTTTGAAAGTAATTTGAATGTCTGTACACACTTTGTTACATTGTTATTGCCCACTGATATTTTACTCCTCATACAGGTATTTTTCACTAGGATCAGCTGTTTGTGTTTTTAACCATCTCTGCCTCACATCAAAATAGTGTCATCATTATGTGGGTGTATGTGTATCATGGTAACACTCTAACAGTAGACCTAACAATAAATGCAGTTAATGCATGGAAAATAAACCTTAGTGTTTAGCAAACTGCAACTGAATACAACCCATATTGAGCAAGATGCAACAGAACTTGAACTGTACTACACATTGTCCTCATTGAATCTTATGCAGTGCCCTAAAGATTCAATAAAGTATTAATCTCTTGTTGATAAATTTATAAATTCACAGTTAATGTTCAGCAGATTATTATTGATATCACAGACAAGCAGATGAAAGTTTAACCAGACACAGACTGCTGTTTAATGTTAGAATGGAAGTGTTCTTTTCCCATTGCTTACAACAGTGAAAAGAGCACGTTCAAAACGATAAAAAAATTAAAAAAGATCCAAAACACAATACTTCAGATATTGTAATATTCTATTGCAGATTGTTGGGTTAGTAGCATTCAGAATTGCTCACTTATACCGTAATAAAATTGTCCAAGTGTTAATGTAACTTCATCACACAATGGAAGTTTTCAAGAAAGCTATTAGCATGCATGGGGCACTGGTTTAGAGTGATAAAGGTGTTTTACAGGTTATCTTTGTAACCTTTTTTGTGCAAAGTTTAACAGCATTTTAATTGTCTGCCTGTGTTATTTCTTCCAACTAATCATTTAGTGTTTACAGATTTGATGATCGACCGCCCCCTAGTAACAGGTATGTTTCTTTCTCGGCTCTATTGGTTTGTAAACCTGACCATAGCACCCGCATCAACCCTCAGTCCAAACTCTCAGATTGCAGTTTGTCCATCCCTGCACAGTTCACTGTGCACAAATACATATCAATATCACCCTATCCCCAGCTACCATACTGCACACAAGGGGTTCTGTGATTTGCCTTGTGTGTATGTGTTCTGTTCAAGAAATGCTGAATTGAAATTTCAGACACAATGTGCATCAGAGCACTGCTTTAGACACAAGTGTCTTCATATCACTGTTTTGGCAACTACATGTATGATACAAATATTAAAACTGATACACATGATTGATATATGATCATACTGGCGTCACTGTGATGACTTTGTTATCATGGCGTGTCACAATGGTTGCAGTGAGTTTTATCAAATGAATTTCTTATCAGTTGATAAATGGAAGTGAAATAAGGGCTATAAAGTTTTCTAATGTTTGATGAAGTGAGAAGTTTGAAATATTTATTGCAGACCATCATGTTGAGTAACTAACCACATATTGGAAAGCTGTGAAATCATAACAATCCTTACTACTTTAGATTTCTCCTATTTTATACAATACTGGATAACTAGCAAAGGGTTTACCCTGTCAATGCCAAACTGTGGAACAGTCCTATTGTATTCTTTGACAAACTTGGATCTTTACATTTGGTAATGGGGGTTGAAGAACTAATGTGAACTGGTTTTGTTTGTTAGTTGTTGGCATATAAACAAATCGGCTTGTTTCTAGTCATTTTATCTTATCTCTACCTCTGATAACATGTGTCTGTACTAAAACTGTAGTTAGGTGAGGTCATTGAGGTTAGTCCATGGAACATTTGAACAGCTTGTATGATGGGATTATCTCCAGTCAACAATGCACCTGTGAAGAAATCCCATTATTTCAACAGTTTAAGTTGACCTGTTTGCAGAGAAATACATTTAGTTGTGAAAGGTGTTTTACACACGCATTGTGTACGAATGAAGATTAAGTTGCAGTCTGTTAAGATGTCTTTAGTCCCATCTTCTTAGATACGTAATCTCTTTACCGTTGTCTTCAGAAGACATTCTCTGGTACATGTAGATACAGATACATGTGAGGGTTCTTTTGTATAAAACATGGTCGTCTATACAAAGATACTGTATACACAGGGAAACAAAAATTGCCTCTACTGCCTGTTTCAGAATTGTTATGGCTTTGCAATGTCCCTTTCAGCTGTGTTACATTTTTCTGAGTACTGCTACTGTATGTTTGTAAATCCTCTGTGCAATACAATAAGTTAATTCCAAATTGTCACTGTATAGACAGTTGAACTAAATAAGTTTGTTGTGGAAAGCCATGATCAGATCATGGAATAAAATTCCTTGGCATTAGGACATGTGGAATGTCTCAGAATTACTCTAAAACTTCCCTGCATTGAATTTAATGTCTAAAGTTTGGAGACAGAATCTATGATACTATAACATGTTAGTGTTTGTAACGTCATGCACAACTCAATGTGTTGTGACATTGCAAAAAGTATCGTAGGTTACCTAGCTAGGAAATTATGAAGTTAACATTTCAGAAAAAAAATCCTGTCGAAACATGACAACTGTGTTATGTGGTCCTTTCACAGTCAGAAACTCACTCAATAACGTCTACCAAGTTATATGAAACAGCATCCAATGAAAATCTAGTCCTCTTTCTCTTTAATGCTCCATTCCTTTTTTCTAGAGTGGCCATTTCTCAACTACTAAAAGCCCCAATTATTTTGTGTCAATGGGGATATCTCCACTATTGAAGAAAGCCACACACAATAGACTGTAACTCTGGAAACTGAACATGCTGACTATGACACAACATCAATATTGACAAAGCATGCTGTTTACAGAACTTTACAAAGCTAAAACCTTACCTTCAGTTTTCCAATTTGTGACAAATTCATTCCTGTGTCTCTGTGCAATCCACTATCATTACATCAATCAACCTTCTAGTTTCTTCTCTTGTTTTTGTCAAAATGAATCTTAAATTCGGCATGAGTAAAGTAAAAAGAAATAACCAATCTTCATGATATGTTTAGAGTCATCAACATTGAACAAGTCCAGGATACTCTGTGTACAGTGTACAGAGTGATAACAGATTTAGATCAACTCTAAACACACATTGATAAATCATGTAAATGTATGTTCTTTACAGATATCAATCCTGCAGGGTAAATCTCTCTGCCACTTTTCGTCTATGCTGAATATTTTTTTAAGCTTTCAAGGAGTCATGATGAAAAGATGTGAAGTTTTAACTGTCTTGTTGGGACTTGCAGTTGTACTTGTCAGTCAAGTGATCTTATCAGAAAAGCTAATCATAGCGAATGAAAAGTTCAACTTGTATATCAAGATGACAAGAAGATAAATGATAAAATCAGTGAATCAGTCTGTGAGGACAACACTGACCAATAATGACATACTGCCTGTAACCTTTCACACAGATTGGCCATGCAGTTGATGCCAATATCTTAATTATATATGCACATTCCTTATTTGCATAATAATATCACCAGGTGGTGTTTTGTAAGTTGGTAGTCAGTTTTAATATCTTCAATTCTCATTCAGAGTTTTGACACTATTTGTAAACTCTCTACCAGATTCACACATGTTAGATGTAAACTTTTTATAAAAACAGTAACGACAATATGTTTATAATTTGTTATATTGTTATAATGACAGTTTGGTCAGCCTTGATAATATTGTTTACTCTGACAAAAAGTGAGATGTAAAGATATTGTCAGAGTATATTATCACTCACTGTGTAAAATTGTCAGGTCCAACACTTTTAGGTTTGAATAAACTGAATTCTTTAGAGTTAGAAATTGATATTGGTAAGGCGCTGTGACTTGATTGGATCAGTGAAATTGCCAATGTGGCTAGTAAATTGCAAATAGATTGACTGCGGGCTGCAACTCTTTACTTGCTAATAGAAAATCCATTAGGCCATAAAAAACTAAAAATTTGTTTCTCAACTCTCTATTTGCTGAACTTATACCATTCTGTATATGTAGTAGTTTTTGTAGGATGAATAACTGATGTTTTTGAAGGTTTCTTGTGAGTTACAAATGTAAGATAATTGTTTTGGCAAATGAATTGTTATTACTAGCAGTCCATCATCTTGAATCTTACTAAAATAACATTCAAGAAAGAAAATGTCATTACATCCAAAAAAGTTATCTTGTTGAGTTACTGTTCACATGCACTCAAAATTGAGAACATTTTGTTCTCTGGTAATGATACATATATAAGCAAATTTGTACATGCAAAGTTATGCAGAAATAAATTTCAAGACAATTTTTGTTTAGAAATTTTGCCTTGAGCATATTACAATTAACAGAAATGATGCAAACCAGTTCGTTGA
This sequence comes from Ptychodera flava, assembly GCF_041260155.1. Classification (NCBI taxonomy): domain Eukaryota; kingdom Metazoa; phylum Hemichordata; class Enteropneusta; family Ptychoderidae; genus Ptychodera; species Ptychodera flava. The sequence continues at coordinate 4,343,702 of NC_091928.1, forward strand.
AAATTGTTATACACATGTACAGTGGTAGACAACAAACCTGATCTTTTCCAATGGTGTAATATAGGTTGGTTTTTATGTTGTACATTTAAAATGTCGTGAGTCAGAACTTTAAGTTGTTTTTTATGAATTGCTTTAAATGATGTACCACACATGACTGAATTTTTCAGTTAAATATTGTTATGGAGTGCTCCAGGATCATGTTATGAAGGAAAAGTACAATTAACACAGCAGATTGCTGATGGCCAATTTAATAACAAGAATGTCTTGAAATGCATCGATTGCCCTAAGTGTCTTGCTACCATGACAACTGTCACTGCATGAGTGGTTTGAACACAATGGTCAGTGAATTCAGGATTTTGTAAAGTTCTGTTTTTTCTCTACTTCTTCAGCTGGTTGTTAGTATAGATAGATCTAATGTTTGTATTTGCAAAATATCTTTGTTGCAAATTTTTCATCGTTTTCAGATATTTCAGAGTAATGTGAACTCTAAGAGGCAGGCATTCAATTATTACATGTACTAGCAAATGTACCAGTACCAGGATTTCTTTTTTTCGAAAAAGGCTGAATTTTCACTTGGTATATCATTATAAATATAACATTACTAACATTTTGAGAATTTCAAAGCAAAACGAAACAATAGTCTACACTCAGTAGTTTGAGTTGATTCTGAATTTTAATTTTTTTAACGATTTTTTTTCTTCTTTATATTTGGTTCGTGTATAGTACTGATTTAACAAAGAATGACAATTCTTGTAGCAATTGATAGTAGTGTAAAGTCCTATGCTAATTACACTCTGTATGATATTCAAGAACAATGTTGCTTGGGAAATGGACTAGTCTCATTGCTGCACCATAGATCAACTTTTAGGTGAATAGAATGCAAAAGTTGCAAAACTTAAAACGGAGACTCAGCTCCCCTGATTGCATGTGAGTGTGTTTTGATAAACTCAAATGATAAATCGATGTCAAAATGTTTAAAGCAAATGTGATGTGTTAGTTTTTGATATATCAGCCAAATTGATTGAACTCACGCGATAGCATAAATCATTGTGGTATTACAGAGAGTTACTTCAGTAAAGCAATCAGCATTTATTGTGAGTAGATTAGAAGCATAATGTATTCAGACTCTGTATTTGCTGAAAACCTCATCACCTTCCAATTCTCTAGAATTTCACTACAAAATTCAACAAATTGGACTTCAATGAGGTGTTAAAGAATTAATATGTGAATGCGTTACCACCACTATAATGGAATGTACTAGTTTTATTTGGTTACCATGCCAACAGATGTGGGTGTGATTGTAGATTGAAAACGCTTAACCACTAAAACAGCTTTTTTTAGGCAATTGAACATGTTTTGTGTTGTACAGAGCAAATGAATAGATCAACATCAGTATGTACTCCACTCTCAGATCATAATCAGAGCAATGTTTTTGTAACCATGACAACAGAACAGTGATGTAATGCAACACAGGGCCATAATTATTTGCTAGATTTCTGGTAGAGATAAATGCTTCCACAATAATACGTGTATGTGTTTGCAATCACATTAAAATATCTTGATTCTAAAGAAAGCAATGCTGATATACACAGTACACTAATGAAATAAATCAAACATATACTGTACAAAATTACCTGCAGCTAACAATGCCCACGGCACAGGTAGTTTTCAAGTCTTCAATTAGCCCTGTCAAAGCTAGCAATGCCCAAAGGTCAAAGGTGCACCAAAGGTCATGACACTTGACCTCCATTGCACAACAAACATATTGTTCAGTTTGACAGTGCAAGAGTTTGAGTGAAAAGGAATGAGATAAAATCTGACAAGTGCAAATGGTGTACCTGTGTCTTCAGAAATGCACTGTGTTCATTTCAGTATAAAGCCATTATGAATGGGTTTGCGTCTCAATGTGTGTCATCATTTTCAACACAATTATGTCTGCTGCCAGGAAATGCAAATGTTCAATGAATTACAAGGGAAGGCAAATTCAAGAAATTCTTACTTTTTCCATTTAGACACTGAGTAAAGTCTATCAGACTGTCTGTCAGTCTGTCTGTCTTTATAAAATTTCTTTGTCATTGTGTAGGATGAAAAAACTCTGAAATATTTAAAAGATAGTAGCATTAATTCAAGCATCAAGGAAATAGGATGATATTGGATTGGTGTGACTTTCAGCTACCACACAGTGTCAGACATATTCCAGATGAGTGCTACCATTCAATGGTATCAGATGATTAAAATTGCTGCTGACGATTTTGATCTTTTCATAGACTGAAAAGTTGATCATATTCAGAATTGCATCTTCACTTATGCTAAAATTATTTATGAACAAACAAATCAAGATGTTAGCGGTGTAAATTTTGGCTATACATAACATGTACATTTCATGGCATGCAAACCGTTTATCGGTATCCTATGACTTGCTCGGTACTGCCACAGAGGGCGCCCTATAACAGTACCAACCGTGGTTGCTTATCATAAGACAGTTCTTGTGAAAATGAAAAAAAAATCTGAACAATTAATCGACAAACCAACTAGACCTCATGCATTTTATGAATTAATTATGTTGCTGCCCAATCTATAATGGCTAATTTTACTGGAAATCATTGATTGTACATTTGGTTTTCCATCATATAAACTCAAACATAATCTGTCAAATTGACAACATTTTAAAATGCTGACAACAGTATCTCCAATGTATGCTGTTTGTAACAGCATAACAATTTAAATGTTATTTCTAATGTATACTCATAACCTATGACAGGGATATGTGTTCTATTCAAGGAAGACTGTGAATAAATCATGTAACAATTTATGTGATTTCAAATTGACAAACAGCATTTGCAATATTATTCAGTAAAACATTGTCATTTATCAGTTGAAAGAGTTATCTTATCAGTGTCTTATACCACTGAAACTGCTACAATAGATTTGCACTCAGTTGAACTCCAGGTTTCCCTAGTTGCTAAGGAGGTAATATGTATATAAACAGTGGTTGCTAAGGGGAGGAGCTACAACAGAAGCTGGATAAGATAGGGTCGTTGAACTTTAACAGTGCGGGTTAATGTGCTCTCGATTTCCGTATGCTGTATTGGTTAATGACATATTTCATTGAAATGTAATATTTTTGACAACACAACACTGCAGAAGTAGGGTGTCTAATGAGTTGCTGAGATATTCAAATAAGGAAAGAAACTGATAAAACCGGACCACCGTGGAGTTGATTATTGTCAGTAATGTGGTGAATTCACCCCGGGGGGGTACCTGTTCAGAGAAGTGGTAGGGGTGTGCGGCCGCAGGTATAAAACCCAGGGCCCATTTTAGACCTAAAATCCCGTTATTTTAGGACCCCATTTTAGACCTTTATGACCTTTGACCCAGGTCAAAAGTCAAAGCGTCAAAATTTTTAAATGGAAAAAGCAAGTATTTGCCCCGGCAAAGCCTACCACTGTACCGCGTTTAGGACTATGTTGTTGCTGGCCAAACCATGATTTCCAAAGGAAATACCAAAAAATTTGATAAAAGAAAATTTTGTCTTTCACCTCACCGAATTTTGGTCAAGCTTCTACAAATTATCAATTATCTGCAGTTACAGTCTGACTAGTGGGTTTTTTTGAAATTGCAATTCACAACAAACCTTGCTGTTCATCTGTAAAGCAACACTACTTCATGTGGCCATGGTTGACCTGTCTGTCATTATCAATACTAGGAACCACTTTGTTTGGGTATTTTCTATTGGGCAAAATCTTCCATATATGGAGTTCTGACCAATCAGTGACAGTGTTTGACAACCAAGTCGATATTTACTTTGGCGTAAGCCAGGTGGTCTCTTTAATGTTCCCCTGCCACAGAAAAAGATATCGATGCTTATAAAGTGCAGCTCAGAACCCTGCGAGCGAGACGGGAACAGATGGTTGAAATTTGTTCTTGTGTGGCACTCAAATTCAACCCCATTTTAGACCTTGGTTTACAGTGGAATTGATACCCCATTTTAGACCAAGTTGCTGAAATACCCACCCCATTGGGCGGCACGTATACATATAGGCAAGTAATGGAAGTGACCCCCCCGGGGAATTCACCTTGCTAATGAGAACATTGTAGTGCAATTTAATGGTAAAATGTTGACTTATTCAGGATTTAATGGCACAGCTAATGTATAAATTTATTTAAACATCCCATGTCAATATGTACAGAGTTTGATGTAAATTGTGACAGAATGCTTCTGTTCATCCCACAATGTGTGAATGTTAGCTGTGTAACCTGTGTGCTCAGCTTTTCAGTCTAATTGTATGCAATGTGAATTGTCAATGCTTGATACTAATTAATTTTGAATTGTTACCGTTGGAAACTAATTAATTGAAGATAATGAAAACACACTTAATTTCTGGTGACTCTCAAGTTTACAATTCATGTTTGATTGAAATACTTTATCTGAGAATATAACACTAGTATGATTGCACAAAATGTACTTAGGCTCATAGACAATGGTTTTAAAACAAGTAACAATGTTTTACTGAGATACATGCAGGACTTCAACTTGAACTTACATTTCTAATGAATTTCTTTTCTGTTACAGTGACATCACTAATTTTATTGAGCGTAAATGACACAATTTGTTCAAAAATGTGAATTATAAAAGTGAAATCCATTATTATACTGGAGGTTCAAGGTAAAAACTATACCCAGCTATTGTGTACATGTATATGGCGGGATTTTAAGTATTCAAATTAAAATTGTTTAACATTACAATAATAAATGTACCTAAAGCATTGAGAAAAGAAATAATGACATTATCACTATTGTCTTGAAATGCTTATGGTGGAATATCGACTGTTTGGTTCAGAGTGTAAACACCTTGTTTTCAGTCAACTTTTTATTGTTTCAAACATACTATTAACCAAATCGTCTATTTTATCAGTGTTAACCAGTATGGCTGCAATTACCCGTAGTATCAGTTGACATGTTCTTGGAGTAGTTTTGATGAAAAATCTGTGAAGCAGTTAGAACAGTTCATGGAGAAATCCATCCTCTGAAGATGTCTATTGACATTCAATAAAGCAGAAATATCCAAGCAAATAACCATCTTCAAAATTTTATGTGATGTTCTTTTATCTTTTTGTTCCATATTGGTTCTCTTGAATGAATTGAAAAATTCAAACAGGCTGAAGTGTCGTCGTTAAGAGGTTTTCAATAGAAGCCTGTCCTGGTAATATTTCAAACACTTCAAAAACATTGTAAATGTATCTCTGATTTGAAACCTAACATTGCATACAGTAAACGTTCTGTGAGTGTAATCTTTGTGTGAAGTCTTAGGTGATTTGAAAACAGATGCATTAACACAGAGAGACATGTACAAAATGCACTGAGACCAGAGTAATGTCCTATTTTATAACAATTTGAAATTTCTGAAATATTACATTTCCTATTTTCCATGCTATTGATTGTTGATGCAGCAACATAATCCCCTTGCACAAAAGAGCCAGTAACTCTGACTGTTTAGAAGAGACTGAAAAGTAATTATGCAACAGTCAGTCTCAGGTGTGTGCAAGACAAGGAAAATCAATTGTAATTGGTCAGTGGTTTTTGTTAACTCTGTAATACAAGACTAGCAATGCAAACAGGTAAAACTTACGTATACATGTACATGCAACAGACTATGCTGTCATGATGCCACATGCCAAAGGCATTTTTGCTTGTCTTAAAAGCCCAGGATAAGTCGTCTCAAGTAAGTCATTTACTTAAAATTCCTTTCTTGAAGGAAACCAAGTTTCAGAAAAAAATTTGACATGAATGTTTGAAAAGGATACTGGTTCATTGTTAGCGAGTATTGATCAGTTCTTTGAATGGCGATGGAGTATGTGTACAGCGTATGGTGGACTGTAAAGACAGCTTGAATGTTGTTTTTGTGTGTCAGAGATGCCAAACTGGTTGCTATATGAAGTGAACTTTCAGGTGACAGTGATAAAACAAACCAAAATTGCACTTGTTTGAAGAATTGTTTCTGTGTTTTGCCAACACAGTGTACATGTATTTTTGTACTGTATTATTAGGTAGTGTATTGTTTGTAATGTAAACCAACCACTGACCACAGCTGTTGTCAAGGGCATACTACTACCATCAATATTCTTTAGTTATGGTTTACATGATTTCTGTCATGATAAAGGTCACAGGTCTTATAGTACATATACTTGCTAATAAAGATATTTAGAAATGCTATCAAATACAAAACTTTTTATGGTGTCAGTTAGAAATAAAATAAGTTAACTTTTTAAAGGAAGAGATAATTGTAGTCTGTTCCTTAAAGCAATGAAGTCCAGTAATATTGCATGTACATAGTTTCCTACCATGAGATACATGACACTGAATCATGCATTTGTGTTTTTGCTGCACCGAGAGCTTGTTATACGTATAACTCAATATCATCATGTACTGTAAAACTATACAGTTTTTAAATTCATGGCTTGTTTGGTCCAACCGTGGGTCTTGAGAAACTCTTGCAGACTGTGTTAGATTTGAAAATCCTGTTTAAGATGAACAGACTGTAAGTCAATATGAAAACAAAAAGACTTTCATCTCAACGATGGTTTCTAATGAATAATTGTCTGGGTGAAAGTTTGACTTAGCAAACAAGTGTCTTTGATGAAGGATTTGGTTTACTATCTTGCTATCTAAAACCATAGATCTTTTATCAAATAAACTCATCAACGTATACAATATTTTTGAAATTTTTTGTCATAGGAACGTGTTATTTTACTCTACTAGTGAAAAGATAATGTTTTATTGTAGTCTGCTGGTGGAAAGTTCAGCTTAGTTTTAGAATTGCCTTCTGTTGATGTAATGCATGTATTATCACTTAGTCACATGTACTACACCACATATAGGTTACTGACAAGACACTCTTTGCATGGACATTGAAACTGGCAAATGAATTCACTTCTGATGTGAATCTCTCAATTCTGAAATCAACATATCTGATGGAAAAAACTAGAACTTGCTTTGTTACATAGAGACAAACCTTTTTCAATTGTATAGCTGTACTACCATATCTGGCATTGCATGAATTCTGTCCATAAAATACACCATACTGTGAATTCTACAAACATAGCAGTAACATTTTCTGAATTCAAATACCCTTGCCTGTACCATCGATATGCGTTGTAAACGGGTACAAGGGCTGGATATCTTTGATGGAAAATATACCCTTACATGAGATCAACATCCTGTACAAATGCAATGAGAACAAGGATGAGTTTTAACTTTTCAGCTTATCAGTCAGTCTTTGCATCTCAGGCAATATGAAATACAGTGACAGTTGGTGTGAAGCAGTGGCAAAGATGAACAAGTAATGTGTTATAGTTTTGAAATACAATGTACCAGTATACACTACCTGTTTTGACACTGACCACAATTTTGGTAATTTTATACCACATAATTTTCAAGTATCAGGGACAATTAGACCATATCATTAGACAAATAAATTTGTTCATCAACATTTTAAAGCAATAGTCAATTTGTTATTCCTAGAGGAAAAAGTCAATAACTACTGTTGAGAAAAATGAGATGTTGAACAGTTTTACTGTTTTTGTTTTTTTTTTGCAAGTTTGGAACAGCTCAACAAAAGCTGTACTAATAATAGCAAAGGTAGAAATATTTCAAGAATATTGTTAAATTTTTATCCATACTTTTAAAGTGTAAGTTCTCCTAACACTACTACCGGTATAGCTGCATAGAAAGATGGCAATGGAGGTACATGTAACTTGGTGACTCAATGTTTAACTTTCAAGTAAATAGAGACTTGTGTCACTCCTGACAACAGAGCTCCAAAAACTATTTTTTTGCCAAGGGAAAACAAATTTTGCTAAAGCTTACCATACAATAATTGAATTCTTTTACCTCATCAGTGATACAATCCTTGGGTTTTTGTATGTAGTGGAAATATTAATTTTGTCTGATTCTGGCATTTTGTTAATTTTGTTTGACAGAGTAGAGATGATTCATAGTTGCTATTTGGAGTCTGACAGAATAAAGAATGACGCAATCGCTGTATTGAATGCTGTATGTTTTATCTGTCTGCCTGTTATCAGTGTACAGAACAATTGGAGAGAATATGACACTGTATTGTATTATTAATGGATCAGAAGGATTTAAAACCATGCCTTTCACAGTGTCTTAGCGAGGTCATTATTCTCAGAGGCCTCCTCTGTATACTTCAAGAAAGTAACTTAAACCTTTTTGTCTTCCATTTAGTGGATAACATGACATAAAAGACAATCCCCTTACAAATACTGTGTGGTGTACAATAGCAGACACAAGTCAACCATACAGTGATGGTTGCTAAGGGAGATTAAAGTGCCCTCTGTAGGTCAACTGTAGAACTTACCACCTGGTGCTGTTGACAGTAAAAAGTTTAGAAATAGTGTAAAATTTTGATTTCCGTTTTTGTCAAGGGTTGGGAAAATAGTCACATAAATTATGAACCCAAACACCCTGTATGTTGTATCCTAATATGCATTAATATACCATGGGGTACCCTGGTAACATGTCTAGGGAACCCTCTTAGAATTTACATCAGTATCGCACTTCACAAAGTCACTGATATGTACATATACACCAAACACATACATGTACTATTTACTATGATGCCTAATACACCTTGTTAGTATTTGAAAAATCAGTGTGATAGATCGGGCAGGGATCATCATCCACACAAAGTTTTTTAAAACAGTTTTACGCAAGATATGTTCGTTTCTCCCTAAGGTATCACACATTTATCTTCTTGAATGAAATTTAGCCAAGATGATGTGCATGTTATTAATTACATTTGCATGATGTAGTCTGAACACCTGGTGATGTAATTGTAAATCACATTTCTGTATTAAGACACTTTGTGATGTGTTAATGTATTTGTTTTGCATGCTGTCAAATAGAATGTTTCTATTTGTAATATGGTAAACTGGACCTACCCGCCTTGTTAAGTTATCACATCCACCTATCATCCCTCATGTAAATGTAAATGGTACGAGCTACACTTTCAACCTTTCAGTCTCAGTGTGTATGATCTACCCCTCTACCCCTGTCAGAAGATAAGCCAAATACTACATACAGATGTTTCAAAAAAAAACAATTCATATTTTAGTTTTAACAAGTTTTCTTTAAGATGGCATGAATCCAGACTGTGATAAAAGGATTTAGAATATACGATACACATATACATGAATAAATATCAGACTATATGAATTGATTTACAGAAATAAGGAACCCAAGCCAATATCTCCGTATCTTCAGAGGCTACCCCATAGTTCCCTCTTTGCCCAACAGCAACTGACTGCACAGAAACCAAAACGTCCATTCTCTGGCACCCAGTCAGCACGGCTTCCTGGTCGTGAGAAACCCAAAGTTGATGCAAAGTTCATTGCTGACACGGATAAATGGGATCCAGATTCCGGGAAAAGTGAGGAAGAGGGACCGGATGGTGAACAGAAGAAGAGAGTGAGACCTATTAGTGCACCAGCAAGAGCTAAGGGGTAAGCATTTGGAAATTAATTCTTTGATTTTATTGCATTACTTTAATAATTTAAAAAATGGAACATTTCAAATGCATGCAGATGCATAGTTTACGTATTATGTGAAAAGATGTGGTACTTTCCCAGCTAAATCTTTGAGTAGCTCAAGAAAACATGTGGAGTGACTCTATAGTATACATGTACTGTTATGATATATAGCATCTCCCAGCACAGGGAAACCAACAGTGTTTTACATTACCGGTATAGCAAGTCTGATTTTCAATTGTCTTTGATGGTAACAGTCACAGACCTACCAGTGCCAAATCCACATCATCAACAACATCCAAATGTCAATGCGATCAGCGTACTCGTCTGGAGGAAAACGTAACCGAACATTCTACCGCCCACCGCAAATCATCAAGTGTTTTGCATACAAGAATGGACAGCGAGATGTCTTTGCTGAAGTGTCTGCACCAAACATAAAACTGGTTAGTTGTGTCAGCTGTATGTTTTCATATGAATTATGGAATCTCACAGATTTCCTTTTCCAGCATCCAGAAAAGGCCATTAGCCGTAATATAATTTTTGTTTTCATGCCAATTGCAGTCTCTTGTTGGACTTCCCAAAGAATGTTGAAACATCTACATGTACTGCTGGTATTTAGTTTGTCAATACAACATGAATACATGTAAAATGCATTGTTATTATTCACATTTGAATTTTAGCCTTGACTGGAATTCACTTGTCAACAATAACAAAACTATTTACACATGTACCGTACAGGCTGTGTTGACAAGCTCAATACTGTGTATCTCAACATGGTGTGGGGAACATAGCAAGAAACTGCAGTTGATATTCAAAATAAAAATGTGACAAAAAATTACAGCTACTGTCTCCTTGAAATTAAATAAAGTAAATTGCATCATCAGAATGAATATTACCATCATTTGGTGAAAATGGAAAGCAACAATCTACCCTCATTCCTACTTCATTTCAAGATTGCCATCTCTCATGTTTTCTGCCATATTGTTTTTGCATAAGCTCATCTATCTTTTCTCATATCCATGCTAACACTTGCAAACTTTGGTACTGCAAAAACGTCCAGTATTTTGTACTTGTCATGTCAACTACTGTCAGCTGCATATTTTTGTGAAAGAACTCTTTATAATCATTTACAATATAAACTTCCATTACTTTCAGTTGTTAGAACAGTGTACAGTACGTCTTGGCTTGACGACTGCAGCTAGGAGAATCTTTCTGAGTGATGGTGTTGAAGTGCTGCTTGGCAGTGACATTGAACGTGGTGCTGAGGTATACATCTCATGTGGAGAAAATTTTAAGGATCCTCTTGGATCAGAAAAAAGTGAGTGTTGAAATTTTATAGTGGTGCAACCTTTAAATTATGGTTCTTATTGTTCAAGTCCATGTACATGCAGATCTTCAGCATTCAAGTTTTTCAATGTTTGTGAATAAAAGATTGAAGTATACAATATTTTTTTACAAATAGTGTGTACGGTATGATTGACTGCAAAGTGAAGCTTTCATAAATTTTGTACATGCATCAACTGATGAACTGTTTCCATCTCTGTTAACACAGGTAGTGCAGCAATGAAGAAGACTGCGTCATGGACAGTCAATGGTGTGGTCTTTGAAGAAACTAAGAAAAAGAAAATGAAACCAGTGCTGTCAAAAAGACTAAGGTGAGAGTTTGAATCTGTAGATGAATTGCAAAGAATGGGGAACAGAAAGACAGATTTGAAGACGGAGAGACAAACATGGACCAAAGATTCATTGCATGCACATATATGGATTGAGTAGAATTGCAAGATACAGAAACTTGTATATAGATCCACCGCAGTCTTTTTGTACTAACATTGACAGTTCATTGGACAACAACTTAATGCGTTTCTCAAAGGAAAGGATAATATTAAATTTCAAGTAGAGACCCTAGTGATACACAGACTATAGCAAGAAACCCAGATGATGTGATCATTGCTATAATTTTCAATACTGTCATTGATTGCAGGAAAATGTTAGCTCAGAAAAACAGAAGGGTGATGGTATTCAAGAATGGTTGTGGGCAAGAAATGGCAGAAGTTGTTGTTACTATGGATAAATTTGATACGGTGAGCATGACAACAAAATATAAATGTGCACATTTTCAAATGTTGTAGAATTTTTCTAACTCAATCAGAATGTTAGTCATTAAAAACAACTTTTCTGATGTTAAACCGATGCACAGCAAATATTTCTCTTAGTCTATCATGTATGGCTGGTATAATTTTGAATGGAGACACTTAATCAATCACCACTGCATCTATAGTCATTAGATTAAACATCATACTAAAGTTAAAAATAAGATCAGTCAACTCAATTTGTCACAAACATTTTTTTACATGTTTAACTTTTGATTCACGATTCGATAAATTATTTGTGACGTGAAAATCCATGATGATAAGACAGAAAACATCAATGTTGTTCTACATGATTATGAGCCACAAAAGTAGGCACATATTCAGACTAACACAGAGCTAGACTTGACCATGGTATTTTATCCATTCTTTGAGCAGTTCCTAGATGATAGCACCAACAGACTGGGTCTTACAACACCTGCCAAGACTGCCTATACGTGGGATGGCACTGTCATTACAGATTTACATGATGGTAAGTTTGGCAGAGAAATGATAACCATTTGATCAGACAGGGTAATGTGACAATGTTAGTCTTGTAACCAGTGACCAGACCAATGAAGACATAGTGACAATATGAGTCTTGTAACCAATGACTGGAACAATGAAGACAGATGACAGCAGTTCAGATTGATACAATGTTTAACATACAAGTTGTACAGAGTAGCAGTCAGTTGCATTGTTCGTTAGTCATCATGACAGACAGACACACTTGAAGGACAATATGTGTCAGTATGTGGTCTTAAGAGCAGCTTTCCCTCATGGAAGACAATGTCCATTTGGCATGCATCGTATTGTATTGGTATTAATTATTGGAAATTCTAATCAGTAAATTTTGGATGGGATTCAAACTCACAGCGTATGGCACTCAGTCACCTAGTGAAAATGTCACAGTTAAAAAAAAAAAGTAGTTACCAGAAAGTCCTGCAGATCCCTGAAATCTTGTATGTAGACACAGAACCTGAGTGACTGACTGAAAAACAGATATCTGTGTAGGATAGTAATAGGGCAAATGAGCAGAGCGGCCAGTAAATTTACTTCTGATACCAAATGTAGCTGTATTTAAGTGGATAGAAGAGAAAAAATGTGTCGACGTGGAAAGATATAGACTGATGAATTACATAGGAAGGTGATGCACCAAAAAAGCAAACTAATCTGTGATGAGTGAAGTTTTGACATGAAAAGTGAAAGCTTTAGGGCCTGTATTACGTGAAAAAATATAAACCTTTATTCATAAAGAGAATGCCTTGCTTAGCATAAAACAGACAGCAAACATAGTGTTCCAAGATGTCGACTCAATGTCCATTTCATTGCCTTATCTTTCAGCTCCAAAACTTGACAAGTGTCTTCAGCCCAGCACAACACCAGTACTAGGACCATTGTGGATCTCAAAGGGAGAAGGGTTCAGTCCTATTGGAGGAAGAGGTAAGACACAATGCCAAGCCTACTCTAGATCTAAACACATCCATTATATTACACTTTGATCAAATCAATGTCTAACATATTTTATAAGCATACATCATTGCTATCAACACAACATCCATGCAGTAAAACTTTTGACTGTATATGAGCTCAAATGTTACCACATAACAGCTAACCAGTATTTATCACATGCACAAGCCAAGTTTGTCGTCTCTGAATAAAAAATACGGGATTTATTCTCTGGTCGTTCTACGTCACGACAACCCGCGTCTATGTCATCAATTTTGGTGCGTCGGACCTTTTTTTGTCGATCTTTGGTGTACTCGAAAATATGTAAACAAACAACATGGCGGCCGATGTTTCTCCCACGATCAAAAGTCATGTAATGAAATCGATATTTTCACAGACTACGACATTACTAATCCAAACAATGTAAACACAAGAGTGTACCGCCTGTATATTCCGAAGGAATTACGTGAATAATTTGCGGAAACAACGAACTCGAAGCTGGTCGCGTATACCGTGGGTTCCGTACGCATTGCAAACAGGGTCAGGCGCGACATTTACAGTGTTCGCGCCGTCGAGATTCAGTCGATATTTGTTCCCGAAAAATAGTGTATCTTCGTCTGTAATAAATTTCCAGGACTATGCTATCTTTGAAATAGAGTAAAACTTTGCGGAAGGTAGCCTACGTGTAGACCGAGAGCTGTCATTTGCTCCACACACGAACGAACGTGAGCGCTAACGCACACGACGGACGACTGGAAATGATTGACAACTTGTGCACGGCGTACTGATATTTATTCCTAAAGTAGTTCAAAAGTTTAAACGAGGAATCGTCATGGAAAAGTTATTTTATTTGCAAAAAAATAACGAATTCTTGGCTTGTGCATGTGATAAGTATATTATTCCCTAATATTTTTCTTCGTTCAGCTCGGAAAATACTCGTTACGTAATGACCGTGTCACCACTCGTCTTCGACTCGTGGTGACACGGTCATTACGTCACTCGTATTTTCCTTCGCTGAACGAAGAAAAATATTAGGGAATAATATCTAAGAAGATGACATGTGACAAAGACTCTGCAAAGTCACATTCCTGTCTGGATATGAAATACTTCAATAATAAGAATAACGGTACACCACCAAGTCATAGTGTTTGTATTGACTTATCAGTGATAAAATTACAACAACTGAAAATGATCAGCAATACAGTAAGCTAGTTGATGTGAAAATCTTGGTCCTTGCTTTAAGATTTGATGTCTCTTTTATCTCAGACTTCTTGAAGGCAGTGATTGCACACTGCAGAGAGAAGATACATGCAGCCAATGAGTACATAACCCAGCTGGACTACGCCATCGACGGTGAGAAAGAGAAAGTTACAATGACAAAAGTACTATCCATGGATGAGGATGAGATAGAACAGAGTCGGAAGGAAAATGAAAATAAATCTGATGAATACAAGGCTGCAATGAGAAAACTGAAGAAGATTTTGAAAGATGTGGATGTGATGGCAAAGGAGGAAGAGGTTTGTGACTCTGTGGACAATTCAAACTTGTGATTTCAATGGTTCAGATAGCAATAGCTGGTGACCATGTGTACTATGTTTATTACAAAAATTGTCTTTTTTGTCTCTGTATTTTGTGGTCATTCTGTTCTTGATGAACGCAAAGTTAGTATTGTGTTCAAAATGTCAAAATGTTCAAAATGTCGGTTGACTGCACTGCATACCACATGTGTCACTGCACTGCGCAGTTCTATACAGAAAAGTGTATCAATTTCAATTCAAAAATCAATTGTGACAGTGTTTCTTTTGTAATTCATGTTTGAACTCTTTTTTTACTTCACAATCGTGCAGTAAATTCAGCTCTACATTTTTCCCACGAGCACAAGTGGTCATGGTTTAGAAAACAATTGACAAAAATCCTTATGCTATTTTGACGCACACAAAACGAAATGAGCTTTTACCCACTCCCCTCCCTGAACGAAAGAATTAAGTTTGTTGTGTGTCAGCTTTTATTATTGACGGCCCCTAAATTGATCTAATCATATTATCTTTTTTCTATTTTCAAGGCGTATGGCAATGAATACAGACTGCAACACATCAAACAAATAGAATCTAATGACAGACTTGTTGGACAAGCTGGATTCAAAATCAAGGTAGACGAAACACTGACATTTTTAAATGACATTTATAGTAATTTGTACACATGACAGTGTGCCAGTTACTTAGAGTTCTGTGAAAGTACCATACATGTGACCTATTCTGTCAGCCTCACCAGATCAACTCTCATAAATGCAACCTATGGTACTTATTAAAGGAAGACAGTCATGTAGAATCTCAGTCTATTGTGTGAATGATGATTTCTACATGTGCAATATTTGATTAACCCTTTGCACCCTGAGCCCCTGGTACTCTATGACGTCATCAGACATTTCTGTCTGAGCCGGGTTCAAAGGGTTAATATCTTTGAATCTTTAAATGTGGATCAACCCTATTGTTGTACAGTTCAGAGGTAGACCTCTACATTATGATATAGGGGTGAGAGAGTTACAATGTTTATAAAGCCATGATTTACTTGTATCTAGAGTCCCTGACACAGTGTTTTGTTTAAAATCAGGTATTTCAGAATGGTAAATCTGACGGAGAAGAGCTGCTTTATATCAACATGAGAGAACTCTCCAGAGGAATGGGTGGTGAAAAGGCGTTCATAATGCAGAGGGTATGTGTGACAAATGTATTTCCAAGTACTGTGAAACTTGGTAATATGGACATCTCTGTGATCAGAATATCTACAGAGGACAAACAGTGTTAACTAGATATGTTTTAGTGTTCCTACAAAGTATTTTCATTTTATGGTTTGCAGTACTGTACAAGGTGTACTTGTATACTACCAGTACTCATGGAGTCATACGTTATCATAGTTTGCTGTAAACTCACTGTTCAACAAAGTGTCATGCAAATTATGTATGAAGCAAGGGTCAGATGCAAAACACTATAGATGAAAATCTCAAAGATGATAATTTTGTCCCAGCTGAAGACTTTTCAACAACAAGTACAGAAGGAGCTTTCAGGAAGCCCCTACTTGCAAAACAACATTCTTGAACAAAGTGTCAATTTCCGGACAGTTCCTAAGGATATTCCATATCCATAATGGATATTATGCATTTGAGTGGATTTTGGCATTGAATTATCAGTTGATGTCACCTGTGTGGAGTTTATCATCATCAGGGGAGATAGGACATGACAGTTGAACTGTCAGATAAATGGAAAGGTAGTAATACAGCAGATGTTCACTCATTTGATGGAAGGTTTTGTGTCCCCTATTTGAACCTTTTCACCACGGTTTAGCCCAAACTCATTGTTGTCAATGGTGAGTGTGGACCTGTTTACTGGGAGTTGGGGATGAACAGATGATATGATTGTCCTGAGATGTAGGATTTATCAAATTTGCAACAGACTTCTGCATTACACATTGAAATATATTTTTCCCCAGTTATTGGATCAAATTGGTTCACGTTTTGGTGGTGCCTGCAAGCCTCGTAGACTGTTTGACAAAGAGGGCAGTGAAATTGACAACGTCTATAATCTTGAAAATGATCAAGACGTCTGGTTTACATTTGGAGAGAACTTCAAGACAGCACATGGTAAGTGGACTGGAAAATTTAAAGCATTTCATCACAAACTAGATAATGCACCATGTCAGTTGAATAGTACAGATGTAAGAAAATAAAATTATAATTATATAGATTCAATTCATCCTACACAATGTTTAAATGGCCACAGTAGACTTTTTAAGATCAAGGATAGTCTGTTCACTTCAAGGATAGCCAAAAGGAAATATCCTTTTTACCCATTTTTCGGTACCAATATACCAAGCTATTTCACAAAATGATGTGTGTTTGTGTGTGTGTGTGTGTGTCTTTCTTAATCTCTATGTACAACATGTCTATTAGTTCGTCCAATTTCTGAAACGCTTTAAGTATGCATATAAACAGGAAATTTTTCATTTGTTCAAATGACTGACTTTCTAATTCCCATTCTTACAAACTTTGATATTGCAGTGTATTCACTACAGATGTCATTTGATAAGGTCAAAGGTTATAATCTGTTTGGAGAGAGAAATGCTATCATGAAGGAAGCAATGCTATCAGATGACGACAAGAAAGAAGGATATGAAAAGTAAGTCAAATGTCAGCGAAGATATTTGTGTCTCAATCATACTTAGGATAACTGAGACATGTGACTATCTTATATTAAAATCATTTTCCTGACAGGTGACATTTCCAGTAAAGTGCATCTCTGATTTTGCCATTCTCCTGACATGATCATCAGGAAAACAAGTCAAAATTTGACTTGTGTGATGATCCCTTCGTTGTATTTGAGAGTATGGCTTCAGCAGCAAAGCTAGAGTGTTCACATTGGTCCGTGAGGATGCTATTGTGTACTCAGTGTTAATATTATGTTTGTGTCATTTGCACTTTTCACCTGAATTACAACATCTGTGGATTTGTCAGTAAAAGAATTGAATCTATTGTTATTTAACATTTTCAGTGGGATTTAATTCAGCAAATTTTATCCATTTGCAAAAATGGTGAAATTAAATCACAATGAATAACTTATGCTTTTATAGTAACTGTATAATAATATGTGTCAAAATACCACTATTTGTAAAATGGCTACCATGGTTATAATATGATATGGAAATTTAGAAATGATCAAAGTGATATTATCATGAGCTATATCAGTGATATCATGAGTTTAGAGTTGTTCAACAAAGGATTTACATGTCACTGTGTGACATTATTAATTGCAATGAATCCAGATCTGTTCAAAATAGGTCTGATAGTCTGTGAGACTTCTGAGACAAGTTCATAAAGATCAACATTTGATTTCTGAAAGACTGTTTTCACAAGTTATATAATGATTTAATCTTCTTGAATCGTTACCCACAATGCACAGGGCCAGCCAATGGGAAGCTTCCATAGGATTTCCAATGATTTATGAATTTGAAGATATAACCATGCAGACAAATGCCAGTACCAGGGAAACTGTCATATCCAACTTGAAATCTCAAGAACTCGATACAAAGAGTCATTTCTTACAAAATAAGGTAAGTTTTGAGATCTGCAGTTTAGGATAATTGTAGTTCTGTGTGTTGATGCAAATATTTCTGAAACTACTATTCTCTATCAGGGATATCCAAATGCTGTATCTCATAACTGTATGTAAAAGTGGAGATTTACAGAGAAAAATGCCATAATATGAATCAAACCTATGTTTAATTTGGTTTCTGAAAGAAGATAGATCAAGGATGTCTATGATTTCATTTCTGAAAATTTCCACTCACACACAGCATTCAGTTCGGTGTTCCTGTTGAGTGTGAAATATTGGTAAATGTGATATTAAATAATGGCTGCTCATTATTCCAGGATGATCCCAATTTGGTTCTTTATCCACAAATATCAGTTGAGGAGAAAAAGAAATGGAATGACAAGGATCTTTGGCCTCACCATAGTCAGACCTGGATTATTAATAAGGTAAGGAAAAACCAATGAGTAAATCAGCAATGATGTCACAATGTTTACCATCCATGAATTGTTGTATTTCATACTGTGCAGGGTTAGCAGCTTATGCTTTTGTATTTTTTGAAAATCCAACATTTGATTAGTTTATGCAGGAAAGATAAGGTAGACTTGTTTTCAAAATGTTTATAGTGTACACACTTACAGCAAAGTCTACCATTATTTGTTGAAAAATGGACAGAATTCATGCTGACGGACCAAATATTTCAACTTATTTGAACGAAAAGTTTATCAGATAGTACTATCAAAAGCATCTTTCATTACAGTTACAGAGTTTTATTTATTTACTTACACTTTTATGAGTGACTGATTTACTCGAGTTAGTAATATTTTTCAGGAGTCATAATACACACAAAGGATTCGCAAAACTGACAACTATTTAGAAAGAATTCACATTAACATACCAAGAATCTTTTAAATTAGATCATTGGCTTTGACAAAGTCTTTCAATGGCAAATTTAATGCAAGGTGGCAAGAAAGTCCATATCTTCATCGCATGATAGCAAACATTTCTGTTGTCCTCATTCCAATTACACATTGTAATATAGAAATTCATAAGAGAAGTCAAGTGTATCATATAAAAGTTAGCATGTCTGCTAAGGCTGAATAAATCACAAGATAACTAGGTGCATTGAATGACAAACAATTATAAACCATGATAGCAAGAAAATAAAAATGTTATTATTTAACAGACATTACATTTTACATAGCTAAGTGTTCAGCAAAGACAAAGTTGTAAGGAAGATTGAATAGTATGGGTAAAGCTTTTTTTGTAAAGTAAAAACTTAATCATTATGATGCAATATTCCAGTGAACTTTGAACTAAGCTATAAAAAATCAAAATATGATTGGACCCTTGGATAAATTGACAGAGTCTACAAATTAAACTACGGTAAATGTGTATATGTTGGAAAACAGAGAAAGTCATTTTAAATCAATCAAAGTATCAGTCAGTAACAAGAGAAGCTCTTTTTTACACTTTACATGATCAGTATCAGTGGACTTTGATTTTAATAGGGATCTATCAAAGCATGTATATGTTGTAAACATTCAAGATAGAACTATCACAAGTACATGTAACACAGTCAGAAAAATGTGATAAAACACTGTTTGATATTGACAAATTATGGACTTGTTAGTGCCATCACATTGTTTATAAACACACCATATTGCTTGGGCTTGCCTGATGGGGTAACATCTGTAATAATCTGGAGTTCATCACGTAATTATAAACAGCTTATATTGCATTGGACTTAAATTTATTATTCATTAAGATTTCATCAAAGTAGTGCTTTTTTGCCGTGGTAATGAGATGCATGACCTTATTCTGGCTTCTTTTGAAATGAACATGACTGGTAGCGCCTGAGCAAGTAATCTGTCTTCTTCATCATGTCCAAAATCTCGCTGGATAACCAAGTGTGTTGTGTAAAGTGCTTAACTCTATGCTCCAACAAAACTCACTGAAAATAGAAATCCACTTATCAAAAAGCACATTTTATGTCTTTCTCAGAATCCATTAAGTACCAGCGAGTCTTACGTAAGTCATGAATAAACTTTCCTTTATTAAAATACTTAAATGGTCTGTAGCTATGTTGAGTATAACTGCAAATGTTTTCACAGAAGGCATTCAGTGTAATTACAACATTTACAGGAAAGTGATCTGAAATAATGATTTCACAGTTAGTTACACAGATATGATCTCAACAAGAATTTGATTCAGGATGGATAACACCATCCTTTAATCAATTAGTTTTGTGAAAGTGAATTTGTAAGGAAAGCTGGCAAAGCTGTTTCTAAGGATCTTGACAGATGTACCCATCAGGCAGGGTCAAACACTGAATACAGCCATTGACAGCACTAGGGTGGTATTTTAGTTGACAGGAGAGAGTGAGGTATGATTCTAGACTTTTCAACTAGAAATCATACCCAAAATTCTTTTCTGTTTTATATAGATGCATGTCATATTTTCAATGACATCAACATGTACTCAGGACAGCTTTCTGAGCAGTGAACTACCGTACGTAGCTTACATGTTATCACTATTTCATTGTGTGTCCACAGTCTGGTAACATTTACTGTAAATCCATGCCAAGTATGGCTGTGACTGCTACAGAGTACAAGGTTGCCACCACACTGCCTGACAAAACAGAACTCAATGGATTTGCAGTCGGTGTACAGAAAAAGTAAGTTGTTACTTAATTTGTCATCAAAACTGTTGTTAGCAGAGTAGGCAATAACTGCCTGCCGTGGTAGTTACCTGCCAGATAATTGGATGAAAATTGCTGACCTATAGTTTGCTTAGGTCAGAGGCAAGTTATGCTAGGTATTAAGAATTGGAGACATTAAGGTAGTGGTCAATTGATCAGATTTACCTGCCCTGATGTGTGATGGGTATTTTCCATTGAACTTTCTACACTGGTTGTACATAAACCCATTATTTTTGAACTTTAAAGTTGAGGGGTAGTACTGATTCCACAGTGTATGAGTAAACATGCATGGGGCTAGAATATTACATTTCATCAAAAGATTTTGAGTATAATATAGTTAAAGTTGCTAGGAATTTTAACCATGAAAGTTGCCTGGAATGATGAATTATCACATTCCAATATACACAAAATGAGTCTTAGACTAATGAAAGTATTTCTAGCAGTACTGTTGTTTTATAATAACCTAGTAATGCTAGGCTTAAACTTAGTAGATGTATCATCACGGTAGATAGTTGAACATCCATGATAACAGGGATTCAGGTTTCTTTAGCCTACCTGACATATTAGTTTACTGGCAGTGCGGGTTTGTGCAGCGCCCTCTATAGACAGTAATGCATGCTTGTATTGTTTCAATTTTCAGGATGGTTGGTAACCCAGCCCAAGAATGGGGATTTAGTCCTGAAGGATTCATTTACTCATTGGTAAGTCTACTAGAATGTCATGGCAGCTCTTCAGCTCTTTTGGAGAAAAAAACAAAGTTGATATTATTTGTGGTAGAAATGCAAACTTTTATTGATCACTGATACCATCCAAATTTGCTACAAATTTAGGAGTGTGCATAGTACATCAGTGTTAGCAAAAAATAAAATAATACAGATATGAAATAAAACAGACATCTTATCTTTCTACATTCATTCCTTGTATGTGTACCTTCATCTAACCTTCAATACAGGAACTAACCAGACATGTAAAACAGCATAGAGTATACTGGTACATTGATGTACATAAGTTTGTTAAATGTCAACGGATATTCAGGTCAAAATTTAATGCTGACATCAACTGTTCCCTGCTAGAGATGATTTCGTTTATTAAGTGCGTCAGCAAAAATGCATGATGTTATCATCATCATCACTAGATGTACCTTATCACCCATATTCTAAGAGAATGGTTTCAATCACACTGATGACAACAATAATATTGAACTGCAGCACACAAGTGTATATCTACTTTTCCTCACGCTATTTCTCTAAACTCCACTTTCCTATTTGATAGGCACAGCCAAGTTTAGTACTTACATTTATTGGAGATCTGTCTGGGGAGACAGAAGCTGTGAGTGTTGGAGACAGTGACAGACAGTACAAGGGTCAAACTTGTTACATTGCTATCATTGAGAAGTTAGCAGCCAGACATGCTGAGGCAAAGAGACAAAGGTAATATACATTTGGATTGGTAAAGTGTTACAGAATATTGAAGGATTTTTCATAGATATTACCAGGGAAGTACAAAAAGTGAGGACTGATAGATAGACTTTTACAGACAGACAGACAAATGGTAAGACAGACAGAAAGACAACTAACAGGAGAGAGACAGACAAAGGCAGAAACGGAAAATGCAGACAGGACTACGAGAGAGAAAGTGACAGATGGACAGACAAAAGAAGAAATGGTAACAGAGCATTCTATTATAATGTAACAATAAAGTACATTTCCCAAAGTCAGAATTCTGTTTGACAAGCATCACTGAAAAGCTGATTTGATATGAATTATCAAAACTCAATGTTTTTTATCAAATTTTCACTTTTCATGACTTTATGAAATTTTTTACCATTCAGATGGGCCATCAAACAGGAACAGACTAGCAACATGGGACAATGGAAGCATTCCAAGGTGGACAACCCAGTCTGGAATAAACTGGCTTATTCCTGGCCTGTTACTGAAGATGGAACATGGAATGAGGTGAGATAGAGGCCCAGGATGATTTGGTCAAAGGTCAAATGAGGTCAAAGTTCATTCTTTAGCAATAATGAACAAGCTGATCAAATTTCACATGATGGAATAAGAGAAAAATGGATGTTCGATAAATAGGATAGCCTTTGTTAAGTTCGGCTGCTATTTCAGCTGCGTATTTGCATTAGACAAGATCAGCATTAATGCGTGTAGTTTTGTGTTTTACTTCTGTGTGATATATGTACACATCAAGTGTTCCCAAAAATATATATGTTCTCTTGGTCACATTAATATTTGTCTTTTGTTGTAATCAGAGTATTTATTGTTCTTAAAAAGGTATTGCATGTTGCCTTTGGTCTTTATTCTATTTAAATATCAAGACAACACTGTTATAGAATATTTCCCAGTCACAATCATTGCAGTAATATCAAGTATGATTACCATTGTAGGAATTTGACTGGCCAATGGAAGGCTATTTCATAGCACATGCACCACCGTTGAAGAAATCAGCTGCAAAGAGTGCCCCAAATGGAGGTAAGTGCCTCTCTCATGCATGGTGCTTGTGTTAACTTCTACTCTGAGAATACAGTAACTCAACCTCTTTGAAATTCTGTTGTATTATTCCATGAGTGAAGAATGAGGTGGGTGAAAACACACAATCACAAGCCAATACTCACTCAGTCTAACTATTTTTGAAGACTAGCATTTTGTAAATAGATAACAATTTCTCACAGAGAACATTAATAATATTCACTTATTGAACTAACCGATAATTCCATTTTTTCTTTACGGCCATAAATATCCCCTCTAACTCTTCCCACCAAATGTAAACCACTTTAAAAAGCTTGTCTTCAGTAGAATTAAAATCTTAATCCAGCACAATCTAAGATAATATATATCTCCAAATAATTGTGACCAGCGATTAGATATCAGCCAACATTAATCTGAAACTTTGCTTGGCTTAAGAAAGGCCATACCTGTAAATGTTTATAAAACATTGACATCAGTGAAGTTACAGCTTTTGTGTGCAGTTGGCGTTGCTTGCATACTTGCAGTAAGATGCTTTAACATAGCACTGCATTTCCTGCCTGTACATCCCAATGCCCAATATACAGTTAAGGTTAAAGGCAGAATGCACCTTGGGGGACAGATATTCGGATTCTCAAACTTTTACAATACTTTGTTTGCCTACCACTAGTTTGGGCTCATTTTGAAGCTTATTAAGTAACTAAAGTTTTCACTGGCTTATTTTTGAGAAAATCAAAAATTTGATATTTCTTTACTGAATATTTTTTTTCTGAACTCAAAGATGGCAGCCATTTTGAATTTCAAATGTCAGGAAATATCTGTAATTTGTTTCCCCTGAACCAAATTTTCCACGGTGACCCCTGAATTTTTTTCTTGATTTCAAAAGGGAACTGTTTGAGGTTCTCTTACGAAGATTTTGAGCAAAAGTCTAAATCTTTCAATTTTAAGGTGCATGCTGCCTTGAAAATCATGCTTCTCATCTAAGGTATCCTAGCTGTAATTGGTCAGATAAATGTGTATAGCATGACAAGAAAATATCAATATCGTAATGCTCCGTAAGATGCTGTAGTCTGCACATAGTTATAAATCATCAGCATGTATTTAAAATCTTATGTATAGTTTACAGCTGTGCCTTAGTGTCAGTAGTTTTAAACAAAATATTCTGTATTAAAATCTTCAGTCTGCCAAAGTTCAGTTGCACAGTGTTAAGACCGATTCAGGTTTTGGAAAGACTTCACTCTTCTTACATTTTATGATTGACATTGATAAGACTCTTTCAAAAAAGCCAAAACAATCTTTTCACTGTATATTTCCTGACCACCAGACCTAACATCATTGCTGATAATCAAGATGTTCAAGTGTTGTCCAAATTCAATTCCAAATTGGATAAAAGTCAATAGCATGTAGCGATTTTCTTTGTAGAGTTTCTTGGAATGTTTTGAGCAACTCATTAAAACTCTGCTGTTCACTTGTATTTTTTAAAAGCTTTGCTAAATAGCAGTGTGTCTGTAACTTTGCTTGCACTTTTGCCTTATACAAGTACATCTCCCTGGCTTTTCAGAGAAAACACAGAAAAGAGAAATATTCATGCGTGCTTTCCTTCAACATTACAAGCTTTAAATTTTCACTTTCACCGTTTTATTGAAAGTTAACTTGGCTTCACACAATTTGTGCTGCTTAAAGTGCTCTCTGTATTTGAGTGTTATTTTCAAAGAAAACGCATTTTGGTGTTGGATGCTTAGTGTATGGCTGACAGGTCAAGCAAAGTTACGGAGTCGTTTCTCAAGCAGACGAAATGTTTTACAATCAATACAAAAATAAATTTGAAAAAAAACGAACAGCTTTTTAAATTTTTAGCAATAGAGAATGATCTTAGTTTTATAAATTGGCTCTATCATAAAATATGGCATTAAATTATGTAATGGAAAGCCTTTTTTTTGCATAATTTTAGATTAAGGGAGTTGTAACAGGTCTGGGCTGGTTTACATATTGATAAGGAACACTGTAGCTCTTTTTATAGAAAAAGTCTTGCCGCACATTTCAAAAATTAAAATTTATTCAAATAAGCTCAAGCAAGGGTTATTCTTTGACTTATACAGGAAGGCATTATTTGAAAGCTTTATTCTCCATCAATGTCTGATATCGGATTCCATGTGAAAACCTTATAATTTACATCTGCACATTTTGTTCCAGTGCTCATTATCTTACAAGAGAATTGATTTCAGAAATGAAATCTTTCAGTAACTTTATACAAATCTAAATGTTTGAACAGATTTTACATATCATTTTCAGCAATAGAAGTTATGCCAAAACAATATACCTAGCTCTTTTTTGTATTTTTACTTGAATTCTTTTAATTTACAGTTTTTCAAATTTATTTTTAATGCATAGAGGACACTAAGGTTGATAACCCTCCCTATTAAAACAATTCCATGTTTGTCTATAGACAATGTCCCTGTTCAAAACAATTCCATGTTTGTCTATAGACAATGTCCCTCTTCAAAATGATCCCATTCTTGTCTACAGACAAATTCTTTTACTTCAAAGATATTAAAAATATGGGCATTGCACTAAGATACTCTTCACAGCAAAAATTCCTCCGGTTAAAACATAGCTTATTTTAGTCTTGTACTAGACTTCATAAATTTGATAAGTCTTAAAAGGCAGGGAGTGAAAGAAATGTTTAAATTCAGAACATAAAATTGTTTTAACACCTCAATCTGAACTTTGTTATTTAGGATGGTATTGAGATTTCATATAAATATTTTATCAGTTATATCCAATGGCTCATCACATATTAATTCTTTATTAAGTGGTATGGCTAACTAAGAAACTCATAGGTACCTGTTGATATCAGCTATTTTGTTTTACATTAAAAGGGACAATAATGTAACATACAACGTTGGTACATCACTGTTGTTTAAACTTTCTAATGACAAATTATTTTACATCAATAAGAGTGGCTCTTTTGACAAAAAAGTTTAGACAGCTCTCATCTGAAAAACAAAGAATTCTCTCAGATATTAAAAAAAGCATACTTTCAAAAACTTTTTCAGATATTGTCAGTATGTTATTTAGTATTTTAAGCAAATTTTGTAAATAGTATGCAAATGTCTCAAAAGTACATCCATATATGGTGAAAGCTAAGTTTCTTCAGTTGTAGCTTATTGGCTTGAGAAACACTTGAACTTTGAACTCTACTCCATGGGGTGGAAAAAAGGGGATCAGATTATAAATTGAAACTCTCAGCTTGAGAAACAATGACAGTGATGGAGCTTGGCCTGTTTCTTTTCACAGTTGTACCAATCCGTTTACGAGTCTTGAAAAACGGAGATCGAGATGTACGCAGAGCTGTGTACGTAGTTGGACCGGATCTCACAAATGTAAGTGATCATTCATTACATGTATACAATAAGTGCTTCAAAACTACTTTATTTTATTTTTAATTTGAAACTAATGAGTGCTTTTGTCAAAGCAGATTATTGTAGCATTCAGTATAGTGAAATGTATCGATAGAATCTTACAGAGAGTAATGACTTCATGATAGTCATCACATGCACACCACTCAACTTTGTGTGATCTTACAGTAGTGTAGTCCTGAAAAAACTTTGATGGGCAAGACCACTGACAAATATTTTAATAATGATGTAGTCATCGCATCGCTCAACTTGTGTGATCTTAAAATACCTTAGTCTAAAGGAAACGTAGATGGCAAGACTACTGACAAATATTTCTGATGTATTACAACAATATTGTTCACTCATACTAAATTGAATCACTCCTACCAGTAACCATGAAAATACCAGTGTAGAAAATTTCAGTCTTCAGTACATTTTTCAGATTTCATGTTAAATTTCACCGGAAATTAAGGTAAACTAAGGTAAATTGAATTGTTTATTGTTGAAAATTATAGTGAAAATGAATAAGAGTCAATAGAAACTTGAATAAAGGAATGCAAATTGTGAGTGTCAGTGTTCAACGCTTTCCTTGTTGAGCAATTACTCTTATGAAGTCGTGTTTTAGACACAGGTTTTAGTGTTCAGCCTTTTTTATTGAGGCTGAAGGTACAAGCACACACACATCTTGAGATCATACAAGAGCTTGATGAAATTGAATTTGATGTTGTGTCAAACTTTGTCCAAAATATTACTTTAAGTGTTTAATAAACTTAAGAAAAGAATAAGACACCAACAAATAAGCATGTCTGATTTCCACAGATGATGAAGGATATAAACAGGACAGCTGTCAATGGAAAGCGCCCTCACAGGAAGAAGAAATCGCAGGAGTTTGATGATGCTGAGGCAGATGCTATGGAGGCTGAAGCTAATAGGAAAACTGATTTACAGAAACTTGAAATGCAGCTGGTAGGTTTTCAGCTCAATATCCCCTAAAACTGATAACAAAATGGAATATTCCAAATCATTTCTTTTGACTTTCCTGGCCATACCATTGTTATAGGATTTATGCAACACATAGCTTAGTGCAATTGAAACCTTTCACCAAAATGGTTTAGCCCAAATTCAATATTGTCATCAATGTTGATTGTTGGCCTGTAGGGCTTTGGGGATGAACAAGTTGAGTGTAACTTCACTCCAATGGTTCAAATGTCTGTAGAAGATTAATAAACCTATTTCTTTAAAATTTCAACACTGTATCCAAGTTCAGTAAACCTTGTTTTGCCATTTCAGCCCTCTTGTCAAAGTTTAACTGTAATGTATTCCATATTTGAGAGACACCTACAAACTATAGCTGCCACAGAAATCTGTAAATATAATTGTAAATTGTAAAGTTTTAGAAAAGTAATAAACATGATAACAAAAATCAGTGACATAATACAGTTTATAGACATGCATACATCAAACCTACTTTTAGCATATTTTGTCCTTACATATTAACCAACTAGTGTTTTTGCCTAATTTTTCCTTCAGTTCCTGGACCGCTGTACAAGTTTACTCAACCTACCATTTGCAGCAAGGCGACTGTTTACCAAAGAAGGCAATGAACAGTTTACCTTAACAGAACTTGAACGTGATCAACTTGTCTTTGTCTCCTGTGGTGAATTCTGGAGTGATCCAAAACTGTCCAAATCTGAACAACAACGAAGGTTTTTATTGGCTAATCTGACATCTGATATACAACAGATGAGGCAATATTGTGCTTTGAGGGATCCAATTGGTGAGTTTCTTCTTCACAGTATTTTGTTAAGTCCAAGCAGATGTTTTCGTGTTTGCATTGATTTAACAATGTTTATGTCTTTTCTGAATGTCATAAGAGCTATTCTTCTATGAAAAATCAGGAAATAGAAAGGTCAATAAATTGAATCAAACAAGGCAATATGCAACAAATGGGGCAATATTTGGTGAGAAAGGGCAATATATAGCTACAAGCAAGACAGTTTCATCATCACAGGCAATATTTTGACAAGGAAAGCAACTTTGTAGAAAAGTGATATATATTGCAACAAAGAAAGCAATATAATGATGATATTAATGATAGTAAATGCAGTGGTAATATTGCACTAAATAGTGTGTTACATTGTATCAACCAAACATAACATTGTTTCAAAAATGCAAGTCTGATGAAATAACAAAACAATATTACAACACTGTAGCAATATGACCTCATAGGAGATAATACTTATGCATCAAAGTTTGGCAATGTCTCCACCTTAGAGTAAACTGTAGCTGGCTGATAAACATACCTGACATACTGTCTTCTTGTCTGCAAAATATACAGACTTGGTAATGGATATTGATGGTCCAGTACAACCTGGGTCAAGGGTCATTGTAGCAAGATGCTGCTTGACAATGGAAGAAAGAGAAGAACTAGAGAGAGAAAGAGGGAAAGTACCACCACCTGAAGAACCACCGGAACCACCAGAGGACCCATTAGGAGGGCTGAGGTAAATCAATCATTCACCCCCTATTTTCTAAATGGTTTGATCCTACACTGATAATAGAGTTATTCAGCTAGGCAACACTGACAACCTTTTTGTGTAGCTGATAGACATATCTCATTACTGGAGATAAGATAGAACAAACAACTGAAGGTAGTCTGATGTCTAGATTATATTTATAGTACAACTTTGACATGAAATAGACACAAAACCAATTCATTCACTGTACTGAATTTGACATTTCAACAATATCCTTCCATAAAGGGATTTCTTTAGCTTTGTACAGTATCTGGATCTTCCAAAAATAGAGTACTTTTTCCATTTACAAAGTTATGGAAATCTAGAAATGGAAGCAAGACATCAGTCAGAGTGATACGCAGGGACCCTTGATGGATGAAAGAAAATTAATTACAATGCAGTGTTCTGTTGAAAATTCACTGCAAATCTCTCATGGTTATTTTCATCGCTAGTCATACAGCAAGCAATGAAAATGACCATGGATGGTGAAATATGTACATCCTTGATAGCTCAATAGGGTTCTTTCATTTTCTGATGGAATCTTTCAAATGTCAGAGACACCAGTAATGTTTATGCATGTTAGTAATTTGAATGTCTCTGTATGTACTCACACCATTTATATTTATTTTATTATTTAACTAGCATGTATTCCAAATATGTTTTCTCTGCTACATCTCTTCCAGTGGTGTTTCAATATTTACTGTGCCAAACTGTTCATACAGCTTGTAAATTCCCATTTCATGTTTCATGTATTTTATATTTTCAAGAAAAACAAAAAGGAAAACTCCTTCTAGGTACTGCAATGAAGTTTGTAGTGCAGACATCAATTTAACACATTTCAACAAAGAATAAAACATTAAATTTTATAATTTACCAAGACTGCAAAAAAAGCTTTGAGCAACCATGCTGTACATATACTGCATTGTTTATGTCAATGTTAACAATTGTGAGTATTTAATAACCTGTATTCAATATTTGTTTGTAAAATAGATATTGAGTATACCTTTTTGTATATTTACAAGTGAATGTGAACAACACCAGACTTGTATTTCTCTGATGTATCTATGTCAATTCTTACCTCTCTGGATTGTGATTTTCTTGTTTGTCTTTTTCCTTTGTTAAATCTTGACTATCATCTGCTTTGTATTTTTTCTTTGTTTGTAGTGACAATGATGCGTATGCAACCCATGCCTCTTTCTCAAGGTGTGACATCATCACTTTTTGTGTAACTTACATCATCGAGACAGACAACCATCCTGAATATATTCTACATTTATTCAGAGATCTATTTATCCCCCATATTAAGTACAATACCTCTCAAACTCTTCTTGTAGAAAATCAGAAAATATTTTTTTGGTGAATGGTTTTGCAAAAGTACAGTGAGTTTCAAGTTAGCTCTGCGTTTAGGTCAAAATTTGATGCCATAATTTGGCATTCAAATGATGAGTGTATGGAAATATGCAGTCATCGGTTGAATTAAATGACCTTTAACTTTTGACCCTGATATTGACATTGCAGACTGATTTTCCCCTGCCAAAACTCAATTCTGCAGTATAACATGTTTTTACCAAAATTTTTATAATGAAATTTTTCAAACAAGTATTCTTAACAGTACAGAAATAAGATAGATTGAATTCTCAACCCTTTGAGTGCTGTAATTTTTCCCACCAAAATTTTACTGCAATGTTTTACCACTTTTTCTGAATTTTTCTGATTTTTTTTGGATAATTTTGGTCACATTCCATTGGCTACAGTTTTTATCTAAATCTTGGTAAAAATCTTAAAATACTAAAATTTATTTTATAAAGGTGACAAATATTGATTTTGACGCTCAATCAGTTAAATGTACGTTGGAAAAAGGTCTGAGGCAGAGGACAGTGTAGCATTTTGATGTAAAAGCAGTCTATTCCTAATCATGTAGTACAAACCAAATCTCAATTCAATTTTGATCTCACAAATTATTACCACAATGAAACTTTCAACATGCCTAGGAAGTCTTAAATGAACAACAAATTTGATAAATTTAAAAAAATTGCTTCCTTCTTGAAGCTTGAGCTTGAATCCTAGAAAGCGCCCTCATAGTTTAGGTTTAACCATGTCCCCAAAGCCAAAGTCATGTACTATAATTTATCAACTTTGATTCAATGATGATTTCTGTTCAGTCTTGACTGCATGTCTTGCATAGACTCCATCAAATATGTATAGTGTTAATAATCGATGCATAGCATGCTTTGAAATCACTGTACAGATACAATGTTGGCAGCTAATCCCAGTGCACTGTAGAACACAGGCAATACCTCAGCTTGAATTGACCACTGACCCACACAGCATGGCAGCTAGTGTGCTCTTCTCCCTGCAGAAGAATTTATCCAGCTTGGACAGAGGAAATCTTTCTAGCTTTGCACAGATTACCTTTCACCAAGCTGTGTAATTCTACCTCATCTTTATTGCTTATACTTTTCCAGATGGTTATCTCACCCTTCCAGGCGTGTTTCTCTTTGTTTCTCATTGTTGTACTCTCTTTCAACTTTGTCAACCTCAATAATTTTCCCCTGTCCTACTGCTATGTGGTTTAACCCAATGATTTTCAAAGACTGTGGTTTAATCCATAAGCTTGGGACAGGGTTGGCAGCTTGTAGGATACTGTATCTGCCTATCTATTCTAGCCCTGGTACTCACAAGCACCTGATTAAAATGTCAATTGTGGCAGCTACTCTCACCCAGAGCATCAATCCAAGCAGTACTATTACCAATAGTAACATCTTGTCCAATGCTATTGTGACAGGCATTAAATGCACCTAAGGCATGGCATAGCATGCACTGATTTGCTCAAACTTATATTCTCAGAGGAACATAGTTGAGTCAACATTGAATCCATGCTGTATCTATAGATGGGTCCACAGTGCTACTCTAAACAATGGACATTATAAACCAAACTTGATGTTTGAAAGGTCAAAGGTGATGCAAGAAAGGATAAATGTGATGCTGGAACAGTTAAACGTACTGTTTAATAGAAATATAAAACTTATCATCCAGTCCTCAAAATATATATTTTTCAAATGAAATTGCAGTCATTCTAAAGAAAGTGCCGAGATGTGACTTTAATTTGACACTCAGACTTTCTTTGGAAAATTGGAATGCAAAATTGTGTTTAACCTTTCTGGCAACAAGATTTGGTTGAATGTCATGGTTTGCAATGGTATTGCTGGATCTGTAAACAGAATACTTGGTGTTGAAAGGCTTGCAAAGGAATGCAAGTCACTATGTTCCTCTAGTCAGTGTTTGTGTTTATGCACAACACAGCATGTATGTCTGCAGTGGCATATCACCAATGCTATCTTACCAGAGGTATGATTTTCTCACTATATTTATTTTGATTCCCATAATGCAGTGCACATGCCAGGTCACATGTGAAATCAGATGAGCGCTACGAGAAGATGAAGAAGCCGTGGGAAAGAAACGACGGCAATGCTGGAATTGAAGAGGTGGAGGATGCAAATGAGGTGGAGGGACACGATTACTCAAACCAGGAACTGTATAAGAAATTCCAGTAAGCAATCACATTGATTTCCATTCCTATTCCTACTTCAATGTGAAATCTGGACAACAATGAGAACTTTCCATTCATGTTGCGTATTATGGTCAACTGTGCAAAGCTCAGTCTTTGGTAGTACATACATAAACAAAAGTATCACACATGCTTTAAACTTTAAAGTTGGTTACTGGAATATCATTAATGTGAAAAATCATGTGACAATATAGTGATATCTATAATAGCCATTAAATATTAAGATCACCTTTCTAAACTAAGCATGAGTTTGGACAATTTCAGTATGTATAGCAGAGTGTGTATTTGCCCTCATGTTTACATTTTGGCCTATCAGTTATGAAACTCATTGTACTCCATGGATTGTATATTATCATTTTCTGTAGAACAGTAAATATTTCAATGTTTATATCTCCATTTTGAACAAACAAAATGAGAAGCAATGCTTTTGCCTACTCTTATAAGTCATTCACTTGAAGTCAAAAGTCTATGCTTCTTACTTTTATGCTTTAAATATATATTATATTTCTACCCTTCATCAGACCAAAAAGCAAACTATCAACTCGCAGGATAAGCTCACAGAAGTTTGAGTACAGTGATGGGTTCATCAAACTCCAGGACAGTGATCTGGTCCTGGGTGTGGATGACTGTGAGTTACTGGAATGCTCTGAAGTTGTCCTGTGCAGGAAACGAGTTGACAAAATCAACCAGAGATGGCTACTTATGAAAGATGGGTGAGTGGTAATTGACAAACTTCAAGTCTGAAGTTATTAGTTGATATACGTAATATGATGGAGACCACAGTACAATCATGAAACACTGGTGTTGATAAAACCAAATGACAGTATACTTTGTCCACCATTTCCAAGTATAGACATCATTGAATACTGATATTGATTTCATTTCAAACCTGCATGTCTTCCTCAGTGGGTTGCAATTGTGATCACAATGATATCTTCCCACAATAATTTTATTGTAAACTGAAACAGTTTTGAGTAAATTGCTTTCTAAGTTGTGCATCTTTCTAGCTATCAAAATAATCAATACATCACAAAAAGTGTGTAGATACATTGTACCAGAAAAATCTTATTTCATCATGACACAGCAGTACACTCACACACACCCCCACTCACACACTCACAGAGCACACATGCTTATCCCCCACACACTTACTCACTCACCCACTCATCGGTAAACCCTATAATGTTTTTCTGATGAACTTTTCTCTTTCAGAACAATCCGTGCCAACAGCAACAATGAAATTGTACTGGGTGTCAGCGTGCCGTACTTCAAACCTGGCGACAGCAGTATGCCATCAACCTTTGAAGGACAGCCAATCACATTACAGATTCACAGACCCATGAGATATGGAAATGCCAATCAGAAGTGGGCCCTTGACACGAACACTGGCTTCATTGACGCATTTGCCACTGATACCTCAGACAAAGGTAACTATACTGAGTTGACAAACACTGACATTGGTCAGTCTTGGAGGCAAGAGAATGTGAAGTCACAGACCTGCTTGAGTTCTAAAAAGATCTTATGGTTTATCAATTCTTTGCAGATGCTTTTGTACTGTTGTAAATGTTGTAAATAGAACAGATTTATCAAATGTAAAATCATTTTTCTACTCAGCATTTTTGATATACCACATATAACAGAGTCTCAAAGAAGGTCTGCAGGGATGCTTTCAGAGAAGTGACTGTTTTCTACCATATCATTAATATTTAGTCACCAAATCTCATCATTTCCAGTTCTGAAATGATGCAGTTGAAATGTCACTATCAACAACTCTCCTTCCTTCTCAGAGTCTAACCGGCCTCTTAACTTTTCAAATTTTCCAGAAATAACAGCGGCAAATAAAGCCCATGTTTGTACTCATGCAGTACTAGGCCATACACCAATTGAACAACAAGTAAGTATCGTTACTTCCCACCATTAGTCATGTGATTCAGTATGTAAATTTATCAGGTGACAACTTTTAACCAATCAGAGGCACATGTACCAGTATTATGGTATGTCCATAGCATGTAGTCCTGCATGAACAAGGGCTAAACAATTTTCATGGTGGAAAGGGTTTTAAATGAATGTAGCAGGATTTATCACCACACTGCATGTACATCCAAGATTCAAACACACTGACAGTAAAATGTGAGAAAAGTTGATACAAAAACTATAAATTTGATCCATAATCTAATATATGCATGCAATATGAATTCTTGATGATATAAAGGTAACAAAATAAATTCAAAACTTTAGTTTTCCGTATTATTATATGTGACTATTTTACTTTGACAGGGTTACATTATGTGTATCCCGAACACCAGCAGAGAAACTGAAGCTATCCTATTCTGTGTTGCATGTGCCCGTGCAATGAGAGGTTATCAAAAGTTAGAAAGACTGGATGTAGAGACGGAGTTTTCATGTGCAATGGGTTCAGCCAAGGAAATAGGACTACGACACCTCAGGGGTTGTTTCCAGTGTCTCAATGGAAAAGTAAGTAACCCTGTAAATGATTGGCTGGCAGTGTGCTGTCTGACAACATTCACCAGATTTTAAGCCAATCAGAAGCATCTCAAGGAACATGTTAGAATTTCCTTACAATACAACTCTTTGGATTGGATACTTTATTTATAAAGGTACATCAGATTTTGCAAAATGAGAGGTTACTTTATGAAGGTTCTTAGTAAAAAAGTGTTTCAAAGTTACAAACTGTGAAATCTGATCTAAGTGACTACATATGTACACATATCTAGGCAAACTATGATTTGTGTGTCAGTGTAAGTGACTAAATAATTCAAGAAATACACTAAGTTATAAATGTTCATTATCACCAATATTTATCTTCTCTTGAAATGTGATTACAATTTTACAATGATGCAATAAAAATTAAATGAAATTTTTATGGAAATTCGATCCAGTATGAACAGTTAGAATATTTTGTCTGTCATTAGGGTAGTATGTGCCTGGAAACTTTTACTCAAACTGTCCTCCAGGAATCTTTCAACCATTCTCTTTCAAAATCAAGAATAAAAATCAGGGATCATACTGCTAGAGAAACAAATTACCCAAGATTACTGATATTAAAATTCAAAATGGCTGCCATTCCTGTGTTAACTCTCTGGAGAAAAATAATACTTTCAATTTAATAGTGGTAAACGTTTTCTCTCTCCAAGGGCTTCAAAATGAGCCCCTACAAGTGGTAGATTAGCAAAGAATTGTTTAAGTTCGAGAGTCATAACACCTGTCCCTGAGGCGCATTCATCCTTAAGCAGCACAGAACTTTCTCACACTATGATACCAGATGAACAGAGATGCAGACACTCAAATTTTAAAAAGGAATAATTTATCTGTGTAATCATTATAGGTTGATCTGTCTACCTATGAAGCTGAGAGTACACTCAGAGAATGGGAAGACCAACTGAAAAGACTGAGAACTGTAACCAATGCTAGAACCATAGCCAGGGAGATTGGAGCTTACCAGCCGGTCATTTCAGTCAGAATTCTGGCCTACAAGAATGGAGAGGGAAGGACACAACCTCCAGAGTTAATTATTGGTTCTAGCATCTGTGGGGTAGGTTGAATTAACCCCTTTTTACTGCTTCAAATATGAAACCAAATAATTTTTGTTAACACCATATCAAAAGATGGAAACTTTACTCTTCCCGTGTTCATTTGTTTACTCTGCTTCTCAACTGTTGCTGGTATTTAAAGTAAACAAGGCAAATACAATACAGAGTTATTCAAAGTCAATACCCGCATTTTGATCTGAGTCCATCATATGTAGTGTCCTGACATACACAGCTGTCGTGTTGTTATTAAAACTGCACAAAATTCAGGGTATTTTTACAACTTGTTTTTGTACACATAATTAGTTCTAGTGACATAGGACTGGATTGTTTTTTATGTTGGCATAGAGAGTTAACTTTTAGCAGAGAGAAAGTTTAGACTGAGCTCACAAAAATAAAACTGGCATACATTGTCATAGTGTCACTATTTGTAAAAGTTGATATGCCTGTACTGTGTTCATTTGCTTCAGGTAAATTTACTCAATATGTCACATAGGATACCAGTACATCTTGCATTTTAAATTGAGTGTCTCAACTGAAATGTGTTGTACAAGACCCAAAATATTCCTAGCTGTATTACAGGCATCTATCAATATAAGATTGGTAGACTGATTATTCTTATAAAGTGAAAGGGACGTTTTATCAGTAAACATCAATTGATTTGGTTGGGTTTTTTTTGCTCAATCATGTCAGGTTTTTCCCACAGTGTCCTACTTATATGCAAATATACCTTATGATTACTTCCATGAGTTTTACTGCTGCACTTCCTGACAATTACAGTATCTTTAAATGGTACAATGACTTAAATATTGGCCTGCAATTTTATAACAACTAAATGAAGTGTTTCTTTGATAATCATCAAGTAACATACCTGGTTACAAAGCATTACTGGTAGATCAAATTTAAAACCCAACATGGAACAATCAAAACAGAGTATTGTCAGAAGACTGTTAACAAGTCTAGATTAATACTCAATTACTGTTTGATACATGGTTATGAGTTCAAATGATATGGTTGGGCCCAAGGTAGAGGCAGCATTCAGCTTTCCTGAAGTGTATTCATCTCTGTTTAAACCTCTTTGACACCATCAGATGCTGCACCAGTGTACCCATCGCCTTGGTCTCAACTCAGCAGCTCGTAGGATGTACACCAAAGATGGAACGCTGATACTGTCTAAACAAGACTTCATACAGTGGGCTGTTGAACATTACATGGCAGAGACAAAGAAACACAGCAAATCAGAGCAAGCTAAACAACAACCTGAAGAAGGTATTGACTTTAGAGATTTGTTTACCTCCCTCATCCCCCTCCCTTCATCCCTCCCTCCCCCCACCCTTGAAGATCAATCATCAATTTTCATGAAGACACGTCCATCATCAGAGTTCAAAGTTAAAGTTCTTTATTCATATACCAGAACTCAATGTTGTAATGACCTACTGTTTCATATCAATTTTAGTCAGTCTTGAAAAGTTCAAACTCATAGATTTTGGTCCAGTGTACAGTTTTCAGTGATTTCATTTGGAATATACAAATACAGACGTAAACTTCGAATTTGTTTTAAATGTTGTATTGTAAAGTCCATTTTTACAAATGAAAAAAAGATACTCATTGAATGATAAATCAGACAGGAATATAAAGATCTTTTAAAATTTGTGCAGTAACACAGACATTTAATCAATGACAAAACCCTGAAAGAGACTGTCTGAACTGACTGTAGGTGATTCTGAACTCATTGAATGCAAATGGATATCGATAGGTATGGTGTGTACATGTACAGTGTTGTCTGCGTCATGATGTCTTAAAGTCAGTGAATAGGAATGCATTTAGTATTGTGTCTGGTCAAATAATACCAGTGGTACTGGGGGTTGATGTACCAAATTTGTAGTACAACCTTTTACTTGTGTTTTGGTGAATACTGAAATGAATTAAAGTATAGAAATGTTGATGTGTCAAGCATTAAAAGCTGATGGAATAGAGAAACCAGTTCAATGAACTAAAAAGTATCCCTTGAGTTTCTTGCTGTAAAATTTGCTATGTGGTTGTTTGACATGCTTTATTTTATATATTGTAAGTTCTAATTCAATGCATGGTTATAAAGAATTTGTAACTGAGTTTATAATAATTCACATACACCAGTGTTCATATCACAGTAAATCAGTCACACTCAATAAAGGTAAGATGCTTTGACTTGTGACACCAAGCTGTCACTGCCATCATTGTTGTCTGGCCATAAATGTTAATTTCAAATATACTGTAATTTCTTTCTCATTCTTGTAAATATCACTGTTTCTCTCTCACACCATGAAATCTCATCTCCATTCTTTATATGGTCAATATTTGTACACTGGAAGCAAGTTTACACTTTCATAATATTGTCAGTGTGTTATGTTTTGAAGTCCATAGGCAGTGAAAAGAGGATATTGGGACTCTAATTGAAACAACAGACTAGAAGTTGTATTTGAAAAGTTAAAAACAAGATACTTGTCAAATTCAAATTCAAATGTTTATCAGTTCTGTAGGCGTCTCATTCCTTTTACATTTCATAATTTGATACACCCAATATGCCATCATCAATCATTTAGATGGTTGTATTTAACTTCTGTAAAATCCTCAATAACAGAGATTTTTTTTCATCAGTTTGTCTCTCTTCACCAGAAATTCCGTATCAAGAATATTTTTCATTTTGATAGTATCCAGTTAGTGTATGAATATAAGATAAGACATTGATTAGTTGGTTCAGGAGGTATGAGCAATACAATTATGGCTATCAGGAACCTTTGCAGTGAAAAGCTGTATCGTTACAGACTGTAGGCAAGTGTCGATGGCGTGGTTTGACATTCTGACCTTAAAATATTTGAAAAAATGTTGAAATCTTTAGAGAATCATCATGTGCATCCTTGTAAAAGATCAAACGGAATGTGTTCAGAGGCTATGAAGTGAATTATTGTGATTTGAATGGCCAGAGTATTGTTGATGTAGGCATCTGTGACCACAGTACTAAATCTTTCTCTCTGTATTCTGTGTCTGTTTGTCTTACTATTTGCCATGATGTGTATTCTAGGTGGTCACATCAAGGACAGCCTACCTTCTAGTAAGTCCGACAGTCAGGACGGACTCAATAGTGCCTTGCGAGATTTAGTTCTAACCGCTGAAAGTAACGGTGAAAAGATCATTGGTATGTCTGCTATACTATCATTCTGCCTGTCCTGTCTCAAGTCAATCCATTTATTTATGATATGTTGCAATAACCATCCTGTACTCTAAAACACTAGATGATACGTCAGTGGTCTAAAGTACGGTGGTCAGTGGTCTGTAATTGGGTATTTATGCAAATTTAAATGTTAAAAATATCAACCAATGAGCTAATTCTACTCATAGAAAGGTTTCTTAAACATGAAATATAAGTATTTTCAAAAATTGGTATTTTTGCCACAGATAGAAATACTCAAAACTTGTATCAAGTAAAACAAAAGTGACTCAAACTTCAGGACTTCAGACAGGCAACATTTTCTACTTCATCTTCCAAGCAGATAAATGTTATGTCTTCTTGTACTCAGCTCTTCTCTGATAAACCTCTGTATGTCATCCTGTTCTCTTACTTTTCAGAAATACATGTCATGATTTAGTGAAATGAAGGCTTATTTGGTGTAACAAAGGCAGGGTTAATTATCTGTAATCTTTTCGCATTGCAAACTTATATTGCTGCAGTAACATAGTTCAATTTGCATTATTGCTGTCTTGCTATCATTTGCTGTAACTGAATAGAATGTCTGGCATGTTTGTTCCAAAGTGAATGTACAAAACTAACTAACTATATATATATATATATATTTATCACATGAACTGGCCCGTATCTCCACCTGTGTGACGTACACCAGCACAGATAAGAAATCCATATTACCCTGTTGTACGTCATCAACCGGAACTTTTTTCCTGAAACACAGAATTTTGACAAAAAGGTGACCCGGCGCGATAAATCCAGATATGGAAACATAGAAGGCATGTCCAACGAAATTCCAAGTCGTTTAAGCTTTAGCTATTCCCAAGAATCTTGGACGAATATACCTAACAGCAAGAATCGAATGAGGATATCATCGATCATTTGGCTCAGTAACGTCACTGCTCCAGTCGTAAGGCTCAATGTGGACGTCGTCGTACCTGGCGATCGCCAAGCGACGTCGTACCTGGCGATCCCGGTTGGCGATAAACCCTAAAGATACACCTCAACGAAAGTTCAACTTAATAAATGAGTACCGTATAATCTTCGGGAAAGCGACATAGAAGGCACAAGCATAAAGTCATTCGACGAGATCAAACCTGCAGCGGAAGGCTGTAGTGAAGACATATACACTCTGCAGTGCAGCGCTGTAGAATCCGATTTATTTTGAAAGTTGACTGGACAACACTCACTGTACAACAGAACAGAGTTCCCATCAAGTAACAAAATTGAGATGCACCTACGGGCGATACGTGTCACAGCAAACATCAAAGTCCATAAAACGAAAACATTGATTGACGACTGAGATGGCCACCGGCGCGGCGGAGACCGGTGACGTATACGGCAGTGCCAACAACAACAAGCGTACACTCTGTGTGTCATCGATCTGAATCTTTCGGGCTCGCTATAAGGTCGTAAACTTGTGATATTTTAAAAGCCACAGCATATCTAAGTATGATAACTACTGTTTCGATAGTGCCATTGTATTAACTTCATAAATGTAATTGTAAATATTCTAAATAACTCAAAATACTATGCCTATCCGTCGGTAGCACGGTACGGTGAAAGCTATGGATGGCAGACTTGCCTTGGCATCGCTCCAGCGCGAGACAATGATTGACACGCGCACGTGACCGAATCCGAATGTCTGATTGGTGGAGATACCTTTCGCTGTAGCGAAATTTCAGCTTAATCGGATTTATGAATGAAAGTATACCTGTAAACATTTGCACATCTCCTGGGTGACGGGCCGCTTTACTCGTTAAATGAAAGTAATCCGCGTAAATAAAACACAAAATCGCGATAAAAATCATGCAATTTGTTAAAATAATTTTGATCCATCCACATCAAAGAAAAATAAGAAGACTGTTCATGTGATAAATATATAATCCCATGGAATTTTTCTCTGTTTGACGTCATCGTATACTCGTGTTTTTCGCGGAGCCGCACAACTTCTTAACACCCCAGTATCAAGGATGCCAGAACATTGGGTTTTCACAGATCACAGGCCCCGGCAGTTGGGTCATGGATGCCAGCTCATATTGTTATATCCAAGTTGCACATTAAATATAATTATGAAAGGTGAAAGTTTTATGAAGTATCTGTCCTTGATGTTGAACCATGTCAATCAATGATGCAGTTGACTGTCTATGCTCACAAGTGTTCTGTCATGTTCTACAGAGAGACAAGAGAAGCCAGCTAAGCCAGCTAGACCATCATCTGGTAAAAATACAAGTAATCTACAACGAAGGCCAAGCTTTGGCAGTGGTTCAGATCTTAGGAAAGAATTGACGCTTCATGCAGTTTTGAAATCACCAGTTGAAATGTGGATATCCTGTGGAGAACCATTTGTCAAACCACAGAGTAAGTTACTTTCTGATGTGGGTTAGAAGAAAATGAGCTGATTTTTCTCAGATTATTTGACATTCTACTTAAAAATAGTATTACTTGTATGTAAGACAGTAGTAGTGTTGTTGTTCTTATATAGTTTTTGTTAACATTTAAACTAAATTCAAATGTATCAACACTAAAACAATATCATGTCAATGATGAATTGTTCATTTAGCAGCCGTGGGTTTGTATGGGTCATGTGATGTCCAGGGTCATGTGACATCCTTGGTCATGTGACATCCTTGGTCATGTGACATCCTGATTCATATGACATTCTGTCTGATACATTACATCCCTTTCAGTCTGTAAAATCATGCTTTAATGACTTTTGATAGCAAAGATTGTGTACAATACTTCGTTCCATATCTTAACCATAGTAAATATTTTTTTTTGTTTCTTTTTTCCCGTATCAGCTGTTGACAAGCTTCGAGCTATCAGCTCACAGAACAGAGAGGTGAGAGCTGGAGTCAGTGTGGAACTGGACAAGGAGAAACATGTTCTTCGTCAAATGCAAGGTAAGATATTATCCTTATGTATGGTATGTTTGCATCGAGTTTAGTGGTGGCATCAACAGTTGCCATAAATTTGGTAAACTTTCTTTCTCTTCTCCACAAACCAGGTCGTCGTACACACGGAATGGACTACCCAGAGCTAGTGCCCACCATGGACACTGAGAATCCTGTACTAGTGGAAGGGGGATGGACACAGCCATCATACCAGGAATTACAGAAATCAGAACAAGTGAAAAGGCTTGAGGTGAGATATCTGACTTTGCTCTGTGGTCATAGGTCAAAGGTTACAGTTCACAAGAGGACTTAATAGAGTATTTGTTTAAAGTTTGAAAAACCCATTACCAAGCACAGCCTTCCCACTATGTTGTTTTGGTACTTTTTTGTTCCCAACACCTGATATATTACATTTTCATGTATCTTTCAAATATAGTTTTTCCAATCTTCCAAGGATGAAAATGGTAACTGTTTCAAAGCAGTGTTAGTTTTAGCGCAGCTGAAGAAAGAGATTTTAAAGTTACAAGATGATTACATTTGGCAAAAAAGTCATGTCTTTTTTGTAGGTACCTGAATAATGTAAGATAGTATTTTCTGATTATTACAGAATGATTATCAAATGATGAAACAAAATCAACTGAGAGATGATCCAAATCTGACCAGCAGTCCAGAAGTGTCTAGCAGACTCTACAGGCAATCACAAATGGTAAGCACAGAACATCTTTGATTCTAAAACTGTTCAATAACATTTTCAGCTACTGTGTATGGTCTAGCCATATCTTTAGAACTTCATATATCACAGTTTTACGATGATTACAACAGAAAGTGAACAACTCAGAGTATGAAACCTAACGGGCTAAGACACTGTGTTTTATGTTTTCCAGAAACGAGTATACATCTGCCAGAATGGTGATAATCTCCAGAGGGCGCTGTATGCATGGGGAGAGAATATGGAGCAACTTTTGGAGAGTGCCACATCAAGGTTAAAGTTACGTAACCCTGCCAAGAAGATCTACTCTACAGATGGACGAGCCATTGAAGATTTTGATGAAATTGAAAAAGATCAAGTCTTGGTTGTGTCTTCTGGAGAACCATTTAAAGACAGCAAAGGTATGACGCTTAGATCCATTTAAAGATTGCAAAGGTATGACGCTTAGATCCATTTAAAGACAGCAAAGGTATGACGCTTAAATCCATTTAACGACAGCAAGGGTATGACGCTTAGATCCATTTAAAGAATCCCCTTGACTACCAAGGCCAATGTATTCCTATATACCAGGCCCCTTATGTAAATATTGATAAAATCTTGGGTGTGGTCATTGCATGAACACTGCTTAGAGTAAAAATTGAGTAAGTACCAATAAACCATATATTTTCTGAATCAGCATGAAATTTCCCACTTTTTAATACATAAGTTTTGTATTTCCAGGTCACGTGACTGAACACATGACACATCATGTGACCAGAGTTTGCAAAGAATATGAATAATAGAAGCATCAGGACAGGTTTTGAATCCATAAAATGATGCAAATTTGAATACAGTTGCAATTTTCATGGCATTGTCTTTACATATATGTAATAATAACTACCCTTTAC
This sequence comes from Ptychodera flava, assembly GCF_041260155.1. Lineage (NCBI taxonomy): Eukaryota > Metazoa > Hemichordata > Enteropneusta > Ptychoderidae > Ptychodera > Ptychodera flava. Next base: position 4,387,818 of record NC_091928.1, read on the forward strand.
TTTATTTATAGATGTACCTATTTAAGATTTTTCTCACAAAAGGCAGAGTAAATGAACCACAAACATCAGCAGCTGACATGATTCTGTATTTGAAAATCAACACATACACATTTTATATTTGTAAACACCTACTTTATGTCTTCCTTGCAGAAACATGCATCTAAAATAGTTATGATTATCAAAAAATAATTCATAATATTTAAAAATTCATTTTAGGGAAACATACATATCACATGACCAAACACAATACCAGTCATATGACCAGTCATATTGATAATATGGCTGCTATAAAATTTCACTGGCTTATGGTAAAAAATTGTATTTCCTCTAGTTTCATTCACGAATATTGCTGTTAATAGAACATATTTACATATAAATTTGTTTTCAATAAACAAACATTTCATTTCAGTACAAAAAACAAACCATAAACATCTTCGCGATCGTCCGTACTTCTGAAAACAGTAAACTATCAGCGCGACGCTTCTGTGATCAGCCTGACCTTTCAGGGTCGAGGTCATGGGTCACGATATTTGCTTCCGGATTTTGGCCATACTCGGACGTACGGGGCGCAATCACATTCAGACCAGATTGGAATACATCAATCTTACGTAGCACTGCGTGCCGACACCAAAATCACGAAAATTTTAGCGACAAAAATGAAGCAAATACGCCTATTTAACTGTGCCGGATATTTCCGGCACTCAAGGTATATGGTAATTCAATATGGCGCCGATATATCCGGCGCCATAGGTAGTCAAGGGGTTAAAGACAGCAAAGGTATGACGCTTAGATCCATTTAAAGACAGCAAAGGTATGACGCTTAGATCCATTTAAAGACAGCAAAGGTATGACGCTTAGATCCATTTAAAGATTGCAAAGGTATGACGCTTAGATCCATTTAAAGACAGCAAAGGTATGACGCTTAGATCCATTTAAAGACAGCAAAGGTATGAGGCTTAGATCCATTTAAAGACAGCAAAGGTATGACGCTTAGATCCATTTAAAGATTGCAAAGGTATGACGCTTAGATCCATTTAAAGACAGCAAAGGTATGACGCTTAGATCCATTTAAAGACAGCAAAGGTATGAGGCTTAGATCCATTTAAAGACAGCAAAGGTATGAGGCTTAGATCCATTTAAAGACAGCAAAGGTATGAGGCTTAGATCCATTTAAAGACAGCAAAGGTATGACGCTTAGATCCATTTAAAGATTGCAAAGGTATGACGCTTAGATCCATTTAAAGACAGCAAAGGTATGACGCTTAAATCCATTTAACGACAGCAAGGGTATGACGCTTAGATCCATTTAAAGACAGCAAAGGTATGAGGCTTAGATCCATTTAAAGACAGCAAAGGTATGAGGCTTAGATCCATTTAAAGACAGCAAAGGTATGACGCTTAGATCCATTTAAAGACTGCAAAGGTATGACGCTTAGATCCATTTAAAGATTGCAAAGGGATAACATTCAGAACCTTGACAATATCAGCTCTTGCAGTGTTTTTAACAAGGAGAAGTTGCTAAATTGGTCTGCAATAATCTTGTGAAATGATTTTCAGAACTGTGTGTCCATCTTACTGACTGCACTGAAAAACTCATTTCAGAATATATTATGATATTTCCCAATCACGGATATTACTAGTACCCTGGCATTCATTTCTCAAACATGCCTATTAATTTTTCCCTGGCTGATGTGACGTAGCACAGTCACTTTTTAGTAACCTATCTTTGTTGCAAATTTGAAACTTATTTATCATTTACACTTTCAGGCAACAAGCAAGAAATTGAGAGGAAAGCTGAGTGGGGTCGAATCAGAAAGAAGGAAGGTAAACATGCCACAGATATCACTGTCACAGCCAATAAAAGCCCAGCAGTGGAGGTAAGAAAACAAACCAACAAAGTATACTTGTCAAGTATGATTTCTAGTGAAAACGTGACTTCCATGATTTAATTTGGAATTGTCAAAACTTTGTGGGAAAAATTGTTTTTGGTTTGAGATGTTAAATAAAGTAGTTATCACAGACAGTTATTGAAAAAGAGGGTAGAAAAACTTAGGAAAACTGCTACTGTTTCTGAACTTATATTTGACTTTGTGTCATTTTAACCTTATTCAGTTCATGATTCCTTCATCATATAGGCAAATGTTCAATCTAATTCATTTTTCAATGCAATCTTTAGTTTTGTCATTATTCGCAGAACATGCTGACATACCTCTACATTAAAATGTAAATTATCTTGATTTTCAAAAAGTTCTGCGTTTGTTCACTATTCATCAAACACTCTTCCTATACCGTATATGACTGGTATTTTGTTGATACTTGTAGAAATCTCCTTGTTAGCCATCCTTGACTAAGCAAACCTTTGTCCTGTTAGTTTTGATTTTACAATGCTGAGACAGAAAGGTATATGAACCATTTCACAGTCATCTAGTGCAGTCTTTGTTAGGAATTACAAATTGACCAATCACTCTTTTGATGGTATTTACGCAATTTAGTATCACTGCTATACATTGCATAAGCACTAACCAATCTTTTTGATATGTTCCACTTTTTATCTCTCCTCTTTTACAAAACAGAAGCCTCTCTTCCATAATTTCAGTTCATGTTCACTTGATATCCAAGACCCAGAAACTTTCTGACATTTCATAATTTACTTTTATGCATTTTTCAAAATTTTCTCTCATCACATTTCATGATGCCTGCAGTCAGTTCCTTACAACTTCCATGTCACTGAAACAGTCTGTAATTTCTTAGGCTTGGATAGCATGATATTCTTATTTCAGATCACAGTTAACGTGTTTGTGTCTTGTACCCGCATTGTTCCCCTTTCCCCTCCCTATTACTATTTTATGTTCTCCCCCTCTCTGTAGGTTGATGCATTTGGTCCCCCAGGACTGGCCATCCAATCCAATGGCATGGAAGAGGAGACTGTTCTGACTACACAGGCACCAAAACCATCAATGGACTTCTAGTCCCTTGACACCCCTGCTTTCCAATGGAAGAGTCCAAATGTCATACAGGAAAATGACCAATCTAAGCTGCTTAATGTATAGGCAGGGAGGGTTTCAAACAATGCTACTGCTTGAAGGTGGATGTTGATATATTTAGTTTCAATAAATGTTATTTTATCAAATCACCGATTACATGGAGTCAGACAGTGGAAAACAAAATCAAAGTCTAAAGTGAAATTTGTTGTGGTTTGCTTAGGCTGGCTATCCTACTTAATCTTGAGAGGATTTTCTGTCATACTTTGTTCTGCTGTGTGTAAATGCAATACTGATAGCAGAAAGCAATACTTAATAAACCAAGATCTTTTTTGCGCAAGGTGAACCTGAAGCTCACTATGCCCACCTCAAAACCATGATATTAAGTAAACATTAGGATTTCCTTGAGGGGCCTCTGACAATGTTTTGAAGTAACTGGACCCCTTAGGATTATACTATTTTGTAAAATTGTATTAAGTAGGCCCAGTGTCGTTCAGTGTTACAGTCTCCTTTCACCACAAGAGTGTGGTGAAATCCATTTGTTTCCCATTGTAAAGTTGGAGATAAATGGAGTGTAAGGGTTAAAGGTCAATTCTGTACATTTCACTATGCTAATTAAGACAGTTACATTGATAAGTAAGAGTATTTCTTTACAGTATGAGACCAGGTTTGTTAAGATTTTGTTTATCACATGATGGGAATATAATGATTAATACAGCTTGTTTTGAACATATGCCAGTGAGTTTTTCTCAAGGGTCTATTGTTTTGAATAATCCTTTCAAACTGGCTGTACCATATGAATAATTTTCCAATCAAATACAATATTGTGGCAAAATTGAACTTTGTAATTTGTATTTCTTACTTCAGGAATCAGTTTGCATACTTAAGTCATCTATACGTTTGGTAAAATAATGCCATTAATCACTACAACTGTAAAATAACATGGATTTTATATTAAGAAGTAATTCACAGCACTCCCTGTAAATATCATCAATGATCTGTCATTTCATGTTGTGCTTTCAGAAAGCCACCATTATTAAAATCTCATCCCCAAAATGTGCAAAAAACACTGTATCAAAATAATTGTCCCACAAAGACCAGATAACTTGACAAAAATATTTGTATTGCCCCTGTTGAAGAAATGGCTGGCATACCCATAATGCATCAACAATATTGCATGAAACAGACAATATGTCAGCAAGCTGTGAAAAATGGATATGGCAGCAAACATTGTTTTCTAGCAATGTATGACGAGTTCATGATAATTATATACAGTAATAGACGAATATTTTAATATCCCCTTTAAAATTAGAGCAGTTTGCAATGTTGCTCACAAAAATAGGCAGCCATGTTGATGTGGATATGAAATACAGTATAAAGGGCCATGTTACCATATATGGAAGTTAATCCCACCAAATGCACTGTTAAAAGGACAGGGTAAATTACACAATTTTTTAGAATTTCTCATCGTAGCAATCACACTTGAACTTACAATACCACTTTTACAAATCATTACAGAACATTCAAAATCTGCAAATTTTTTTTTATTGATGCTGTTTGCCAAAATATTTTGACAAGTCAGTCACAGCAGTCTATTCCCCAACTAGTGTGTCAACAGCACCTTTAAAAATATTTGATATGTAAATATTATCTTGTTTTTACTGACTGTAAAATGCCAATAAGTACCATGGAGGCAAATAGAACTCAAAAGTAGACCCAGTTTTTTAAATCAGAGTTGTAAATGTTTTAAACTACTTCCATGAAAAATATAAATTATTAGTTGTAGGTAAATATTTCCAAAATGCTATCTGAATATTTTTTTGTGATGTAATGTACTTATAGAGATATTCTTCCACAGTTTTTCTCCCAGCGAATCATAAATGTTGAAACTGAATGCTGCAGATGGTCAGTTACTGAGTTACTTTACTGCTTTCACTATCAGTTTTTAAACAATTTAGTCAAACTATCTACCGGATAATGTTTCAAGATGTAAGTTGAGAAGTTCCATAATAAGGGTAATAGGGTCACATACTTAGTTCATCAGCAATTTCTAAAATGCTTCAGCTTTTCACAATACTGATTTTGGATTGTACCATAAGTCGATTGTGAACACTCCATTTTATTTTGGCCAGAGCAAGTGAGAAAGCCTACAGGTTCTATTGTGGATAGTGAATGGTGAGAGGGCTCTCTAGTTAGAATGGTAGAAAGGACAAGAAAAGTGCCCTCTGCCAGTTAGACTGGTAAGCAGAGACGGTGTACTAAGTCAGTGAGTTCTACATTGAGGGCTATTGCCAGTAAATGCAACAAGGAATTACTAGCGCAATGCCAGCCTCTCCCCATCAAATGTAGACAATTAAACATGATATCAATTTTTCTGATTTTCTGTCTTAAACAATTTGTATTACACCATATCGCTCTGTAATAACTTGTCTCTGCCTATCACCTGCTTTCATCAAATAGTTCATTTTCTTTTGAACTGAGAAATCTGTAAAGATGCATTTTTAGCACAAAAGAAATTTTTGAAAAATCCATGTATGCAAAATTGTCAGTTTCTTTATCAAAAATAAAATATAAGGATAAAATAAAAGCAGTTGATGTACCGACATATATACACTTTTTTAAGATTGTAAAAAATTTGTATATCATAATTTGCTGTATGTCATTTTTCATTATATCGTATGAAAACTTTCTTTTTACAATTCATTGCTCAGTTTTTGCTAGGTGTAAATATTTTTAATATGCGACTGAAAGATCATAGTTTTATTTTTGTGTGTTTGTAATCACAGGAGCAATAATGTGATTCTTTGTTTTTGCTGTCCAACCCTTCATGTGAATGGTATAGTCCATTTGTATTCCATTTGGATGAACCATTTTGTAGCATAGGGGTTATGGCTGCTGGTTTGTAAAAATTTTAGATATCAATAAATCTTCGCTTCCTGTCAATTCTCTGTCTGTGTTTTTGTTTCTGTTGTTATCAAGTATTGGCAACAGGCTGTGCGTTTCTGCTGGCAAACTTGTAAACTCACAAAATATAGCACATAGATAATTTGTAAATGTGAATATTGGCAAAAAATGTCAGTTATTTGAAAATGAGACTAACATACAATGCTGTGAAATTGTCATTGCAGTCATATAGTGTAAAATTGAATAGGAAGTAAATGTAAAATTGCAACAACTGAAGTAAAAATTAAAGATTGTAAATTCATATTTTTCATACTACAATGAACCCATAGATCATTATCTCTCACAGTGTCTGTGATATGAACAAAATATGTCAAACAAGACAAACAAGCCATTGTAGTAAACGTCTAAAACTTTAATATCACATATTTACTTTTATAAATGACGAGGCACACAGAAGTAAGATTAAAGTTCACTTTATTGTCTTGCCAACTGAATATTTAAGTACACTGGTGTCAGTGTTCAAAAGTATCATGAATGATTCAAAGAGACGTAGCCACTGTTGTTTTCAGTGATGAAGTGCTGTGTTCTGACCAGGGGAGAAATGACATCAAGATATATTTTCTTTCTTATTTTGCTTGGAAGTTTGTAACTTATAACCACATAAGTTTTTAAACCATGAAATTAAGGAAACTTTGTCAATAAGTATGAGACATTGTCATTGGTGTTTTCATACCGGGGTCAAAGGTCACAATGTGCCATTCGAAGTGCATCAAGTCAACTCATTTGATATTTGTTCATGTTTGTTTTATCACCTTTGAATGGTAAGTTTATATTGTCACTCGATTATTTTCACAATACTTTCTGAGTATGTCTGAGTAGCTACCAAACTATTCCATACAGATACATTTACCCCATATGTCTTCACATTCACCACAATACTGTACTGTGTTTAATCAATTGTATCACATAATGAACTGAATTCAATTATCAACGATTTCTATTCCGGCACAAGAGATATATTCCTGATGAGATTAAACAGAAAATTGTTTCAGCTGATTTAAACAAAGGACTGCAATGCGTGAATTAGATAGATAAATGGAACAATAGGTGTAGAATGCCAACAAATGAACCTAGTTTGTGGACTGTAAACCCATTGAGTTTGTCATCATATACACAGCTACATTCAATGAAGTCCAACACTTTCAATTGTGTGCATAGCAGTCAAACTGACCCTGACATGATCCAAACCATGGACATACCACATCCATGCCCTAACTGTCTACATATGATGGTTATTTTACAGGTTATTTATATCATATTTACCTGCTATCACAAATTAAATGCAGACTTTATGTAGGCATGTCCGACATTGACAATATATGTTCATGGAGATAAAAAAGACTTTTTTACCTCCATGATAGGATAACAAACAAAGCCATATTGTATCAATATTTCTATGTCAACAAATATGGCTTAAATATTGCAATATCACCACGATCGGCCCATTGCGTACAAAACAAAACGAGGCAGCGACAGGCAATGTATCCGGAAATTCAGCTTTCTAAATCAATTTTTGTTCCCTTTCAAAAGTTGAGTTCATTTCATTTTATTTTAGCCATTAAATACTTTAACTGTGAGGTATTAAGTAGCACCTTGCAAATTGTATCTCTCGCTAACAGACAAGTGATTTCAACTGTATGCTGTAACATTTCCTTTGTAGAAAGCTTGTGCTTTTTGTAAACACATTATTTGCAAACCAGTTTGCTAATAAAATCTGAACACTGTGAAATAAGGTCTCACTACAAGGCAAGCAGGGCGTGACAGGCCGAGACACAATGACTTTAAAAGTTTTTTAAGAATTGAACAATAGAGATGAAAATAATTCCATACCTTTTTTCGAATAATCTAGTTTGTTTATGGCCGCAAAACGGGGAACCTAGTAGCACCCAGAAAACAAAGACAAAATATTCGAACGTTACGTTAAAGAAGCGAGTGGAAACTAAACTGCACTGAAAAAATCACGTGATATAGCTGGTACTGTGGGCAATAGAATAAAGGGCCTGTCTGCGCTGTTTACGTGACCTGTCTATACTACATGTAAAGGGAAAAATTCTCCTTATTGTGAATTACTTCAATCTCCTCCGTATACATCGCCTTGTTGGGTTTATCACCAAGCCCGCTCACATATGGTGTACACGTAGAGTAACCTTTCCGTAGCAACTGAATACGCCACCAGAGTTTTGACACTAGATTGCGATAGTTCTCCGGAGTAATCCTGTTGGTCGCGTATCCCATGCTTGACAAATGGTGCGAAACTACAAGATCACGGATGCGACAAGCATCTTCTGGCGCAATGGATGGTCGGAACGCAGTGTGACGCAGAACAGGTATACCGAGTTTGTAGGCCAGGATTCCCATGAAAACGTCTTCATATCGGTACACTCTGGTTTCCAAGGCACATTCAAAGAGTTTCGGGACCAGATCTCCGGATATCAGATACGCAGTGCCCGAGCAGTACGCTGGGTAGATTGCGTAAGGCCAGTAGCCGTCCTTTGGGCGCAAGCCCGTGTCTTTGAGTGGAGCTGAACGGGACGCATTAGCGCACGCGCCGACAAACGCGCCAGCTGTTGGGATGTTGCCACGATACACGTATCTAAGTAAATTATGCGGCTGAAGTAATACGTCATCATCACACTTCATAACATATCTAGCGAGCGAACAGTATTTTTTGGCCCATTTCAGACCCAAAATTGTCTTCAAAGTTAGCTGACTGTACGAATCCTCAAAATTACCAGCCACGATATCGTTGTACTTTATATCCTCCAGGAGTATTCGATGGAAATATTCATGTTGGGTATATTTCGGGTTGCCGACTAAAAATAAAACAACAACATTTCTACCGTCGTAGAAGTTTGTATTTCCCCACGTTTTCCTTATCAAATCTCTCTGCTCAGCGTTGCTAACACGAGACGTGACGAGAATCAATAAATCGACTATTTCCATCATCCCCCCTCCCCTCATACATTTCTCTGGGTGGTTTACTGTAAAAACTAGGTCGCTGGCGCTCACTGTGTTTTCCCGAATATGTATATGTTGGACTCTTTGGACATCAATTTGAAGTTCGGGGTCAAGCTGAAACAGACGAGTGTTCTGGTTGCTGTAAAGAGCGTTGGTGTCCCTTTTTTGTAGACTTTCTCCCTGCATTGTCCACTTGCTGACGTCATTTGAAGTTGACTCACCCACCCAACCATCTCTGTCTTCGAATATCTTCTCATTTTCGTTGATGATTGGGCGTTTGAATCTGTTGACAAGCTTTCCGCGGTTGTTGCCAACACCCGAAATCGCCACGTATGTAAACAGCGGAATACTGAACGCTGCGCAGAGAAGACATGAAATCGATGCGTAGGCAACCAGCCTCTTCAATTTAACAACAACCATGTTATCACTCATCCTTGAACTATTCGGTGTTTGGGACGATACAATTTCAGGTCACATATGTCGCTCATTCTTTGCCAACTATGATATGAACTTGACACGTCAATTGAAATATAGTCAGACGTACAGAGAACAACGTACCGATGATACCCCAATGTCGCAGTCTATATCTTGCGCCATGTACGAGTAAACTTACACGATTTGTATGATCTGTTCCTCCGTTACCATGTTGGACAGTCCGAGAGAAACCAGCCGAAGTAAGAATGAAACAATTCATTCAATTAAAATATAGCGATATTTTACATCCTCGATAGTTCTGGTTTTTGTATCGTCAGTAGTACGGAGTTTAGTCTACGTTTGCAGGTTTGTGGTTTTTCAAAATCAGGACAAGCTGTTGCACGGAACGTCATCAGTCTCGACCAGTTTCCAATCCCTGTACTGTGCTTAGTTTGTCCTGTCAGTGTGTTTTGCCCCCTGAGCGGAGTCCGTGGTCGAGTCGATCACTCCATTTATAATACGTGTACTCCTCAATCAGTGAGGTTGGAAACCCAATACCACGATCTGAACAGTTTAGAGCAAGTAACGTACTCTTCAATCGACCAACGTTATACAAACATCATCAGCGTAGCAGACAGCTCATCGGTGGCTCCGCAAACATTTATTGCGATGCCAATGGTCTATTCGAGCTTGCAACCTTCATGACTTGTACACAACGACGCGTCTGTATGGGGTCTGTTGAGGCCGTGGAGTATGATTATGTAAATTTTGTATCGTTGACGGCTGTTTGTATGCAAATTTTGAGGGAATATTAACCTCATTTGACATCGCGTACAGCACTGTACATAACTGTGTGTGGTCTCTGTAAATAGTTTAGGGATAAACCATTTGATTCTGTGAGGATGGAGATTTTCAAAAAATCCCTTCAGTTATTATGAGGGGGTGGGTAGGAGGAATTGGGGAGGGTAACATTTTACAAACTTGCCCTAGGGGAGGGTCACATTTTACACACTTAGCCTGGGGTGGCATTTTACATTGCTAAGATTATGATGAATGCGAAGTCTGAGTTTTGTAAAGAAACTTGACAACAATCCTTATGAGAATTGCATTTGCGGTCATTTCAATTCGCATAGTGTCAATAAACCGCATAATTGTTTTTAACTGTGAATGGTGCATCAATAGCAGCAAACAAAGGACATATACAGCACCTACTTAGGCTGTTAAAACCATTTAGGATAAATTTTGGAACAAAAGATGCTTCAGAGACTACTGCCAGAAACAGAAACAAACAGTTGTCATATAATTGATGATGATGATGATGATGATGATGATGATGATGATGATGATGTTGATGATGATGATGATGATGATGATGATGATGATGATGATGATGATGATGATGATTTTCAATGTTCTGAACAGTGGCAGTGATTCAGACTGTAGTGAATCTACAAAAAGTGACAATGATAGTGATACTGACACCGATATAACAGATATTTTCCAAGAGACACGATCTGGTAGCGAGTGCATAACTTGTAAATCATGACATCAGTATCAATCAAAACACGTCTGAATTGTGTGATTTCCAAAGTTCACACCCACCGAGCATCCCACAAATAGTTGTGACTTCTGGAAGCATTTCTTGTTCTGTGTATATCAACTGCAGTGTCTGGTTCAAATCCTTGAGGTATGATGAAATGCCCAGTATTTACTTATTAACACATCCTATATTTGTACAGTCAGCATTGTTATTGTTGAAAACTGAATTCAAGCCTGGGTTAGAATTCATTTGTCAACGATAACAATAGTCATTACACTGTAAAGGCTTTGTTGACAAGCAGAATACTTGGCATACTAACATGCTGTAGCGAGTTGGACAGGAAATGGCATTTGATACACAGAACAAGAAAACAAAGTATGACCAAAAGTCACAGCAAATGTCCCTTTAATATCTTTATTTGTAATATAACAAAGTAAGCAGTTCTATCAAGGTTATAGACACATTTCAAACTTTGAGTTTGAGGGGAGGGTCAAATTTTAGAAAGGGACATCAGGCGGAGTGTCATATTTTACATGATGGACCCCCGGGGACGGACCACCCTCAATTTCCTCTGGCCCACCGCACCCCCTCATAATAACTGAAGGCTCCCTTAATGAAAGCAACTAATTTTCGTGTCGCTCATCCAACGAAAAGCGATCATGCCCGTGTACTAACTATGTAGCCAATTGCATTAATAACTGCTCCTATTATCCTCATGAAAGCTATATAAATGTACTGTATATGCTAATTTTACACTACTTTTTGTCCCGTACCAATTGTTGGAACCTTGTTGCTTACCTTCGACAATTGACAGTTTACCAGGCAAGTATCTAGAATGACAATGAAATCCAGGTATCATAAGTACTCTTTTACAGAAGTGTCCGCAATGGATGACTCGTTATCAGTACCTCCAGTCACGGTCCCTCAATCACATAGAGGGACTGTGCTCCAGTGATAGAGGGACCTTGCTCCAGTACTGTTTTTAGACAGAGCCGTTGGTAAACGCCTACAACAAAGGAAGTGTCCGCGGCCCGTTAGCCAATATAATGGAGAAAATTTAAATATTTATGATTAAGTCAACACCTGGGGTTCACTGGAATGTGAACTTACACAGGGAGAGTGCCAATAAAATTACACAAAATTGTCACAAGTAATCCATGAAGTACATCGAAGCCAAGCGAAATGTGAGGAAATTTGACGAATGGGGCTACAATGAGAAGCATAGAGACACACATAATTAATACTGGTCTGAACAAAATGAACCGAAACAATACATCAATTATTAGAATTAAACCATAGAAAAAAATTACGCCTCAATATTATATACTTAGTGATGTTGGGTTACTCACTACAAATTGTGCGTGGCCGTCTTTTCAACAATATGACCATCCCTAATCTTGTACGAAGTGCGTACATTGATTTGACCCAGTGATTTCGGCAGGCATACAAATCCGGCCAAACTGACACACACTGGCCACGTTGTCTCAACATGAGCAAAGTTCAGAAGTAATACATTGACAGCACACAGTAAAAACTTTTGATAGACACAGTTCAAAGTTTGGTGGCTGTGTTGTAGACCATTGAACTGTTATCTTCAGCTCCGTACACAATCACCGACCAAACAGTTTCAAGTCCACTCCCTCAAATTTTCATATAGCCGCATATTTATTAGGGATGCACGCAAAGAACAAATAAACATGTATTGGGCAGTTCTGCTCGCAGATGTTCAACACTACTTGTTATTAGCAGTTTGTAGAGCCATATTCCTAAGGCAAGTTCTTAAATTGATTTATATTTAAACACATCAGTGGACTTTTTTGATTTATCAGTCAAGCCGACTTTAGTTATCCAACTCGATCTGTCAACGCCAATAGCACCTGCTGAAGAGCACACAAAATGAGGATCATTGGAGTATGTGCAAATTGTGAATTCCTGCCTACATTGGATGTTACATATAAGTTTTACAAAATTGACAATACTGATTGATGAGGTTAATATATTCCATCAAATAAACGTTTTAATCTCTGAAATTTTTGGTGTAATAATGGTAAATTTGGTAAAATTAAAAATAATTCTATTTAGTCACACATTTTCCATTTAAATTAGAGTCTTCACTGTACAACGTTTTACTTTTGTATTATTTTACGATGAGAATGTGAAAATTTAGAAAATCAAGCATGGTGACCCCTATCTGTTTTCTTTAATATTTGAAATATTTGATTATTCCCATATGCCAGATAACTTCCATGTATCCTGGTCTTCCATGTGTTGCTTTCTGGCCTGCTCGTGTGTAGTACAAGTATGTTTCACTGTCATGAGCGTTACATGACCTGAACTTTCTTCAACTACTATATTGTCAAAACTTTCTCTGTCATTACTGGTATGCAGTGACAGTGACACTGCCAGTAGGCAGTAGCGGGGCATCAACTATAAACTTTGATAATTTTGACAATATTTTTGTTTAGTTTATACAACTGCATTCTTGTTCAACTTCCTACAGCGTGTTGAACTGTCCAGTATTCAGCTTGCCTTGTAACACAGCCTGTGAATATGTACCCCGCATTTGTATCATTGACACTCTGGACTCTAATTCAATTATCACTCAATATTCACATATATTCATATATGGTCCAGATGGTTTTGTTGCAGAAATATTTAAACACTCTGTAAATATTTTAGTTCCATTGCTCTGTAAACTTTTCAATATCATACTTGACTCTGGTGTTTACCCCGAAGAATGGTAAGGGGTATATATGTCCTTTGCATAAGAAAGGGTCTACAACAGATGTAAACAACTACAGAGGCATCTCCTTGTTATCTGTATGCAGCAAATTTTTCACAAAAATTTTAAACACTCGACTTGTTAAATGGGCATCTGAAAACAATATTATTACTGAAGCACAAGCAGGGTTCAGGAAAGGTTACTCCACAATCGACCAAATTTTCTGTTTGCAAGCTTTTGTACAAAAGTATATTTCTATCAGAGGAGGCCGTTTTTATGTAGTTTTTGTCGACTTCTCAAAAGCGTTTGACAGAGTCAATCACGACATGTTGTGGCACAGGCTGATTTCGTATGGGATTCACGGAAAAGTGTTGACTGTATTACGTTCCATGTACTCGCAGGGCAAATCTTGTATAAGATGTCAGCAAGGCCTTACTGAATATTTTAACTGTGAGGTTGGTACAAGACAAGGTTGTATGCTCAGTCCTTTTTTATTTTCACTTTTTATAAATGAGTTGGCAAACTATATGAATAATGAATCTACAGGTGGCATTTATATAAATCAGGATTTCCCATCACTAGGTATTCTCATGTACGCAGATGATGTTTCTGATGCAGCTGAGTCACCGATTCGACTACAGCGCAAATTAAACCAACTGGAGAAATTTTGTGAACACTGGGCCATGGAAGTAAACTTGTCTAAATCAAAAATTGTTGTTTTTCGTAATGGAGGGTACTTGAGAGCCTATGAGAAGTGGAGTTTTCATGGCGAAAAAGTTGAAACTGTGAAACATTACAATTACTTGGGATTGATTTTTTCCTCCAGGTTATCCTGGTCCCCTGCAAAAAGAAATCTTGCTGCAAAAGGTGTAAAGAGTCTCTACTCAATTCAATCTGTGATTCGTAAACTCGGGGGAATGTCTATTGCTAGCGCTTTCAAACTATTTGATGCAATAATTGTACCGGCTGTTTGTTACGGGAGCGAAGTGTGGGGTTTTGAATTTTCAGAATGTATTGAGCGTGTTCAATTAAAGTTTTGTAAATTTTTATTAGGGGTTAATAGCAATGCAAATAATCAAGCTGTTCTTGGGGAGTGTGGGAGGTTACCATTATGCTGTTTTTATTTTAAACGTTGTATCATTTTTTGGTTAAAATTGCTTGAAATGAACGAGACTAGATACCCTAAAGCTTGTTACAATATGCTTAAACGTTTAGATGATGCAGGTAGAACTACTTGGGCTACACATGTCAAAAATCTCCTTTTTAGATATGGTTTTGGAGTTGTTTGGTTGGACCAACAAGTTGGAAATACACAGCATTTCTTGTATTTATTTTCACAACGAGTAAAAGATTGTTGTCAGCAAGAATGGCATAATGAAATAATAATGTCACCAAAATTAAATCTCTACAGTAAGTTTAAGTCACTACTTGAGCCTGAGAAATATTTAAGTTGTCTTAATACTTACGATAAAAGCGTTTTGGCTAAATTTCGCTGTTCAAATCACAAATTAAATATTGAAGTGGGGCGTCATTTAAAATTTCCATTGGCACAGAGAGTTTGCATGTATTGTAAAAATGTTAAGTGTATTTCTGTTATCGAAATGAATTTCACTTTGTATTTATTTGCTCTTTGTATGATGATATCAGAATCAAATACTTACCCAGAATAGTAATTGAACATCCATCAGAAGACAGACTTGTAGAAATGCTTTCAACACAGAGTGTCAATAGAATTTGTCAGTTTTCAATTTATTTAAGAAAAGCTTTCATTAGACGAGAATCAATTGTTGCTCCATTAACATAAACATAATTCACTAAAATACTCTTTTTTGACTATTTTGCTTGTTGTAATGTATTGTTTTCGTTATGTATCTTGTGTCACTGACCATCTCCTTTTGTGTATATTTCGTAACAAAGATGTACGATGGGCCGAGGCCCTGTACCGAAATAAACTGAACTGAACTGAACTGAACTGTAAAAAGGTAACTTCTTTTATGATACAACACATTCATGTCATTTAGCAGATTATCAATATTGCAAACGAAAAGCATACAGTTTTTACAGGTGCACACAATGGGAGTATTAAACCTGGTCAGGTATTGATTTCGTCAAATACAAAATAGTCATTTCGCTGAAATGATCCTCATGTGTTGCTTTTCATGATGGGATGTATACATAAACATTAAAAGGTGAAATAATATGCATGATCAATGTAGTTTAGGCCAGAGAAGAAATAAAATCTTGTTCATGGGATTTTTTGGACCAAGGTTCAGGAGCGGCGATCAAAATGGTTTTATTTTTTTTTTCTCTCAGACTAAAGGTCCCTCGGACTTTTTGCCGTGATGCAGAAAAGGCAAAATAATCTTTTCCCCTTTTAGGCTAACCAGAAATATCTCAGACAAGATACACTGATACTGGTTATTGAATTCAACACTACATTTCTCAACAATAACATCGATCGAACTTTAACTCAGATCGAACTTTAACATCAACGCAACCATATTTTTTTCATTGTCATAAATTTTTATACTTTCGATGCAATTTTCATTCAATCCGATGCACCGCCCATCGTCTGCTGTCACGATCTTGGTAAACAGATCACCAAACGTTTTATCAGGACAAACACTGAACAGCGTCTTTGGAACTAACTGTTGGCCATCACGTCGAATGCTGGCGATCAAACTAATAGTCATGGTGTACTAACCTTGACAAAACAGAAATTTCAGCCAAAATTGACCCAGTTTTTGTCGTGATTTGCAAAATTCAGATGTCGCAACAACGTGTTGACAGAGCTCAGTGCAGACACGTGGAAGTCTCATTAAAATCCCACATGCCCACGAAAACCCGACGAAGTGTAGGGCGTCACCAGCGGCGGTACTTAAGTATTTGCAATGCAAAAGTATGAAAATGCCGAAATCAAAAAAAAATTCCAAGTCGGGCAAAGTAGAAGCGGCGATTCCGATGAACAATTTATTTTTTCTTTCTGGCCTTACTGTAACATTATCATCGCCATCTCTTCTGCTGCGTGGTCTTTGCCGTCTTCTAAACAGACGGAGGAAGAATCTTCCGACAGGCCGACTAAATCTTCTTATCCTGCTGATTTCATAGATTTGTTGTCAGCCTGATGGATAAATTCATAAATTTGAAAATCAGACTATGATACTCATAAATGATCTGGTACTGTAAATGGAAAGTGCAAACTTGCCAAAATACAGGTACGTTCCACGGCAAGAACTGTTCGTGTGTAAGTTGTTGGGTCCTCCTCACGAATGAATGTTTGCCCTTTCCGTTTATTTTCGTTCACTACAAAGCTGATTTTCGGTCGCTGTAATTTCACCTCCGTCTTTATCTTTAGTTTTTGTTGGCATTTTACCATCTCCTCTGATGCTCTCTCTATTGCTGTCTTCAGTATTCGTCATATTCACTTGTATTTCCTGTATTTTGAAACGTAACCAGGAAAAAAGATTTCCAACTTGCGATTTCTCTGACGAACGAAAAGCAGTATTTTTTCGTGACGATGTACACATACACATATTCCTTATTCTCCACTGTCCATTGTACTGTGGAACCTTGATGGCGCATTTGTAGATCATTGTGCATGTGATTGGTCTGTCACAGAACTTTCAACGAATCAGCGGTTCTGTTTCGATCACATGGCCATGACGTCACAAGAACCGGAACTTGGCATATCATATATTTCGTCATGTATGGTGGTTGTACCCAAACCAATTATTGTCAGTTGTGAATTTTGGCCTGTTTACAGGGAATTTTGGTGAACAGGTTTGTGTGTACATGTTTTAACTACAATCATTCTCAGATCAAATGGGTGATACTTATTGTAATGACAATCTTCCTTCAGACGAGTTTTCAACATCTCAGAGGAATATAAACCATTGACTTACTAGTAATATAGAAGTACACAACGTTGATAAAGTAACGACACTCCATGTGACCAAATCACATTTTGATGAAAGTATCACCTGTATCTATGGTCTTAGAACTGGTGATGATTATACACAACACTTACCGATGTTATTCTTGGTGTCACAATCGTGGAATCGTTGATGGTGTTCTTGACGCTAAATTGAAACCAAACCAGTTCTCAGAATGTAGGCTTGATCGTAATGTAGTGCCAGACGTGGAACAGGTTTGAACCGAAATAAAAGAGAAACAAAGGTTAGACAAAAGTTCAACTCAGAACACAATGTTCACTACACGACGTCCAGGTCGAGAAGTTCACAATTTGAAAAGTAAGGGGATGCCGGGATATTACAAGTTTTCACTCGTGATTAAGTCCCTTCCTGATATGGAGCCAACAGGTCTTATTGTGTTCTCATATACAGGGTTTACCAACATGAGATTCAGGGAAAAAGTTGTATTTCTTGAGCCAGCATAGCAAGAGCGATGTAAGAGATCACTGACCCTGAAATGCTGCAACGATAACAAATTTATTTTCATAAAACTGGTCCGTTCATAATCATAGCACTAACTCCACTGTTCGAAAATTGGGGTTGTCTAACTGATGGGAAAAACTAATTTACGGATTCATCATTTGTGATCAGTAATGGTAAATTGTTAGTTTGAATATATGAATATTAACAGACATGACCTGAACGACATTATCATGGCGGGGGTCACTCAAAAGTTTAAAAGTTTTGTCACTTATTCTGATTTTTACACATGCTGTGCTCTCCGATCAATCATCTCAAAAAAACTAGCAAAGGCAGGGTCAATGTCTAACTTTTTGAGTAAGGGGGGTCCAAAAGTACCCTTACGCCATGCTTTTTGAACTACCGACCGGCATTCTCTATGTCATTATCCATGATTTCTGCAAAGAGCATGCCATGCAAGGGACTATGCAATCTTCTGATTTTAGCACGTTTTGTGTTGATCACTTTTGCAAACAAAAATAAACAGAAAAAGGGGGCGCCCGTCCCTTTTGAGGTAGGAGTCCCAGAGTACCCATTCCCAAGCGTATGTCAACTACAAAAAGGCCTTTTTGTCATTATTTGATGTTCTTAATGAACAGCAAGCCGAAAACCTGTATTGGAATATCGTCATTTGTCTGATTTTTGCATATGTTGTGCTCTGATCAACTATATCAACAAAAAAGCACTGAAAAATGGAAGTTTCCATCCTACTTTTCGAGTTAGGTGGTCCTGCAGGACCCCTATCCCGCCAATTTTAACTATACACACCAGTCATTTCGATGATTTCAGCACAGAGCATGCCTAAAACGTGTTAGGGAATATTGTCATTTTTCTTATTTCTGCATATGTTTTGCTCTGATTAATTTTAACAAACAAACTAAACAAAAAAGAGGATCATCGTCCTAATTTTTAGTTGGAGCCCCTAATTAGCCCAAACCTTTTTGCAACTATAATCAGGCGGCTTACTTTTTGTCACTAAATACACGAATAAAACTGCTGCGTATGGCACAGTAATTAGACAGGAAAAATGATTAGCAAGAGAAGTGCTCCATCTCGCTGTTTGAGATAAATTTTATAGAATTATAATCTACCATATATTGATGGCGCAAATAAACAGCGCTCTCATTTGTCGAGACGCGGAAATAACCATGCTATATTGGCGATGTAGCACGGTTGAAACACGCGCGAGCTCTCAACCGCAGAAGTGTTTTTTTTTTTACATTTCAAACCAGGATTTCAATATACTATTATGATATAATATAACGACACTAGCAACAGATACACATTCGGTTTTGACCACTGGTCAAAATCTTGTGGTATACCACCGCTCAGTTTAGTTTTTTTATTTGCTTAAATATAACTGACTTTGATTTAATTCAGTTCTCAATGCTTTAAGACAAATCCGAGCCCTTGAACTTGATGTTATGGGCTGATTAAAACTAAAGTCTTGCTATTTTCTGCAATGTAGTGTACGAAAAAATCTTTACAAATGAGTCATAATTTTTTTAGGAAAACTGATCGTTGAGGAATAGTTGATGAAATTACACGTGATATGCTTATCAAAAACACCAAGAAAAAGTGCTGAGTCGGCACGTTATTACAGGTTCTTTTACATAGAAAGGAATAATCTTGGCATTTTATCTCAAAATCTAGCACGGTAACTCTGACTTTTTATTGCAAATTTCATAATGACTTCTTATTCAAAGTCTTATGTGAAATTTTCGAGAAAAACGACAATATTGCAGGGATGTTTTATTTTTATTTCTACATGCAAACCGTTGCCATTTAAGCAATAAAGCAAACCCAGCGATGGTATACCACGAGATTTTGACCAGTTCACGATATACATGCACGAGCGATAGCGAGTGCATATATGTCGTGAACTGGTCAAAATCTCGTGGTATACCGTTGCTGGGTGTGATTTATTGCTATTATATCATAACAATATGTTGAAGTTCTGGTGTGGAACGTCAAAAATGGATTTTTACTCAAGCTGAGAGCTCGCGCGTATGCCAGCCGTGGTATATCGCCAATATACCATGATTGTTTTCGCGTCTCGACCAATCAGATCGCTGTATTTGCGACATCAATATACTGGTATGATATAATAGCTGATACTGCGCTAGCCATGGTAGTCCCCTACCTTAAACTTTTACAGTGTCGTTCAGGCGAATGACCTCTTGGTCCGTGTGGAGAAAAGTTGTAAGTTTTAAACTAATAACGACCGATCGGTTATTGTGTTAAACGGCTCAATACATATCTAACAGTCAATAGTTTTGTTGTCTTTATAGTATTCAGAAGCGTGACATCATGGTTACGTTCATTCTCTTGATATCTTTATAATTTAGGTCAAATCA
Organism: Ptychodera flava; assembly: GCF_041260155.1. NCBI lineage: Eukaryota > Metazoa > Hemichordata > Enteropneusta > Ptychoderidae > Ptychodera > Ptychodera flava. Next base: position 4,408,184 of record NC_091928.1, read on the forward strand.
ATACATAACATCATTGTTGAGTAGCTCATTTCAACTTCTCACGTTACTGGAAACCAACGCGAAAAATGCCGTCTGCGAAATGTTTGATGTCTAGATGAATTGCCATACACGATACCACAGAGATTACAGCCTGGAACTCCTACATACAATTCAAACACATTTCTACAGTTTGTTACGGAAACTGTCTTATCAGACAAGACGTCATCATATCCTTGATCTTATTTTTGATAAAGTTAAACATCTATCTGGCATAGTTTTTGTAACGGCTATTGCCTCTGCGTTTAGTAATCTATATTATAAAGATAAAAATATGACGATACTTTTCATTTTTACATTTGCCATGTCTGTCTTGGAAATGATTTACGGATCGACAATGTCTTGAGAAAGGTCATTGCTTAATGCGGGCTAGTTCAACTCAGACAATAAACTATGATCTTGCTTTGCCATTGCTTGCACAGGTTTGCGTTGTTCTTGGTTGCCACATCAAGACAGTCACGGCAAATGTCGCTTATTATCTATATGTATGTCACTTTGAATGTAAGTCAGTGATATTTTTCGAGAAATAAAATGAATACGGTGGGATCAGAAATAATGGATTAAGTAAGTTGCGTCACGTGGTGAAATATACTTATTGATGATTTTTTCTAAAATCTGGTTTATGCCAAATCCATATGCAACTTAAACTGAACAAGTCGATTACTTACGAGCCTAAAGAATAATCTAATAGTTTGCATTTAACATTTTTTACTCTTTAACAAAATTTGACGATGGTGGCGAATGCCTAACAGTGAATGCGGAAGAAACAAATCCTCCGGCGTGCGGACGCGAAATTTCAACTGCTCGTTAGGAAGATACGGACGCGCAACTCCATGCTCGCGTTCTCGCACAAAACTCATCGCAAAATCTTATAATCTCTACTCGAAATCTCTACTCGCTTATTACCCCAATGTGCACGCTGGCAATGTGACTGGCATTCGAAGAATTATAACATTTTATATCATCCAACACTGGTAATATTGTGTAAGTGACGTAATTAAATTGGTAATGTTGTTACTCATGGAACATCATTGAGATTTTGTCACTCTACTATACAGTAATTACATCAGAGGCAATGATACATTCGATATAAGCCAAATACTAAAAACATCTCGAGGAACAGGCACTGTACAATATCATTCTATTATTCAAATTCAATCATTCTCTATTTGCGATTTGAGAACAGTGCAAATATGTTCTGTTCTCTGTTAAGAGCGGTTTGTTACGTGTACGACTGACGGCTTGCAGTGGCTTACGCTTATCCGAGCTTGAGTGCAATTGTTTAGTTGAGCATTCCCAATGATTTTGCTACTGTTTTTTACTCGATAACAATGTGAAATTCGTGTAAGTTTTTAGAAAATATAATTTCTTTTCATAGCAAAGCGTTGTAGCACACAAAATCGGTATGTTTTGCTGTTTTGAGTGTGTAAACAATGCTTGATACAGCAACAGCAATGCATTGTGGGATAACCGGGAAATGTCTATTACATGTAACTAAACCTCTCCATTTATTTGCAAAACATTCGTCATCATGTGGTTTTATTCACCATTTGAAGGTCAAGTGATGTGCTTCTACAGTACAGTTGGTAACTGTAAGATTACTCTGATCTCAGCCCGCTATAGTGAATTAATAATTTAATCATTACAGAATAATTACTTTTCATAATCCGATGCTAATTCGTTTGCCATATTTATAGACGGAATTTGAAGAATTATACCCTCACAATAGCTCAGCATGGTGTATACTTTGAAAATAAAACACTCTCTTTGACTTCATGGTTTTCCTTCAAATTTAAGTCACGTGCGTAGAGATACCGTCGGCAGCAAAAGTATAACCTGCATCAACGAAGCAAATTGTGTATGTGGTTTCTAAAAGCCCAGTTCTCCATTAAGAAATGATCTCAAACCAGAAGGCATCGGTTGTACAGAAAGTGCCAGGTTGCACATTTAGAAGTTTCTTAAATCAACTTTATAGGTAATTTAAACATGCTTCTTGTACGTGATAATCAGACCAGTAGTGTAAAAGTCTACTGCTATTTGATCATGGTTATACGCTTGATTCTTAAAAGAAATGAAGGGGGTGCGGTTAACTTTCACTGGTAACTTGTAACGTTACTGCATATAACTATACCAATGCCATGTCATTGGTGTTCCTTTATAATTTTACTACTTATCATTTCAAACATGTGCAGCCCAAGCCACATAAAGCAACAGCTTTATCGGAGAAAAAGGTTTAACCATTCAGTCGTATTAAGTAGGGTGCTTCTTGCAATCCCTCGACAATGGTTTGTGGCAGCATGCAGGGAGCGCCCCAGCGCGATGGATTACCCAGTCTAAGCGCTTTCTTCCAAGTAAGCATAGGGGAATTCGAAAGTTGCCGAAATGTTTCTCTCAGCTAAAAGTAATCGAAAAAATGGATTCAGAGTATGTGACAATTTCCAGACAATAAACCTTGCGGTTCGGGTATAACCAAAACTCGCTACCGACACCCCTCGATGTCCAACATCTCGAAACGTGTAAAAGTCGTTCAGATCATTCCAAATGTGACTGCATATACAGGGGCTTCTTGCAAACTTCAAAAACTGTCCCGTTTCTTGTTGCCGGTTTCGTTTACAAGTAATGTGTTGCTTGCAATTATTCCAAGCTTTAAGACGTCTTTAGTTTTGTTTTCACTCACTGTGTGACATGTTTCCACTGTGAATAACTTTCTGGGTATTTGTTTTAGTGTTTCATCCCACTCCAGTGCTCGATGGAGGTTTCTTTGTTATCTCTATTGACGAAGAAAACATAAGTCTCAGAAAGTTGTCGCTGTCATAAGCTCTGAAAATAGTTGGATGTCAAAACGGCTTCAATCTTGAAAGTCGGAGGTACAGCGAAGGTACCGAGGAAACGAATAGGATTTACAGATTCGTAATAATCTTTTCTAATTTCTCACCGACATGAAAGTAAGGAAAATATAAATTTGTACATGTGACGTCATCAAGAACTTGAACGTTCAAAAAAGTTTGAAAAAGTACGCGGTATGTCCTGCAGCTGAAAAACTAAGCGAATCACAAGTCAATGTAAATATTCTTTAAAGAATAAGGTGGTGGAGGAAGAACTACCATGGCAGATTGGATAGCGTGAAGACCTTCGGTTCGGAAGATGGCGAGTTCGAGACAGGGCGCAAGACACCGCTGTAAACACTGAGAGGGCCAGCGGACGACCAGCACAAGGCGCCCCGTTCCGAACATGAATAAAAAACACATTCGCAGCACCTATAGGAAATTACAATAACTGATGTACCTAATAAAATATTTTGATATCTTTTTTTAATTTTTTTTTAGTTTTTTCCAAGTAGACTAAGCACTACAATACACAGATGAAGAAATTATTAAAATGCTTAATTTCTCAATCGACAACATATTTGTTAAGTTTGGCGGTATGACATTTCAACAATCTATCGGCATACCAATGGGTACAAATTGAGCACCCCTTCTTGCAGACTTATTTCTGTATTCATATGAAGCAGAGTTCCTACAGTCTCTCTACAAAGCAGGGTCTAAAAAACTTGCAAGGAGTTTTAACAACACACACAGATATATCGATGATCTGATTTGTCCAGACAATCCAGACATATCAAATTACCTACATCATATTTACCCTGATGAGTTGGATATCAAAGAACCAACAGAGGGTAGGAACTCTCCTTCATATCTTGATCTGTTCCTACAAGTGGGTACTAATGGGCTACACACTAAGCTGTATGACAAAAGGGATGATTTCGAATTTGAAATCATAAATTATCCCCACTTGTCAAGTAATATTCATTCCATCTACACCTGCTTATGGTGTGTATGTGTCTCAACTTCTCAGGTATTGTAAGGCTTGTGATTCCTACACTGATTTTCAACTGAGACACAGCTCATTGGCATCAAAATTACTGAGACAAGGATACACAACAAAAAGACTCGTTAGGACTTTCAAAAAGTCCTATGGTCGATATGAAGACATTGTTGCCAAATATGACACCTCGGTGTCGGTCACTCAAATGATTAATGACAGCATTCCCGGCTTTGACTTATTACAGTGATTCATATCCTGTATCTTTTCATACAATATTTAGACAATTTTGGGACCAATCCTGACGGGTGTAGCATGCTAGCAGGGTACGCTTACCCATTCCGGACACCTGGTACCACCACTAATTATCAGTGGTTCAGGATGGTCCTACTTAAATTTGTAAATCACAATTGTCCCATGGACCTGGTAATATATTATCTTGAATGGAAATGATTATTGGACCAGTTTAATGTCATATTGTGATGGTATTGTACGGTTACGATTTTCTGAAGACATTTGGCCAAGTATAAATGTTTAGAGTTCTGTCTTCTTTATATTTATATACGATAAATATCAATACCGGAATCTTGCCGAAGTATAATGAAGTATGCTTATTATTATCAGATTGAAATAGGAATTAATTATTATTACGGACGGTAAAATGTCATTAAGGTAGAACGCGCCTCGGGGATAGATATTCGGACTCTCAAACTTTTACAATTATTTTCTGATCTACCACTTGTGCACAAGTGCTCATTTTCAAGCTCTTTATGTAAGAAAACGTTATACCGTCGTAATTTTCGAAATTCGAAAATGTTATTTTTCCCATAGAGTTAACACAGGGATGATGGCGGCCATTTTGAATTCTACATGTCTCTGCTGTAAATCTTTGGTAATTTGTTTCTGTAGTAACAAATTTTGCATGGTGACCCCTATTTTTTTCTCGATTTTGAAAGATAATAATTGAAATATTCCTTGAGGAAAGTTTTAGCAAAAGTTTAAGTCTTTCACTTTCGAGGCGCATACTACCTTAAAATTCAGACGAGGTGTGGTTGGTTCAGTGACCGTTATTTCATCATCTTAAAAAGCATTTTGTAGACAAGTACAAAGTAAGAGAGGAACAAACAAATGACGAGGAGTGCGATTTGATGAAGACACAGTGAGATCGATATGATTACTGACAGTATACATTGAGTCCAGAACAACGCCGATGTACCTCTTATATGAGTTAAGCAGGACTACTGTTTCTTATTCAAGGAAATAGTCATGACACTGCACTTATTCATAGTGAGGAACATTTCCCAGTAGTTGACTATTCTACTCAGATTATTACGGGAAACTTGCAGATTACAACAGTCATAAACATTGTGAATCATCTATATAAAGCATTTAAGGTAGAATACGCCTTGGGGACAGATATTTGGACTGTCAAACTTTTCTTGTTGGGGTTCATTTTGAAGTCCTTGAAGGAATAAAAACTTTCATCGTGTTATTTTTTTTGAAAATCGAAAGCTTTATTTTTCTCCATAGAGTTAACACAGGGATGGCGGGCATTTTGAATTTCAAATATCGGTATTCTAAACCTGTGGTAATTTGTTTCTCTGGCACCAAAATTTGCACGGTGACCCCCGACTTCTATCCTCGATTTTGAAAGTGAGCAGTTGAAAGATTCCTTGAGGAAGTTTCAGACTTTCACGTTCGAGGCGCATACTACCTTAACCGTCTTCAACGCAGAACAAACTGTCAACTGTAGGAAATGGTCACTTAGGCCTATGTACAAAAGAGAATACCCACAACAAAACATTGTGTAGGCCTGAAATTATATAGTAGATGAGTTTCATTAAGGGCTACTCTCTATCGTGTGTTCGATAGGTCAGTTTTTGAATTCTACGTCATGTAACTTGTGACATAAACCATTTTATTAAGGACAACCGACTGCGATTTGTCATATCTTTCATTTATTCTGTGAGATGGTTAAGTTTGCTATTTGGTGGAGGGTATATCCTGGAAGTGACAAAAACGTTACAAGACACTAGAAACCAATGGGAGGAAATATGTCTCTATAATTGTCGTTTTGCTACTTGTGTCCTGATTTGTGGTCTAGAATATTACCTGCAGATTCCTTGGCAGATAAACAATCCTAATTACGGTGACATAATGTTAAAACAAAGTGCCAAATCGAGCCACTAAAACCGTGGCACATCTAGATAAAATGTGGCTATTGATATATTTACTACTCTAGGCTTGAAAAGATCACATACGATCTGTATTGATGATATTTATATGATAAACTGGTGGAAACTTAATTTACAGTGACTATAATATAATCAGGTGTATCGCCGAAACTACAAACAAACATGCCCATGGGTTTTTCAGTAGTTTTCAACATGATGATTTCATTAAAAACATGACAATCAACTATAATGATTTTCAGCAAAATAAAAATATGATAAAATAACGTTATAATACAAAAATGAACTCTACAGTGGATCACCATTATAAAGATGGCTTCATTTAGTTCACTGTGGGTGCAGTATCTTAAGAAAGTTCTAAAACATCTCTTGACTTCCATTGTTGCTCCTTGGACCTTGAAACACTTGAAAGCGGCTTTTTTGTGACGATATCTCGACAATCTTGGTTGTTGCACTAGAACTAATCGTATTCGCTGGTTCAAAACGCTTAGGATGATTGCAGTGACGTCAAATTACCCTGAAGATTTCGGCAAGAACTACCTACTTTCCAAACATTTTCCCGGCAGGTAATAGCTCAGTTATCCATTGTAGACTCTGGTTTCTCCAATACCACGAAAAAGACCGGCGTCACCGATGGGGGCAGCCATACTGCTAGAAATTATTATTACTTTGATTTCTGGTTTTAAAATCGACCAGGAAAGATCATAAATGAAAATGATTGACAAATGTCACAGTCTAAAACTTCTTACATCGAACGATGGAAAGATGAATAACACATACTTTCCACCTAGTACCAATTGACACGAACAGGATTTCATGATGTTTATTTTCTAATTTTGGTTATGCTGTAATATCTCCCACGTCAGCATTTTACACGTCAGCATCTTTGATTTAAGAAAGTGACGTGATTGTACACATGTACAGGTGATTCTGCGTGATGTTTCAACATGACAATCCAGGTTGGCAATAAAAGTGCCGACAATGAATATAAGTTTGCAGAGTCAACAAATTACGATGAGTCAGCAGTTTGTTGTGATAAATGAGAAATGAAGTTCAGTCCAAGAGAGACGATTATGAAAGAGCTCAAGTTGTAAATCGGGCTGTGAGTTCCCGTGCTGTAAGTAAATCCACCAATCTCAATTCTACCGGCGTGTTCGTCTTCAATTACACAAGTATTACGATCCGTGGTACCTCCGATATCTGGTAAGGACTGGACAACGTACGAATACTATTCGCAACAGACAGCTTGATGCTGGTCCCCAGTAAAAGTGAAGCTGAACAGACTTGCGACACAAAGAAAGAGTAAACTTGGTTAAATGAATGTCACTTGGTATATCATGTGACTATATTAGTTTCAAAGCATTAACCTTGTTGAAACATATATTCAGATGCTGTCGATAGTCTAACATAGTACTAGACTTAAAGATGGCGAGATAGACATTGACTTATGATTGCATTAAACTGCTCGATTCCCGTTGCTCCTGTAGATTAAAAACTAAAGCCGCTTACCAGAGTGGCTACTGCATGTATAAATGTAAAAACAATCGACAGATAACAACGATTTCGTAAAGAAAAATTGTGCGATTTTTGTGAAAATGAGAAATACAATGATTGGTTCCGGTTTGATGTTTTGATGAATGGCGTCATGTTTATGGAAATGAGCTACAAAGTCACAAAGCTGTCACAGCTCTAGTACCGGTAAGTTTGTGAATTCATAACAGTGAGTTATGCTATTTTTTACTGAAACGGTTTTTGACATGCGATTAAGAGGCCTGCTTCCGTCCCCAAGCAAAGACAATAATTGCAAAAAAGGACCAGTTTCTTCAAGATTTGGCCCATGAAATACGGCAGATCATAACTAAGATATATCTCTGTGCATCAGGTGATATTCTTGAACGGCGGTTCATCGATCATTTGTATCAGGCTGTCGAAGATGATTTTCTACAGAGAACAGTAAATAAAGCGGGGAGGTTGAAAGATACCACATTTGACTCCAACCGAGGTCCCCTGTGAAAAAAGTTATTAGAAATTTCGGAAGGCAAAAGCAAGTCAGTTTAGAGTTATGTCAGGTAATGTGTCACATGATGAAGGGAAGGTCAATGATAGGTCAATGACAAGTTCTTACAAGGACAACTATTGTATGTGTTAAGTAGATTAGATCGAGTAGATACTGCAATTCCATCAAGCAGTACAAATAATTTAAGAGTAAGAGATCCAAATGAGAAAACTGTACCTTAGTATATTGAGGTAAAGAAAACGCGATTGGAACCAATTTGGGATTATTGGATTGTGACGTAATGTCGATTTAATCTGCAAATGTAAGCTAATATGCTTTTCTTTTGAAGTTATACACCTGTTTTTATGAATAATTTGTAAATTTCAACATTCAGCTATAGGGCAAATAAACTTATGAGAAATTCGAATAATATTAAGATACAATTCTCCCAAATGAGTTCTAATCGTGTTAGTCTAGAAGAACATAGTAAACAGAATTGCCACAACCCCACAACGCCCTCAAACGACAAAGGATTGGGCAAATGGCCATCCCTCAATCTGATTAGAACAATCAGTATAAGTCGTTTTGGTGTCAAGGCTGGAATAGACCGGTATGATATTGTAACGACGCCAATTTAGAAGAACTGTAACGGAAAAACACGAAGGAGGAAGACTATAGGCGAGGTTAAAATCACATAAAGAGAGCACGTACTTAACTATAAAACACTGATAATTATACGAAATTTAAACTAAAGAAGATCATGAGGTGACAGGGTCAAGGTAATCCGATTACGATGGAGGATAGCTGGTTACGTTTACATCAAGAAGTTCACATCAAGGATTGATTCAAATATTTTCATTGATACATATACAGAATGTCACCCACAAATGCTTGATTGACAAGCGTTGTACAAATTTTCTACCTCATTTCTGACATTTATGGCAATAGAAATTATCTTACACGTGCCGATGGGTCGAATGTTTCATTGTTGGGTTAAATTTTAGTGAAATTAAGATAGGTATTAAAGAGAGATTTGAATCTGTGCTGTTGCAAAGACATTGGATGGGTCTGCCTTATCAACTTTCCCTTCATTATTTAGTCATTTACGCAGTTGGTGATCTTTGATTGTGACGTCTATCAACATAGTTTCAATTGTGTATAATCCGACATTAGAAATAAAAAAATACCATAATAACGTAAGATTTCATTAAAATGAGCTGACAAGTGTGATCTCAACGTCAACATAGTAGATCTGTATTAGCGCCGCTACTTTTGAGCAAGGATGTTTTCATTTTAGCGAGCGCGACAAGAACATGGGTTTAGGTACCAATAATAACTCACTAATTTAGCTCATCAAGTTTTGCATGTCTTTCGATGTTTTCAACACACTGACAACATCACCAGCAATTTCACATTTCGCCACGGCCAAGAAACAGTGTGGTTCACATTCACTCCTATTGGTGCGTTAACAACCACTTTTGCACAAAATACATGATTGTTGACAAAAATCTGTAAAACAAATGGTATCATCCTTCACAAACCAATCAGCAAAGATAATGTTGGTTTCCCGGGATGAAACGTCCGACCCTTCCCAAAAGAAAGCCAACCAAACAAAATACTTGAATTGCCATTTACGACATTGTCTTGGGGGCGCTACGCAACCACCTGTTGCTATATGTTATTTTACATTGAATAGATACTTTTTAGAGAGCCAACAAATATTCTACATCGTAGTATTTCTTGATTTAGTGTCTAATGAGGTAATATTACCTGTTCATATAGCATATCAGCATATACATCATTTGACGAGGTTGAGTGTAGGCCACAGAACGTAGAAAACAATAAGTTTATACTCAGCTGAAACTCATTGTCCTTTCAACGACTTTGATAACGCACTGTATATTTGAGAGAGAGAGAGAGAGAGAGAGAGAGAGAGAGAGAGACAGACAGACAGACAGACAGACAGACAGACAGACTACTTTCACAAGTAAACAAATTTCAGCAGTTCGATAAAGAGGGAATCGATGGAGTATTGGAAGCTTTCAGTGTGTAGATATGTTAGAAAATAATAAAACACAGAATTGGCCATGGAAATCTATTTTATGCTATGACCTGTACTACTTGTAAACTACAGTCGACATTCTGGGTTGAACATGGAAAATCTATCGAAGCCTACTTGTTTTGAGATTTGGACGAGCCATATGTTACGATCTGTGTCAGTGAAGCTTAGTAGTAATCTGTTCTGTCTATGTGCAGAATTTAACATGACACTTACTCTGATTGCTCACCTGCTTTTACCGTTCTCGCACTCTCTCATTCACTTACTCACGTGACCGCAAAGAACATCAACGGGAGTCGTTTCTTAATAACTGGTCGCACCATTTATCCAGACGACAAAAACGTGTACCAACAGTGTTTAGTTACCATGTTCAAAAAACATTTTACACGAAATCATAATCTACATCTTGAAATTTTGTATCAAACGAACAGGTTTATAATTCTGTTTCTTTGCGAGAGAGAGTGTAGCTGTGCGATCAAAATGATTGAATATTTGCAGATATTATTATCATTATTATTAAAAACTTCTTTAAAGCGCACTACACATACGTCTCAGCGCGCTGTACATGACTGAAGAAAAAAAATACATGACTAAAATGAGAGCAAAGATTGTTTTTAAAATAAAAAGTCACAAATATCACAAAGAAATTTGGAAAGGAAGTAAAACAGCGTAAAATGAGCAAAATGGCTAAAAATCACAGTTGATAAAACTCAGTTAAAAGGTAAGTCTTCAAAGCACGTTTAAAACATTCAATATTTTTTGCAGAGCGAATCTCTGATGGCAATAAATTCCAAAGGAAAGGAGCATGAACAGAAAAGGCCCTATGGCCACAGGACTTATTATACTTCCCTTTTGGCGGGACTAAACGTAACTTTTCAATGGACCGGAGATTTCTTGCCGGAACATACAACTCAATTAAGTCACTCAAGTACATGGTCGCAATACCATTAATAATTTTATAAGTAATTAAAAGAACCTTGAATCTTATTCCAGCTTCGATTGGAAGCCAACGCAAGTCGATCATCAAGGGTGTAATATAGTCAAATTTACGTGATTGAGTGACGAGACGTGCAGCAGCATTTTGAACTGACTGCAATCGAGAAAGCTGTTCTTTTGATACTCCGTACAAAAGACTATTGCAGTAGTCTAATTGGGATGTGACGAAGGCATGGATCAATGTCTCGGTGGTACTTCTGTCAAGTAATTTGCGGATCTTGCTGATACGGTATAAAGAATAATATCCGCTCCTGCATATTTGGTTGATTTGGTCCGACATGAAGCCGTCACTGTTCAGCCTAACACCAAGATTCCGCACAGAGGTGGCGGGTGTGATGTCAAAGTCGCCTCAGGATTGGCCATCACCGACATGTCCGACAGATAGACATATGGATCAAGTGTTGATCGCTGTCACAATCATGGAATCTGTGATCATTGGATTCCGGTTTTACTAGGGCATATACACTGCCGGGACTGCCCTGGGAAAATGATGTTGAAGTTGCTTATTTCAACATAAGCACGAACGTTTTCAAACCATTGCAATTCATTTTCTTGACAGTTTCGTTCAAGCTCTTAAGTTTATGTTCCGCTCCGTCGATATTCCATTTCAATATTTTTGACTGTCGCCATCATGTTTGTATCGGTGGGCTAGATGTCCACCTATTTGGGGTCAAACAAAACGTTCACTTTTCTCCAGAAGAAAAAATGAAAGATTTATCATTACGTTTGATATTAAAAGTACCTTTCAAGTGGGAATTCCCAACCTCAACTGCATATACAGTATGTGTAGACTTTACTTGGACCTTCTACACTTGCACTATAGCACAGAATATCTGACAGGGAAACGAATTTATTTTTTACAGCAAAAAATTACTTAAAGTGGTATAAAGAACGTTTGTACTTGTTAAAAAACTATAGGGTCGGTAATACTTTTCCCTTGGAAGTCCCAGACAGTAATTAGTAGGACGAATAAATGCATACTGGTTCAGACCAATTTCCAGTCATCCCGGTTGGCTCACGCGTGCATGTGAATTTTTCTTTCTCAGATTTGGATTTGCAATGACTGTCTTCTTCTGATTGTCCGTGTCCTCTCTTCCAGTGTTTAGAAATTGTCCTGCTGTCACTCGAATGGATTATAATGCGAGTGTTACCATAGAGGGTGGTTCACATGTCCGTCGCCAGGGGTGGGAGTAGAGGTGTCGTGGTCTCAGCACAGGTTTCCATGTTGCTTGAGATCACAAACGAAATGATCTGTTTGCATTTAGCGAAGGAATAACTTTTGACACTTAGTAGTTATGTACAGTTATGTACCGTCGTCTTTGTACACAAAGTGACATTATGCAAGTGTTCCATGTTTTTTGATATCACAAAAATTGCAAAAAATGGAGACTTTTGACCCTTTAAAACAAAATATGACAAATTTCCGGAAACGCCAGACGGTTGTACACTTCCGAAGAAACTGAAGCTTAAACCATGTTGTTGATCAGTGATAATCACGAATGTCTTATAATGTGAAAGTTGTTAAACCTTATGTTGCGTGGGCTCTGCTATTCGGTACACTCAATGTGGACATGGGGTGGATATTATGTCACGACATAAATGTAAGAGAAGGTAATCTATCAAGAAGCATTTGCTACGTGTGGACACTAATAACTTTGCAATTAAATAAACCTCTCCAATGCCACCACCGCTACTTGCCCATTTGACATCAGAGGGGGGGGGGGTTGAGCTGACTGACTTGGCTACCACAAATTGCATGGAACCACAACATTTTCTGAAAATATGTATATGACTACCTCAGCTGCTTCTTAAAAACTTTTGACATTCCCTTTTCTCCTCGAAAAATCAAAACACAGAGGAACATATCTTGCTTTCAAACTTGATAGGAACTCATGGGACAGACTGAGGGGCGGTATATATTTTGCTTTTGCTTTGTCTGGTCAAATTACATGACCAAAAAGTATTGATTGCTATTGTAGGCCATGAATAAATATATATGTATTTCGGGTAATGTGCCTTATGTTAATGCGCGTAATGTGTCTACCAAAATAAAGGTAGGAAGTGTTACTAGTCGGTTTTTTCAGTTGTGTTTGTCGTGGGATCGTCTTGGTCTGGTGAGAGGTACTGGGAATCTTCAAAGTATTGACTACTCGAGACGTTCAGATCTGCAGAGTTCGTTGATACTACACAGACTTTATCTCTCGGTAGACAAGCTTGACAATTGCCATCGCCCAAGATACGCTTCTACCACTGTCTAATTGTCATTGGTTCGCTCTGCTCCTCTTTCATATTGTTGAATGAGATGTTAAACGTTGTTTGATCATACAATAATATGAATTACAATTAAAATAATGCATCCAATCATACAATAAATATGAATTACAGATAAAATAATACATCCAATCATACACATCAATACATCTTAAATTGACATGTTACAAATAATATTTAAACGTCACTGTGATATGTTGCAAACCAATCACTTAAAATTCTCATGTTCCTTCATTAAATGATGACTACCTTTATGATTCTTAATAGAATTCAAATTTATTCTTGTTTTCGTTCAGACTTCGTAAACATCCTCGGATGGTCATGATCATTTATCCATTTTCGCAATGGTTTCATTTATCATGTCTAAAACTATGGTCTAATATATGCATGGTCACCCATTCATTCAGTATTTTTCAACATGTCAAACAATATAAGTAGTATCTCGTATCAAAAGATAATGAAAAATGGCCGACCTCATTTGTCCCTTTAAGTTGCCTACATGTGCATAAATTGTCATTTTCTCTGAGGAAAAAGAAGCTCAAACCTGATTTATTTATTTATTTCGAACTCCAACACAGATATGATACAGTTAAAAACCCATATACATCCGCACTTACAGGAGGATTTAGTAAAAAATACAAATAACATAATATTACAGGACAAGAAAGCAAGTTAAACAAATGACATGCACAACAAGGACAAAGTAAAAATTCAAAAGCAAATGCTTTTAGCTTTTCTTTTAAAACTCGAAACAGGAATGTTAAAATTGGTAGACATTGATAAAAACTATTATATAGCTTTGGAATGCGATTAAAAAGTGAATTGCTAGTAAATTTAACTCTACCACCAGGTTCATGAAATGTCCGTTTCTGTCTAGTCGATCGCCCAGGAATGTGTAAATTAAAAATTGGTTGGCAATCAAGAAGGGCATTAATTGATTTGTGAAGAAAACAAGGTCAAAATAAGTGCGCCGTTTAGACAGCATTGGTAAATTAAACATAACACACATATCATCATATGAATAATCATCAAACCTTACATTTACAAGATAACACAAAGATAAAATACTAACGTTATTTTATTAATAATATTAATATTCTCATAAGTATTATTATGGTTGCTGGGACTATGAATGCCTTATTCGCCCTGTGAGATGCCAACACGGAGCCATGAGATCACGCATTGACTCGAGACTACACTTCAACCACCTTAGTTTTAGAATACACTTCTGTGAAATGATGGGTGACAAACTTTGGCAATTTTAATAGAAGTACACAATATTTTATCTTTTCTTATCGAAAGATTTAGTGAAATTCGTCATTCAATGGCAAACACGAAGACGCAAGTATTTAACTCGACAATAATAGATAGCCGTACCTTTGCAAACGCTATTTCTACCTCCCGCAGTGTACACGAAGTTTGTCATTATGCATCGTGGCTGTGCAACTTTTCCAGATGAACTGCATACATTACTTTGAGTGGCGATTTTGTGTGATAACCCCCAGCAACCCTGTACGAAGTCGATGATGTATGCAGTCTGCGCTGCTGCGCAACGGATTCCATAATTTTTGATGAGGGTTAAATCGAGGAACTATATACTGGGGAAATATTTACCCATCGAAGGTACTTGTACTTGTCGAAGAGTTGACGCTAGGGTTTTGAAGTGACGAGCACTGACCAGAAGCAAACCTATGGAGGGGTGTCGATGTAATCATACTATTATTATTGGTCGGGAGGATCTTATGCTACTTTCCTGACAAACTCTCGCTAGTACCTATCACATTATTAATTGAAGGCAGGTGACGATTGACAGGATCTCGGAAAACACGAAAAGCCAATCACATCGACAAATGAAAATCATCTGGCTTCTGCATGACCCGGTCAAATCTGCAACTGGCAATAACAGTTGATGGCGATACAGGTTTCAAATACATGTCACATCAATAAATAAACCGGAATCTAGGGATTGGTACCCTGATCAAAACTCTTGTAAAGTTTGTAACGGAAAGTTTGCAGACGAAAGCATGATATGTCGAGTGTCATGTGTCTGTTTTCATTCCAGGAAAAAAACATTGCGAGCCTGGAGCGAGATCAGTGACGCTTTCTCGCAATTGGTGAGACTTTCTTGTTATTCTCACTGCTGTCAGTGAGACATTTTGAATTCTCATTGGTGAGCAGTGAGAAATGTACTCCTTGGTGAGAATAAAGGATGGTGATAGATTCTTACTGGTGAGACTAAAAATTCCCACCAAGGCTAGTCAGAATGGTAATTTTCTCTGTGAGAATGTATCAAACTCATCATTTACTGGTGAGAATCAACCATACTTACTTTTCATCGGTGAGAATCGGCTAGACTCATTATTCACTGGTGAGAATTAATCAGATTGAATCTCAACAGTGGACAACAAGTCTGGCTGATTCTCACCATTGAACTGCGAATCTGTTGATTCTCTTCAGTGTATAATGAGTATGATACATTCTCACCATGAAAATAACCATCCTCACTCTGCTTGGTGAGGACTTCCAGTCTCATCGGTGAGAATCTGTTATGATACTTGATTCTCACCAAGGAGGCATTTCTCACTGCTCACCAGTGAGAAATTATTCTCACTGAGAGCGGTGAGAATAACAAGAGATTCTCACTGATTGTGAGAAAGCTTCATTTTCTCGCTCCAGTCTGGCAATTTTTTCCTATGTAATTTTAGCTTTACAGTTCGAAATTGGTCTGTAAAGCAAACAAGACAGATCACACTACTCGGGCATACAAATCTCTCTCTCTCTCTCTCTCTCTCTCTCTCTCTCTCTCTCTCTCTCTCTCTCTCTCTCTCTCTTACTTGTCCTGTACAGACAAGCCAAGACACTTTTCCACATCAGCACTCTTGTATTGTATGGATCAGTCAAGGTCGATGACGCACAAATGTCTGGATGCTTGTTGAGAAATTTCCGCGTCCGTTCGTGTTTGACAAGTTTCCGACCGAGAACGACGGCGCTATTACGACACAAGAAAACGCTGCAAAAGCCACTTCCGTCAAGCGGACAAGTGTTTGTTTACAAGACTGACACAGGTCTTTGGTAATTCTCAATGTCGAAGGCTGCGTTCAAAAAAACGATAGGGGAGCCTGGAGGAATTCAAGGGGATCCGAAAATTTTGGGCGTAGTAGAGGAGTGACCTTAAAATTTTATTGTTCCATTTTACTTTTACATTTTTCAATTCCAAGGTAATTAGGTAATTCAATGAACGAATAACATTTTAATATCATTCAATTCGTTAGTGACCGCTTTGGGGATTTGAAAACAATACAGTCAACTGCCGTGGCTCCCAAAGCAGTACTGATCAGGTACCACCACGCCTTTAGTTATTCTGAGTCTGATGTTATATATGATGTCTTTCGGTGTTGTATTGAATTTTTCATAAAGTAAAGGATATCTTGACATAGCTTTATGAAACTATCTGATGATTTTATGTTGTTCTCCTCCTTGAGACAGCATCCTATTGTACAGGCTGGCAACTTTCGGAAGAAAATCTTCTATTAGAAGTGTTGCACGAGCAATGCAGAGATATTCTGACAATACAGTGCCATAAAAGATGTATGACGGGATGTTACTTTCTCGATCTGGCATTCTCACTATGAAATACTCGAAATCGTCGAGCTTGTCAAAGAGATTATAGACAAATGTTACATCCACTATGGATATGTCCAATTCAAGAAATGTAGCATGTTGTCCATTACGCTTACATTTCAACTTGAGCTCTGCAGGATAAATTTGCTCATACGATCTATAAAACTCTCCACCATCATTAAGGAGACATGTCATCTATGAATAGTGCGCATCCATGAAATTTCTGAGCACGAGCTATATCAGTATGAATGAGTTTTGACATGAATCTATATTCATGTCTGTGTAAGTATAAATTTGCTCAGAATGGCGCTGGGTCGATACCCATAGGGATGCCTATGGTTCGTAAAAGCACTCTGTTGCTTATCTGGAAATAGCTTTCTAGTATGAGATGTTCTATGACAGATTTTAATGATGCTTGAGAAAAACAATAGCTTTGTTTATCTTTGCGCCAAAAAGCCTTAGAAGAAGAGAAATCAATATGCCGTTTAGTTCCACCCTCAAATACAAAATCAACTACATTATACAATTCTTTCAGTAGATCCTTATGTTCAATTTTGGTGTATAGTGTACTGAAGTCAATGTCGAGATGCATTTGGCCTTTTTGCTAGTGTCAATGACATTCAACTTTTCAATTACTGGAAAAGAATTTTTACAACCCAGAAGGTTTTAATGTTGCTGAAAAATTTACTTTTTAGATGGAATCTATGCACTTGTTCAAAAATTACTTTAAAGACAGTAGAAACCGCTTTACTGAGTGGTTTAGTGCTGCAAGTGCTTGATGCTACAATAAAGCGAGCTCCGGGTGGGTTCTCATGGATCTTGGGCATCCAGTATATCAGTGGAAGTTTTTTCTTTCTCTGATACTTTCGGTTCACATCTGTCACACACTGTCATGTGCTCATTCCGTGTTGCGATTCGCCAGAATACGTCACATGACGGGAAAATAGATACGTCTAGTCCCCACAAAAGTGACGTCAGAGGGTATTTTTTTTGAAAAACTATTTTGGAAAAGTGCCCGGTCACACGACAGTAGTGTCCGTCTGCAGCTTTGAAATAATTGCGGGTGATGAGCGCCCAGGATGAGCGACGAGCTTATCGACGAAAAAGGTTCAAGTTCAACCAAGAATGTTGCTTAAATATGCTTAATATTTTTTTGAAGAAAATTGTACTACTGTTACCGCTGTGGGGAAATCGACATGTAAACTTTTTACAATGGATTTTTTCGGTGCATAACATCAAAACACATTAAACACCATGACATAATACTATATGAGCGTGTGGCGTGTTATAAAACACCCAATACTTGGTCTTTATTCAGGTTATAGCACTCGTTTATTACCCCTCGTGACCATGTGTTACCAGAAACATCGCTATACCTCAGCCTACAGCGATGTGTTTCTCGTAAACACGGCCCCTCGGGGTAATACACGGCCGCTGTAGCCTTTATAACCAGGTGATAGGCGTTTATATATTTATTTATATTTGTGTGTGTGTGAGTGTCTTTCTGTCTGTGTCTGTATTAGGGACCTTTATTTATGTATGTGTCTGTAGTTGGGGCCTTTGTTTAACGCTACATCTTAATATGGCCAAGGTTTCAATGAAAGCCTTCTTTGTCTATTTCATGGGTATTCTGGGTAGTGTCAGCAAATCAGCGGTATTTATTAACGATATCGCCCTCTCACGTACACATACACATTTTACAAAACAAAAACAATAAAGTTTAAAGGAAGATTAAGCTATCGTCCCTTGGATGACGTCACGCCAGCTTGGTTACGTATGTGTGCGTGCAGTAATAATAAGTCAGAAAGTCTTTGGAGTGCTTGGAATGTATCAGCATATCTACATAATCTTTATTCCCTGAACTAGAAATTAAACAGAAAACACAAATACAGCTTTTCTTAGTTTTCTTTCTGTTTGAACGATTAATATTTAATCCTTGCACTGTTTTGCGTGCGTTAATTTGTCGTGCGATGACCATATTTTTGTAAACCCTAAACTACTTAACATTAATTATTTCCCTCGAGAATATGAAAGTAAAGTTTGGAAAATGTCCTATTGAAGAAATGGCCTCTCTCTTCTTTTTCTGTTGATTTTAATTTAAGGACGGACTGGACTCCACAATCGTCAAAATCTGTCCAATAGTGGCAATAGCTGTAGTCCGCACCCGGTCCACCATCATCGTATTCCCAATCGCTCCTGTAAGGACAGGTATTTTCACACCCTCCTATGTGGGTAAAGGTACAGTAGCAATGATCGCAAGCAGAAAGATGTAAAAAAGTAAGTTTCTTTAAACGATGAAATTTGAAATTTGAACAATAATACCGGTCTTGATACTGCCAAAAGACGTGTTTCGGTTAGTCCATAATGTATTGCTGTTATCATTTTGAAACAAAACATGTATTTTGTTGTTTTCAAATTGCATCATATTGCCGAGTAATATAATTCTTTATGCTAAAACTGTGCCTTGTTTTTTTCTATCGGCGACGAATGCATTCGCCAGGGTAGCATTAGCCATGAGTGCCACAAGTTACTCACCCTGGCGCGAAAAGCATCATGGGATCGGCATTAGAAGAGACTATTGCATCGCTTCATTAAGAGTATAATCAGTTGGTGCTTCAATTCTCCCTAAAATGCTTTTCCTCAGATGCGATTTGCAGTATTGAATTTCTACGTTTCTATTGTCTATTATATCATAGCTTTGTCAATACCAGTGAATTTTGTGACGTCATACCCTAAGATTATTACTGATAATGTGTCCGAGTATCAAGCATTTTCTACTCAAATTCACTGGAATCGTCCAAACTGTAAAATAATAGCAATAATGTACCCCCTCGCGGCCCATAATGGTCTCAAGCAAACTTTGCACTTCATAATGTACTCGATTTCGCCTCATACATTATGTAGAGCAAAGTTTGCTTTCGTCCATGATGGGCCGGGAGGGGGTACACTATTAAATATACCCCAATATCATACGTTCCTGAATTACTTGGATCATTAATGTCAATTAAAAGTAAGTTTACCTTAATTTGCATGTATCAAAACAGATCTAGCCCGCTAATTTACACATGGACCACGAAAATTTGCTGAGTTCAGTGTGGTTTTGTTTTGTTTTGGTTTTTTAGGGGGAGGGGTTACCTCTGAGTCTGCGTACAAACTCTGCAGTAAATGGGTAATCATTATCTCTCTTCAGGTTTGGATCACAATACCTTACGGGGAGGGGGCTAAAACATTATTCTGCTCAGTTCGAAATAAAACGAATAACAAAAGACAAATGGATGCCAATCTGACCACTCCTCTCTTCCATTCCATATAAACATTTCATTGACTAGTACCTATAATGTATTGTTTAGGTGAGCATACCTATTATTAGGTCACTTGTAAACGAGGTCCACAGTCGGCGCAATCAGTACCGTAACCACAAACACTATAGTGTGAACCAGGCCCTCCATCGTCACATTCCCCGTCTTCGAAGTAAGGACAAGTATTTTCACACAGGGTTGTAGCTGGAGAAACATGACAACGTTGAAATACGAATTAAGAGAACGAAGTGATATCCCAATTCTATAAAGCACTCAATAATGCCATATATTCGACCATACATTCGTTTCAAACAAAAGTGACGGGCGTAAGAAACTTACGGTTATCATGTCGAGGTCCGCAGTCGTCGCAGTCAGTACCTAAATCACATACGTCATATAGAGCTCCTTCACCGCCATCATCGCATTCGCCGTCTCCATGATGAGTACAGGTATTCTCGCACAAACCTAGAGAGAGAGAGAGAGAGAGAGAGAGAGAGAGAGAGAGAGAGAGAGAGAGAGAGAGAGACTCTGAATCAGTACTGTTGTCTTGTCTTCGTGTTTGCATATCAGCATTTATCAGGGCGACAAGAATACTTTAATTTTTGTTGTAGAATAACACTTTAATGAGATAAATGTAGTCGATATTTGCCATACTGACTTACCATTTGTTGGTGGTTGTGGAGCGTCAGTTGAAGGTAGTGGGTTAGCATCACCTGGAATGTGCAGTAGTTTGTTTGGTGTGGAATTATCAGGAATCTGGCTGATTTTTCCTGACTCAGCAGCAGTCGTCAGAATGGATACCATCTGGCCTTGCGACAAAGAAGGGTTTTGTTGAAGCAGTAATGCTGCAACACCTTAAATTAAGAAAAGAAAAACATGCCACCCGTTGGTTTCATATATTGGACGCCCTCAAGTGTCCTCGACCAGTGGCGGTCTTGTACTGTTTTCTGTGATCAGTCTGTTTCTCCTTAGACCTGTCTCAGATATGTATGTGACATGATTTATTTTCAACCGATCCGGCCTAAAATGACAATTTCGACAGATCAGAAATCCCCATTCTTTATTGCACACATCCAAGATGGCATACAGGCGCATACATACAAATGATTGGTGTCTCGGAACAAGGACTATTGTGTCTGTGATAAAAATATTATACTCTGTTAAGGAATTTTCGTTCTAGATTAATAACAGGATGGAAAACAATATTAAAGGGACAAAGTCGGCCATTTTTCATAAATTTTGTTTGATGCAAGATACTTCTTATATTGTTTGACACGTCGAAAGATACTGAATGAATGGTGACCATGCATATATTTTACCCCGGTTTTAGACAAGATCAATGAAACCATCGCGAAAATGAATTATCAGAAATTGGGACTTCTATCTGGCAGGCGTGTACTTACCAGCAACATGGGGCGTTGCCATAGATGTTCCACTCAATGACACGTAGCTAGAGTCCCCGCTAATATAAGCACTATTGACGCTAGAACCAGGTGCTAGGATATTGACACATCTGCCGTAATTTGAATAGCTGGCTAAGGAATCAGAGGATGTTGTTGCTCCAACTGTAATTGCCTTGTAAACGTGACAGAAAATGACGTTTTTGAAAATCTCAGACCAGATGAAGCTTGAGGGAAAATATTTGATCCATGAGTAAGGAAGCCGTCACAATTTACGGCCGGGGGATTGGAGGAATCTGCGTGGGGTCACTCAAAAATCGAAAGCTGCAAGGTCACTCAAAAATGGAAGCTACAAGGGGAGGTTGCCTAAATGTGGAGAGAAAGAAGGGAGTTACTCAATTTTTGGTGTAAAATAAATTATAGCACCTCTCAGATTGCACCAGACTGTACCATTGCACACATCAATTTCTCAAAATTTTCCACACAAGATAGGGACACCCCCTCTGATACTTTCCCCCTCAGCCTCTCTCGTTTTCTCCCCCTACACTTTCAAATTCTGCCCAGTCATTTATCCCAGTGAAAATCCTGTCATGATACTCATCAACATTAAACAACACTACATTGTTGGATACTGGTTGTAATATGAGCTTTTATATCTATATTTTTTGTAACTTTGAATTTCCATTTTGTTGATTTCAACTTTTTCAACCGTGTTGAGGCAACTAATGATAATCTAGCAGGGTACACCAGGATTTGAAAGATCGTACCTACTGCTGTATTTTATTATATTTTACAAATACATTTATTAGTATTGATCTTTTCTAAGTGTGGGGGTGGGCAGTCAAAACTTCTGTGTTAGAGAGGGGGTTACTCAAATTCATCATGGTTGGCAAGGGGTATTCGAAATTTCAGCTTTTCCGATGAAATTCCTCGGACTCCCAGGCAGTAAATAACGACGGCTCTCTAATATTCGTGTAAGCTACATGGTATAACCCGAAGGACAAAGTCGTTAAGGTGGCGATTATTTTGACAGTTAAGTTTTGCTTAAGAATTCAAACATGAATTTGAATACCTCTCTCCGCTTCAAACCTTTTAAGTGTGTATAAAGTGCATATTAAGTGGGCAAGAGTTCCTTTCGACCCCTCATACCTGAAAATCACTTTAATCGCTGACTCTCCTTGAAAGAAGCACATCAAATACAACTTTTAAGGGGTTTAGAATTATGGTTATGGTTAGTTTTAGGGTTAGCATACTTAAAAGTGTTGTATATCCCACCTGATAACAAAGATTTGGGATTGGGCATAAGGAACTCTTTCCTTACAGTCTATCATAATGTGTATACAGTGTGTATATACTCAATGTCTGTGTTTGAATACCTCCAATTCAAACCTCATTCACCTCGATGTGTGAGCTTTAATACCTACTCTTCAAACTCGAAAGTGTGTATTTGAAATACTCAATGCATGTATTTGAATACCTAGACTTCAAACTCAAAAGTGTGTATTTGAAATATTCAATGCATGTATTTGAATACCTACACTTCAAAATCGAAAGTGTGTATTTGAAATACTCATTGCATGCATTTGAATACCTACACTTCAAAATCGAAAGTGTGTATTTGAAATACTCAATACATGTTTTGAATACCTACTCTTCAAACTCGAAAGTGTGTATTTGAAATACTCAATGCATGTATTTGAATACCTAGACTTCAAAATCGAAAGTGTGTATTTGAAATACTAGTACACAATGCGTATATTTGAATCTCTTCAGTACACCTCTCATTGTGGTTATTTGAATTCCTCCACAACACAGTTCAGTGTCTGTATATTTGAATAACCCAATGTGTGTATTTTAAATACCTCAGGAGCTGACGCAGGTGACATAGAGCAAGCATCTATTGCGTCATTTCCGGCGGCAACGACGAGAATGTACCCGGCGTTGGTCAGCCTTCCAGCAGCTTGGTTCAGGGACGTGGAAAAACCGCCACCAAGCGACATGGAAACCACCGCTGGTTTAATTCCTGAGGCAGCTACCGCATCCATGGCTAGGGATGAAAAAAAAAAATAAAACAACACGTATCATCCTATGCCAACTGCACTATCAGAAAGACTTCAAATTTCTCAAAACTTTGGAAAGTATTTCGCACCGAGAAATTCGCAAAAGAGTAAATATTACGTCGAAATACATTTCTGAAACTATGCTTTCAAGATTTTTTTCTGTGGAAGGTACAACATGTTTCAATGTCAATGGAAAACGAAGGCTGGCGACATCTTGATCAGTACTCATCATAGTAATAAATTAAAACAAACCCGATTCTTTGGTAGGTAAAACTTGTCCTTGAAGTCCCCTCTTGAATGTTAAGAGCATCCTGGCCACATAAACTCACGTAACACCTTGACTATCATAGAGGACGCAAACAATGTGCATAGCAACCTGATGTGTTTTTGCATCGAAACAAGTATGCTGTGTATACTAGCCAATGCTCGCATTGAAGTTCATAAACACGGTGAGGAGACCTTTAGGCTTGTCGGTTTGTAAAGGGACAGTTTCGCCGTAATTTGGTCATAACGTTTGTCACCTTACATCAAGAATGTGTCAATTTTATCATAAGCAATCTTGAAAGACATTGGAATTAACGTCAACGTAAAAGGTCACAAAGAACTGGCAAAGGTAAAGACTATATATATGTCACAATATCCAGGTACAATATGCTACTGAACAGTTATTATATGTACTAATGAACAGTGCATGCATTTACCGATATATGCTGATTGAACAGTATGAGGCATATATATGCTGATGAACAGTGCATGCATTTACCGATATATGCTGA
Source organism: Ptychodera flava (assembly GCF_041260155.1). Taxonomy (NCBI): domain Eukaryota; kingdom Metazoa; phylum Hemichordata; class Enteropneusta; family Ptychoderidae; genus Ptychodera; species Ptychodera flava. Next base: position 4,432,712 of record NC_091928.1, read on the forward strand.
TGAACAGTATGAGGCATATATATGCTGATGAACAGTGCATGCATTTACCGATATATGCTGATGAACAGTATGAGGCATATATATGCTGATGAACAGTGCATGCATATACCGGTATATTCTGATGAACAGTACAGACGTATATATGTTTATTGACAATACATGAACTTAAGATGGTAATTTATTTAGGATCATGATATATAAAACATCTGATATCGTCGGATTACCTCACCTCCCACAATGCCACTCGTTGCTCCATTACCAGAACAACTTAACACACGGCCAGCGTAAAGGGTAACTCCAGGCGCTACACCAACGGTATTTCCTCCAATGGTACCTGCACAATGCGTACCATGTCCTTGACAATCATTACCCTGAAAATTTTTAAAAATTATAATGCAGCATGGAATTGCCACGATGGTCACATACGTGACGTCATAACCTCTGCACTCCACATTCGCGTTGACCTTCGAACACAGCATTTCTTATTATTGTCAAGTTTGCATGTTGCCCTAAAATGTTTGAATGGTTGGTGGAACATTTCAGCTTGTCACTGAGAATCACTAAAAGTCTTAAGGTTGCAAATGTAGATTTCCTTGGTAAATCTCGGTGATCTCTGTCGATCCACTGAACGCAGTATTGGTAATTTGGTGTCCTCAATACTACTCTATAATTTAAATGTATTTATTAAATCCGTCACCACCTACATTGTAACCATCGTTGAAAGCATCGTAGAAAAACTTGGCTCTCTGTCCAAACTCAACGTGAGTGTAACGAATGCCAGTGTCAAGTACAAACACGCTGACCCCACTACCGTCTCCTGCACAAGAAATAGCATTACCCAGGTGAATATTGTATGCATCAATTACAAAATGCACAAGTTTCAATGATTAAGATATTAAAAACTCATTACATAACGTTCTTTATTTAATTTCTTTCTTAAGAAAGTAATATGTAGTATTGCCAGATATTGAACACTGTACTATGTCTATGTGCTGCTTTGATGGACAAGTTCAAAGGCACGAAAGCATTATTCATATATTTACTGAATAAAATAAAATCGATGTACACCTTTACATTCTCTAATGTAGTTGTCATTTCTTGTTCACCGAGGAACTTAATAAAACAATGCGACAGGTAATGGGCAAAGCATGTGGAGGCAACGTAGAGTTTATCTCAGAATACTTACCCAGCGGAGAGGACGAATACACGTTGTCCAAAGGAAGATCTGCTTGGTCTATTCTGTCCAAACCCCAAGGTAATGCTGTAGCATGGACCACCTCGTCTTCTTCAACGTATTCCACCTCATCCATCCAGCGAAGCTAGACAAGCAAATTGTTAAAAAAATACACCATGTCACAAACTTTGCAACATGAAGCCTGAAAAGACGGCAATGCAGAAAAAAGCCACTAGTCTTCAGCCACAAATAAAACTTTTCTGGCCATTGCATATATGTACAAAAGTTTACATACTTAGTAAATGTAAACATGCAAAGATATTTCGTTCCAGAGATGAAATCCATCCATCCATCTATCCATCCATACGTACGTAATATACATAGATCTATACATAGATGCATACATAGATACATATATACATAGATAGATAGATAGATAGATAGATAGATAGATACATAGATACATACATACATACATAGATACATACATACATACATACATACATACATACATACATACATACATACATACATACATACATACATACATACATACATACATACATACATACATACATTCAAGAAACAATAGACATTTACTTACAATATCAAGTGCTTCTTTAGGAACCTTTGCAACAAAGCCTTTCAGCAAAGCCGTGATGTTGAGTTGGAATTCAATGTGAAGGCCTTTGTCTTCACACAAGGCCTGGAGTTTCTCCTCGAATTCTGCAAGTTCTTCAACGGTCAGGTCGTCCTTGTTTGGAAGAGAGCAAGATTAAAATGTTCAGTTCGCATACCTTTGGTTTATTGAAAATTAGTTGACCTACGTTGAAATGAGGACTTCAATTCAAGCATTGGAAAGTATTTGCGATCGCTAAATTGTAAACAAGAGATTCCAGTGACAGTGTACAATGATAGGCTGTTCTAATGGTATACCCTATTAACCAGACAACAGCTTCTTGAGGGTAAGCAAAACCCTCTACATCATAAACCTTGACACAACAACCGTAGTCACGCATGGATACAGAAATTGATATGCCGTGAAAAGATAACAGAGCAACAGCCATAAACTGCACAGAAAACCTAGCAATGGTTATGTCATCAACCATTTTACCACAGTATTAATAATCATTTTGACTCAACTTCTTTCTTAACATATGAACATGTTATTGTTCTGTCAAGGATTCTATGAAAAGGGAAATAGACTTATTTGGATCACTGTACATTATTTCTGTCGAATGTCAGCGAGGGACAGAATAAAAATGAGGCGAGTCATTGAAAGGAAGGAAGCAAAAGCCGAGTACAGAGTGACCCCAGACCAATCCACTAACTACCACCCCGGCCGTTAGAAACTGACAAGGTCCTTAGTAATAAATAAATCAACATACCCTAAGTTTTACGATGTACTCATCATCAATTTTCTCATCACCTGCATGGAGTATCGGGGCTTGAGTACTACGCTTTACGAAGCTAGGACGCAATGCGCGGGCTTTTCGGTCCAGCTCGCTTTTCTCTCTCACCGCGATCTTGACCTTGGAATCGAGTTTTTCCTTCGGCTTTGCCCTCTCTTGTGGTGACGTTTTGGTCTTGACCTTCGGAAAAGCCGAACTATAAGTCAGCAGAATTGCCAACGCACAGGCCATGATAGGCAAGAATTGCCACTTACCCATAGCGGAGGTTGCTTAATTTTTCACTGCAGTAACTGCTGTAATAATAAAACATAAAAAATATTTTGTATATTGGCTTGTTATTGATGTTGACTTCTCAAGACATGTCAACAATTCGACGCACAGGCCACGATCGTCAATATTTGTATATTACTCATTGAAGCGGTTTTGAAGTTATGTCATTGCTGTATTGATAAAATATTAGCAAGAGTTACTATTTTGTTTTTATTTGTAAAGAAATGAAGTTTCCGCACTTACAACCGTATATTCAAAATTCTCAAAAACAAACAATTTGAAAATGGATTAAACTAAAAAACAAGGAAAATAAGAAAGACAAATCGGGGAATTCGGAAGAAACGTGAAAGTAAAACATATATGATATATATGTAATTCAAAATTGGAAGGGGTATGATTTAAACGAAAAGACAAATGCCATTACCACTGTTCTGAAATCCTTTATCAAATAGATATTCTCAGGTGAATGCAAGCTCCTTATCTGCCAATAGAACGTTAATGTCCACTCGATGGGACTTGATTTCAAAGTTTGTATAAATACACAATGTGCCGACGTCTCTAATATGCGCCTCGAAAGTAAAAGACAAAGTTTTGCTAAAACTTCCTCAATGAAACTTTCACCCATTCTCTTACCAAATCAAGAACAAACATCAGGGGTCAACGAGGAAAGTTTTGTACTTGAGAGACAAATTACCTAGCATTTACCCATATTTGAAATTCAGAATGCACTCCCGTGTTATGGGGAAAATAGAATTTTCGAAAAACTATGACAGTAAAATTTTGTCCCCAAGGCGCAATATACCTTAAAAGTCTACTTGCTGTGGCATGGCAAAGAAGGTGTACGGACCTTGTGCGAAAGAAAACGTTGGTACATCGTTCACTGTGAAGGAAAGTGATCGTCATAAAATAAGAATTATTCTTTTATCATTCGATTTTATGAACATGGGAGTCAGACATAATTTATGTTATATCGACGGAAGATGATCGTGGGAATCAGAAAAATCAGTGCCGTTTTCTAAAAAAGTCTTCAGATTCAGCAATATCCATGAAAAACGACATCATCAGTGTCTGTACGTCAAATTGAAAGCAACGGAGAACTGTTATTTTATGTGTCGTCGTGCGAGGACTAATATAACAAAGCAATCCGTTCCCTTAGAAATATTCACTTTGCTCGCAAACTTCTCTTGAATTTTAAGAAATTTTTGTCAATTAGGAATTCTCGTGTCACTCTGTCCATAGATTTTTGTACTGGCGTGAACCATTTTGTGAAATTGAGAAAAATTGATATCAAAAGTATATATGAAATTACTGTTACAGTATCTCTCTCTTCAGTCATTGTTAATGAGTCACTTTTGGCAATGGTGGAGCCATCAGGATCAACTGAACAGACATAAAAAGCTTTCTCACCTCAGATATCCACGATTGAAGCACTCACACACACTGCAATGGGAGATAATGGTTGAAGTTACCCGATGGTCCAGTCGATATACAGAGGGTTGGAAGCTGTGGCTCTTTATATACAAATCCAACAGTAAGGCCAATTCATCATCGCTTTCAATTATCACAACAAGGTATCAAATCAGAGGGGGGTAAATGGTTAATTAAAAAATAGCACTGTGTTTTTGCTAATCGAAGTTACTTTTTTCGGTTTTGTCTCCGGTAAAGTTTATTTCCACGTGTGGCTCTGTACTGCTCATGTGCATTGATCCTACATGTATCTTAAAACTTTGTACAAAGATTCTGTTTCCATCCGCATATCTAGTGTATGCCACCCAACACGTTGTCCTCATTCAAGTTATATCATAATCTCTATTGATGAAGGTGATAGCGCCCCCTACCTAAATATTATCATGAGAACAAAGAGTACTCCATATCAATTTCCAATCAGCCACTCTTTTGAGAAGTTAAGGAGAACCATCGTTCTAGAATAGAGTGTACAATTAAAGGGACATAAGCTGTAACTTGTTGCAAGTTTTTCAATGTCTTGCTTCTGTATATCAACTACTGTGTCTGACCCTAATCCGTTTGTCATGCTGAAATGTCAAGTATTCTTTTTGTCAACACAGCTTGTATGTGTGTCGTGGTCATTGTTTATTGTTTACAAATGAATTCTAGTCCGGACTTGAATACAATTTTCAACAATAACAATGGAGATTATACTCATATAGGTTGTGTTGATATGCTAAATACTTGGCATTAAATTACAGTTTAGGAATTCAATGTAGAAAGTGTAGGGAAACCACAAAACAAAAGTTCTGAAAAAATAGCCAAAAGATACAGCTTATGGAGCTTTAAAATAAAAACTGTTTGAACAAGCGGCAGGCCTGAGGAAGATTTGGCTGACATTTATTCAAATTCATGATCCAAGGGGTTCCAGCTATGATTAGGCTGTGTACTTTAGGAGCGTTGAACAACCATTGTAGGCATTGCAACATGCATGGAATGACAGTGAGTGGTTCAAATGGTAAAGTTAGTGTTTCGTCGAGCGTTGGAACAGATCGATGCGAACATTGACTTTACTGAAACCGTAAGGTACAATTTTAATTTGCTGAAATGTGTTTCTGGCCATCTTTGAATGGACATTAAATAAATCCTGGGACCAAAGTATCGTTTAATAGTCTGTAATAGCTTTCTCTTCACATATAATTAAAAGCTGTTCTGGAGATAGTGTGCTTGAAATTACCAGACAATAAATCCATTACCGTTAATAAATTAATTCATCATCATTAGTCGCACAGTCAGATAGTCGTGCAATTATTCACATTATTCATTCTGTCAACAGACACTGCGTCACAAGGACACTGGAAACTAGAGTGGGATTTTTCGTGAATGTTGCTGATGATATTTCAGCTACACTACTCAAAAGAGTTAAAAATGGTTGAATTAGAATGCAGTATAGACTCACACCAATGATGCATGTTTTCGACATAAAATATACTTACTTTAGTTGTGAGCTATTGCGAAATTTTAAGATTGAAGAAGTTTTGAAGAAACTGCTAAGAACACCATAAATATACATGTCATGTTCCTTGACGATCTGATGTATTTCACAATGTTCTACTTCCATTTTAGCTAAGAAGACACAACATTGATTAGAACCATTCATCCACTAACTGAGGAGTTTTGATGCTCTCCGGGGCAGTGAAAAGTTGATATATTTATTCGTTTCAACACAAGTTATCCGTAAACTTAAAAAACACAATTCGGTAAAATTATAAATATTTCAACAACCTTGCTGCAGTACAGTATGTGCTCATGTCCGGTTTCTGTACACGTGACATCTCAGTACCTCTTAATAATTAAGCCATCACATACGTTAATTGTTGCATTTTAAAACATTTTTACCAGTTTGTTTACTTTGAAAAGAAATTTTACCGATTCTCATGATTTATAACAGCTTCCTATTCTTTGAACACCCTGTGTTAGAAACATTTCCCTCGATAGCTTCAATTTCTTTCATGTGTAGACACACGTACTACTGCTATCCCTGCATCCATCTGTTGCCTCCCATTCACGTGTAGACACACGTACTACTGCTATCCCTGCATCCATCTGTTGCCTCCCATTCACGTGTAGACACACGTACTACTGCTATCGCTGTATCGATCTAACGCCTCCCATTCATGTGTAGACACACGTACTACTGCTATCACTGCATCGATCTGATGCCTCCCATTCATGTGTAGACACACGTACTACTGCTATCACTGCATCGATCTGATGCCTCCCATTCATGTGTAGACACACGTACTACTGCTATCACTGCATCGATCTGATGCCTCCCATTCATGTGTAGACACACGTACTACTGCTATCACTGCATCGATCTAATGCCTGCTATTCATGTGTAGACACACGTACTACTGCTATCGCTGCATCGATCTGTTGCCTCCCATTCATGTGTAGACACACGTACTACTGCTATCACTGCATCGATCTGATGCCTCCCATTCATGTGTAGACACACGTACTACTGCTATCACTGCATCGATCTGATGCCATCCATTCATGTGTAGACACACGTACTACTGCTATCACTGCATCGATCTGATGCCTCCCATTCATGTGTAGACACACGTACTACTGCTATCGCTGCATCGATCTGATGCCTCCCATTCATGTGTAGACACACGTACTACTGCTATCACTGCATCGATCTAATGCCTGCTATTCATGTGTAGACACACGTACTACTGCTATCACGACATCGATCTGATGCCTCCCATTCATGTGTAGACACACGTACTGCTGCTATCACTGCATCGATCTGATGCCATCCATTCATGTGTAGACACATGTACTACTGCTATCACTGCATCGATCTGATACCTCCCATTCATGTGTAGACAGACGTACTACTGCTATGACTGCATCGATCTGATGCCTCCCGTTCATGTGTAGACACACGTACTGCTGCTATCACTGCATCGATCTGATGCCATCCATTCATGTGTAGACACACGTACTGCTGCTATCACTGCATCGATCTGATGCCATCCATTCATGTGTAGACACACGTACTGCTGCTATCACTGCATCGATCTGATGCCATCCATTCATGTGTAGACACATGTACTGCTGCTATCACTGCATCGATCTGATACCTCCCATTCATGTGTAGACACATGTACTACTGCTATCACTGCATCGATCTGATGCCTCCCATTCATGTGTAGACACACGTACTACTGCTATCGCTGCATCGATCTGATGCCTCCCATTCATGTGTAGACACACGTACTACTGCTATCACTGCATCGATCTGATGCCTCCCATTCATGTGTAGACACACGTACTACTGCTATCACTGCATCGATCTGATGCCTCCCATTCATGTGTAGACACACGTACTACTGCTATCACGGCATCGATCTGATGCCTCCCATTCATGTGTAGACACACGTACTACTGCTATCGCTGCATCGATCTGATGCCTCCCATTCATGTGTAGACACACGTACTGCTGCTATCACTGCATCGATCTGATGCCATCCATTCATGTGTAGACACACGTACTACTGCTATCGCTGCATCGATCTGATGCCTCCCATTCATGTGTAGACACACGTACTACTGCTATCGCTGCATCGATCTGATGCCTCCCATTCATGTGTAGACACACGTACTACTGCTATCGCTGCATCGATCTGATGCCTCCCATTCATGTGTAGACACACGTACTACTGCTATCGCTGCATCGATCTGATGCCCCCATTAATGTGTAGACACACGTACTACTGCTATCACTGCATCGATCTGATGCCTCCCATTCATGTGTAGACACACGTACTACTGCTATCACTGCATCGATCTGATGCCTCCCATTCATGTGTAGACACACGTACTGCTGCTATGACTGCATCGATCTGATACCTCCATTCATGTGTAGACAGACGTACTACTGCTATCGCTGCATCGATGTGATGCCCCCATTAATGTGTAGACACACGTACTACTGCTATCACTGCATCCATCTGATGCCCATTCAGTGTAGACACACGTACTACTGCTATCACTGCATCCATCTGATGCCTCCCTTCATGTGTAGACACACGTACTACTGCTATCGCTGCATCCATCTGATGCCATCCATTCATGTGTAGACACACGTACTACTGCTTATCACTGCATCCATCTGATGCCCATTCATGTGTAGACACACGTACTACTGCTATCCCTGCATCCATCTGTTGCCTCCCATTCACGTGTAGACACACGTACTACTGCTATCGCTGCATCGATCTGATGCCTCCCATTCATGTGTAGACACACGTACTACTGCTATCGCTGCATCGATCTGATGCCTCCCATTCATGTGTAGACACACGTACTACTCTGACTACAGCTATCGCTGCATCGATCTGATGGCTCCTATTCTTGCGAAAGGTTTCCTTGCAACTTCCACGTTTCTAATATCGTTGTATCACTCCATGTAGGTGTATCGGATTTGACCATTTAAAAATGACTTCATTTGTCTTAAACGCATATTCTTCATCCAAATATCGCCCGACTTTGCCGGGACTCCCTACAATAATCATGTTTTGATTCATTAGGCCGCTATCCATGATATATGTGATGCATGGGGAGACGAAGTATATGCTCCGTACTTGCAAATAATGGTCCATTACCGAAATATATCGAAGAAACAACGACCTGACTCCCCTACTTTCTCTATCGTCTGGTGCCCTGAATTGCGCTCGTTCATTTAAATGACTAACTTCCATGTATTCTTTACATCACCTACACAATACTGTGTATTGTAAGAGTCAATGTAAGATACAGGCAAGCGTCCAGCCTAACCTTCTCTTCCTTTATCTTGTTCTGTTTTTTTGTCTTTCGAGAAAAGATTGTGAAAACGACAGAGCATTTCCCCGAGGTAGTTTTAAACGACTGCAAGTCTTCAGTATGATGTTGTTTGTATTGTGTCGATTTGTAAGCATTATATTGAAAATATCAAAGAAATAGAAAAAGGAAAAAAAGAATAACGGTACACAAAGTATGTGGAACGTTTAATATTACTTTATGTAAGTGTTATTATTGGTGGATTGATCGTCATAAAAATGAAAGGCATCTAATATGTTCGTCAATAATTATTTGTTTCAAATTACATTCCACAATTTAAGCATGAAGGTGAATTGCCTAACTCGTCACCTTCCGACTGAACAATGGAAATTCCACCCATAGTTTATAATAAAGAGTGGCCATGTGCACAAATTAAACCCACAATTATCGCTTTAATGTTGGGGCTGAAGAAACGCCTCCACGAGAGATAATGTCTGTGGAATTGTCACATAATTACAACATCATCTTTGACTAGTTAAACCGTTGCGAGGTCATCCACCATTCAATTAATATCGTAATGGTAGACAATGGAAACCTTTTGCTCCTGTGGCATACAGAGACAGCATTGAACAGTTTCATACTTGTTATCGCAAATGTGGCCGTCACATAGACGTAAGATCTTGTCGTTTGTATCAACTCAAACACAAAACAATGGATGATCTATACGTATCTTCCTCTCAACCCTATAGATCAACATGATGTCGTTAAATAGCATGGGAAATGCATTCAACTATGTTCCTGATCAGGTAGTTTCGTTCGTAAGGCAAACATCAGTGTTGTAGAACGCAAAGTCTTATGGAGTTTTTTGATATAATGTTGGTACAGATGTTTTACAGAATAAAAATTCTATGTTTAATCATCAAGGATGGAAATGATATCATCCCTGATATGCTGCGATAGCTTACCTTTGAAAAGATGTCACTGAGTGATGTTTGTAATATTTTAGTCTATAAAATGGCAATGAATTCATTTTTGCACAAATTACGCTTTTATCTGTGATAGGTAGATTTGAAAGATTGAGCGGACAAGCGCTTGAGAAGTGTCGAAAGTGTGTGTGTGTGTGAGAGAGAGAGAGAGAGAGAGAGAGAGAGAGAGAGAGAGAGAGAGAGAGAGAGAGAGAGAGAGAGAGAGAGAGTGTGTAGGTAACAACAACATTTGCCTGTTTGCATTCAAATCATAACTTTGAACAGATAACCTGTTTTGTGTCAATTGACAAAGACAATTGTTTAATAAGAATGGGCGACAATTGATTAATCAGTACGTTTCTCTCAGCGACCCACTGAAACTTTTACCAATTAAATAAAATGCTGACAGCGGATACAGATCCAAGGAAGAAAAGCTAAATAGGAATAGATGGACTAATCTATTTGTCATTGTTAAAAGCATTAAAATAATTGTAACTTAATAGGAATCGTATGAAGCTGAAATGATAAAGTTGAATAGTGTTACTGTATCATACGTTTGTTTATCATTTGGTTTCAGGTTCCGGAGAAATAATGACAATAGAGATTGATAACTTATGACCTTATGAATGACGTTCTAAGACTTTTTATAACACTACGATGTTGTACGGCTGGCATCAAAGGGGATGTTTCATGTCAGGATTTTTTGACATCCCATTCGTAACTCAATGCTAAGGCCAGAAATAAAATATAAATTGTTCATCGGAATCGCCGCTTCTAATTTTCCCGATATGATTTGTTTTGATTTCGAGAAATTCATACTTCTGCACTGCAAATACTTTAGTACTGCCGCTGGTGGCACCCTATACTTCGTGGCGTTTTCGCTGGCATGTGGGATTCTGAATGAGGCTTCCGACGTGTCTGGACTGAGCTCTGTCAACACGTTGTTGCGACGTCTGAATTTTGCAAATCACGACAAAAACCGGGTCAAATTTTTGCTGAAATTTCTCCGTTTTGTCAAGGTTAGTTCACCATGACTATAAATTTGATCGCCAGCATTTGACGTGATGACCAACAGTTTGTTCCAAAGACGCTGTTCAGTGTTTGTCATAATAAAACGTTTGGAGATCTGTTTACCAAGATCGTGACAGCAGACGATGGGTGGTGCATCATATTGAATGAAAATTGCATCGAAAGTATAACAATTTATGACAATGAAAAAAATATGGTTGCGTTGATGTTAAAGGTCGATCTGAGTTAAAGTTCGATCGATGTTACTGTTGAGAAATGTAGTGTTGAATTCAATAACCAGTATCAGTGTATCTTGTCTGAGATATTTCTGGTTAGCCTAAAAGGGGGAAAGATTATTTCGCCTTTTCTGCATCACTGCAAAATAGTCCAAGGGACCGCGGTTACCTTTTGCCGAAAAAAAGAAAAACAAATTTTCGCTCGCCGCTCCTGAACCTTTGTCCAAAAATCCGATGAACAAGATTTTTTCTCTCCTAATGCACATATTTTGTACGCTGTCTCGTAAAGCACGGACAGCAAATATAGCGACTTACTGATGGATATAAAGAAGTGTCCATGACACATGAATCATGAATACAATCTCGAAGAACTCTTGTCTGTTTTATACATCATCACGATGTCTTCACAGTAGTGCACTGTCAGTACACCTAGGGGTCGTTGACACCGATATGGTCAATTAAAACACCAGGACAGTGTATTTGCATATACGAAATGATACCAATTGTAAGTCCAAATTAGCGAACACTAGAAGTTTAAGTTCTATTAAAGATCAATGGCCAAAACACTTCTGTTTCTGTTTAATATTGGGTTTTAACCCCTCAAAGTGGATTTTTTGCTTGCTGGGTTCACTTTCTTTTCAATTTTGTCTTTTTCAACTTTTAGGTCTCGAATTTGTTTGCTATTTTATGCTTGTATTGTAATTGAGTCTGTTTGAGTCTGTCTCCTTTCTTCACCTGTGACACATATGCTGGAAGAGGTTCAACAGATCACTATTTCAAATACGTCTCTCGCTATTTCCAAACTCAACGAAGCACTCAAGACAGCAGGTGTTGATGGTCGTCGTCAGTACTCACAACGGAACGTTTGCAGTGTAAACCAGCCATCCTGGTTTGGTACGGCGTGCCAAAATGCTAAGCGTTGTGCATATGACAAACTTAAGATTTTTAGAAGAACTGGTTCCATTGATGACTTAAATGACTACAAAAATGCCAAAAAGCACTTCAAATTAACATGCAAAAACTCAAAAATTAAATTTCAAGATACTGTCAGAAAACGTTTTCAGGAAGCTGCTACGAGTAATACTGGTGAATTCTGGTCAATTTTAAAATCTGTGATGAATATCAAAAGTAGGGGTTCTGCCGCCAATGATATCAGCATTGATTCATGGTATGACTATTTTAGTTCTCTGTATAGGGAGTGTCTTGACACAAATTCTGGTGATTTAGAATTTATGAGTACAGTAGAAGACGCTGTTAACCAGTTTGTAAGACAAAACCATGATACTGATGATGATAATGATGAAGATGAATTGGGTAATATGCTGAATGCTCCAATTACGGAGCATGAGGTGTTAAAGTGTTTAGAAAAGTTAAAATCAGGCAAAGCGCCGGGTCCTGACGGTCTACCCAACGAATTTTACAAATACGCTTCTGATGTAATTTTGCCTTTACTTGTAGAGATATTTAATTGTATATTTACTTCTGGAATCTTTCCTTCAGAATGGACGGTAGCTATAGTAATCCCTCTCCTCAAAAAAGGTGATAAGAGTGATGTAAATAACTATAGGGGTATATCGCTCTTGAATGCATTGGGGAAGATATTTACATCAATTTTGAATGAGAGACTAACAAACTGGTCAGACAAAATCAATATTCTTTCTGACTGCCAAGCTGGGTTCAGGAAAAATCACAGCACCATCGACAATATATTTGTCCTTCACGCTGTAATTCAAAAGTATCTAAGTGTGAGAAGGGGAAAATTTTATTGTTCATTTGTAGATTTTTCTAAAGCCTTTGACCGGGAAAACCATACACTCCTTTTGTTTAAACTTATGTTAATGGGAGTCAAAGGTAATATGTATAACGTATAACAAATTACAGTCTATGTACAGTAATCTCAAGTCATGTGTAAGATCTGGAAATGTAAGGGAGCCGTCATTATTTACGGCCTGGGGGTCGGAGGAATTGCTTTAGAAACTCCAAAATTTCGAGTAACCCCCCTGCCAACCATGACGTGTTTGAGTAGCCCCTCGTGCTACAGAAATTTTGAGTGACCCTCCCCTAAAAAAAATAAAAAAATAGGGAAAGTTATATATCTATACAGTAAAATGGATTGCTGCTGCGACAGGCCCTGTACAGACCCGGATTAAACCCTGTAGGACAGGTCTGTGTCGGAAAGAGGTTCCATTGCTGTGACAGGGCTGATGTACAGGTCTGTATCCAGTGCTCTGATGACATGCAGTGTTCTCCGTAGGATTTTTTACAAGAGGGTGAAGATGTGGTGCGATCGAAAGCACCACAAGCAACTGCGCAAGCAGTAACGTGGGGGAGGTCAGGAGGTGGGTGTCCCCCTCCTGCCGTTGGAGCTTTTGAAAAATAGAGATATTTGGCGGCACTTGGGGAGTATTTTTATCAGATTTTTTTCGAATAAAAAATTCAAAGGAACAGAAATCTGAGACAGTATTCCAAAACTTATACTCCAGTTCACAGATTTCAATGAAGATTACAATTTTTGAAAACGAATAAATAGCGACAGACATATATTTATTCACATTTATTATTTAATATTATATAGGGCTCAGCCCTTGGTGTCGCGCCAGGGGTTAAGATTGGCAATGTTATTTGTATTGATTCATGATAAACTATAATTGTTACTTCATAAACGTTTATATGAAAACTATGCCCAGTTTCCCTCTGATGAAAGCAGTTCACGTACTCACACGACGTCAAACCCTGCAGCAGGGCAGGTATAGATTTTCTGTAGCGTGTAAAACTTTTGGACAAAAATTGGCAATTTTTACAATGATAACAGCCTATGGCGTTAAACAAGGGACGTATTATGCAATAATTATCATTGCAATGGTAACCGCACTGCCCACCTTCCACTTGCAAGCTGAAAACTATAGCGTTCCGTCTAAAAACTTGCAATTTTTGAATCTAATTATTGACACAGGGGGCGCTCTTCTATAATTCAATCCCAGCATTCTTTGCGTATGCCCCTGTTCATATGCACGACAGTTTTCTCCGTTTATCTATATCAACGATACTTTGTATCAGCGACAAGGTGTATAATAACATTTACTGGCTAATAAAAGAGGTATATTTTATAAAAGGCATGTTATATCATAGTAATTTGTTTCGTATTTGTTTATTTACGAGTACTCAAAAAAAACCAACATGGCGGCGCCCATCATGAGAAAGAAGGGTACACTTCCGGTTACTCGCATAGTATATTATGAATAAGCGCATGCGTAGTAAGTAAGCCGCTGGCGCGACTATTATTAGTTTCCTGCAATAAAAGATTGGTTTGTTGTCAAGGCGTTCCACTTGTTTTAAACTTTATGTAAAATGTAAAATATAGAAAGCAGACGTTTCTCATTAATGACCAGGCAAGTATATCAATCTTTAATCAGGAAATACTGAAAAATGTACTCAGTACTAGCCTCTAACATAAGGCTTGCCACGTCGAATAGCTGATCATTCTCGTCTGAAGATCACAATAACGTGAAACACATAGTGTAATGAGATTGTAGTTTTTGAAACCACCTGTATTATGATATATATATATATATATATATATATATATATATATATATATATATATATATATATATATATATTATGTGTGTATTACATATACACCAGGTATGAACATTCATATCTCAAGCATACATATTGCTGTTCTTTACTATTATTGTTGTATTAATTCATAATTTCACTAAATTCTTCAGTACATATCAACAAAATTGAGTAGCCCCCCTTCTTGTTCTCCACCTTTGAGCACCCCCCCCCCCCCCTTGTAGCTTTCGATTTTTGTGTGACCCCCTCAGAGTCCTCCGACCCCCAGGCCATAAATGATGACGGCTCCCTAATGTCTGGATATTTTGATTGCCCAGCCGGTGTCAGGCAAGGCTGTGTTTCTTAGTCCTGTGTTATTTAGTTTCTTCATTGAGGAATTGGATCTAATGTTAATGTCGTCCGATCAAATGGGTGTACAGTTGACACAATACATGTATGATCTTTTCTGTTTATTGTACGCTGACGATGTGGTCATCTTTGCTGACTCTGTCAGAAATTTACAGAATTAAATAGACATCCTTTTTAAGTTCTGTGCCAAGTGGCATATGAAGATAAATTTAGACAAAACAAAGATTGTAATTTTTCGCAAAGGGGGCCACAGAGCCCATCGGGAAAATGGCATTTTGTGGATATTCAAATTGAAATTGTTTCTCACTACCATCACTACAAATACTTAGGTTTACTTTTGTCATCACGTAACACTTGGTCAAAAGCTGTCTATACACTAACAAACCAAGCCAGTAAAGCTTTGAATATGTTGTCAATCGCCAGATGGAAATTGCAATATATCACTTTTCACTCGCATTTTAAATTGTTCGATGCAATGCTTCTGTCGATTCTTTGTTATGGTTCAGAGATATGGGGTTTTCAGATTTACGATGCCATAGAGAAACTACAGAGAATTCGGTGTAGAAAATTACTAGGTGTTCCAAGTCAAACAGCAAATGAAGCTGTAACAGTTGAATATGGTAGAATGCCAATTTTCTTTCATACACTAAAACGTTGTATACATTATTGGGTGAAGCTTACCGAAATGGCTCCAGAAAGACTCCCAAGACAAGCATATTTGATATTGTATAACCTTGACTCCGTAGGCAGACATACATGGGCAACATCCGTCAAATAAATTCTTTTTTCTTATGGTTTTGGCGGTGTTTGCTTGCTCAAGAAGTTGGCTATAAAACATTATTTATTACGGCTTTTTTTGAAACAAGATTAGCGGATATCTTGAAGTAACAATAGAAATGCTCTTATCATTGAAACCCAAATTACGTATCTATACACAGTTTAACAGTCTACTCGAAGCAGAAAAATATCTTCATCTTAATTGTAATCGTTTTATTTTACAAAAATTTTGCTTGCTTCCGCTGTTCATTTTACCACTTTCAATAGAGGAGGGAAGACGCAAGAGCATTTGACAATCAAGCTACAGTTTGTCAGCTATGTTCTAATGGAAGTGTTGAAGGTGAATATCATTTTTTACTAATTTGTCCTTTGTACAACCAGCTAAGAAAACAATATTTACCTGACGGTGTAACTTAAGAACCTAACTTTTTAAATTTTTGAAAGTAATGAGTGGAAAGGATTCTACAGATGTCTTAAACCTTTGTAATTTTGTGCACAAAGCCTTTCAAATGAGAGACGATGTTTTAAAACTTTCAGATTAAGTTTCATGACTTTGTAATTCAGAAGAAAGACCATGTATATTTTGTCGTATTTTTCTGTGAGCATTGGTGCTTCAAATATCCTAGTTTTTTCTCTTCCAATATTTTGTATTTTGTATCAGTAATTTGATAAACCCCGCTGTATTTTAAGATGAAGTTAATTGCTGAGGCAATGCGAGTTTATTTGTCTTGCTTTTATTTCCAATTCAGCTAAAATATTTAGATACAGAAATACTAGACACACATAGATAATAATGATTATAGTTGTCAAAATCGAAAAGAATTAGAGTATCATGGAAGACATATGACCACGTGAGTTCATTCCTTCCGTCGTCATCCTTATATTAATGTGGACAGACTCCACATAATCACAGTCTGACCCCTACTCACTGTATGTCGGCCAAGTCCACCACTATCATCACATTCGCCATCCTCACTGAATCAACTTATATTTTCACATTGGTCCGAGTCTGTAAGAAGATGGTAGCATTGATTGAGATTAGAAAAGATGCAAGAATTAAAGCATTTTATGTTCAAGAAATTAATGAGAAAATTAACAAACAAACAAACAAACAAACAAAGTACTTTGATGTCAAACAATGAACACCTTTGAATCATAGAATGCCCCAGTTTTATAAGAAAATAACTGGTGAGATTGTTACCCTATATCGACTGTTCATGTTCGTCTACCACAAATGAATTCAAAAAGCGCCCTCGCGCACTTATAGGACTTAAAGGTCAATAAACTGACACACACATGTGCACATCAATGGTAGGAAACTTTGATCAACATGACTGCCAGGTGATCAAAGTTTTCCTGTCAGAACTCATTTTGTTAAAACTTACGACAAGGACAGTGTGCGATGATGTTCTTGTTCCTGTCTCGGGAAATTTTCCAATTTCGATACAAGCGACTCTTTGTTAAGATTTTTCGAAGTTTGGGACTTTAACCCAAAGATTCCTCTACCATATTCTTTCCAGATGATATGTCAATTTTGAAGGACAATGCAAGGTAGGACCAATGTAAGTGGTGCGTCTACTTCCTCGAACAGTAGTGTTATATTTTTAGCCCATTACGCTACCTTTGCACAAAAGTTACAGAGGTGCAAAAGGACAACTTTCTCGGGAAGTGTCAATGTTTGTTACACGTGATCAATATTAGAAACACTTCCACGGAACTTGTTCGACATATAACATTGTGATGTTAAAGGACAAGATGTCCTTCTTGGAATGTCCTTTTTAGGCACAGTGACGCAATTCTTTATATGTGACAGTTTGGTGTAGTATATATTGTGAAATACACGACAGGAAATCAATCAGTCAGAGAGAGAGAGAGAGAGAGAGAGAGAGAGAGAGAGAGAGAGAGAGAGAGAGAGAGAGAGAGAGAGCGCATCACATCAGTGTCGTAGCCTTGCTTTTAAAGTCCATTCTGAATGGCGAAATTTTATAACTTCGTTTACCATAATTTATTTGGAGTAGGATTTTAAGAAAATAAAATCTATTCATATTTGCCATACTAACTTATCGTCTGTTGATGGCTTTGGGGCGTCAGTTGGAGTTTAATAGATTGGCTCTATCTGGAATGTGTAGCAGTTTGTTTGGTGTGGAATCATCAGGATTCTGGCTGATTTTTCCTGACTCAGCAGCAGCAGTCAGAATGGATCCAATCTGGGGCGCCCTCAGAGACGGGTTTTGTTGAAGTAATGCTGCAACACCTTGAAAAATGAAGTTTCAAAACCATGCATGGCAGTCATTCGTCAGTTGAACTCCCTCAAGTGTCATCAGTAGCATTGATCAGTTGCGGTCTTGCATGGTTTTCTGTGGTCAACTGTTTATCTATAGTTAGATTTATCTGTGTATGTGTACAGAATTTATTTAATCTTTCCATCGTAAAGTCAGCCTGAATTTATGACACTTTTCGACTGGCCTGGCAAATCAATTCTCATGTTGTTCTGTATTTTTTTACCCAAATGTATACATTTTCGTTTTCGAAATAATTGTTTCATGCATGAAAGTTGCTTTAAACACACAAAGGTACACAGATGAACACATATAAATAATTGGTGTCACAGAGATGTTTGCTTCGGCAAATCGTCATTACAATAATCTAATACAATGAGAGAGGTCAAACACAATTTTGGAAAGAATAGAGAACAAATTTACTATCAAATCAAACTTGTTGACTCTTTATGTCAGGGCATACAAACCAGAAACATGTGGCGTTGCCATGGAAGTTTAGTCGCCATTCTTATAAGCACTTCTGATGTCGGAACCAGGCGCTAGGATATCGACACACTTGCCGTAGTTGGAATAGCTGGCTAAGGTATCAGATGGTGTTGAATTGTTGCGCCAACATTGATTGCCTTAATGAACAGACAAATAGATACATAGCATAGTTATACATCAGATATTGTAAATAGAGTCTAGATCACAGCAATTCTTATGAAAACAACATCATAAATTGGGACAAAGTGATTGCCGTTTGATATCACATCGTAAATTTGTGTTGGTCGGAAAGTCAGTTTTATCAGTGAAAACCTAAAATGTAATGCACGCCTGAAAACAGGAGTTAAAAGTTTTTCTCAGAGCTTTCCCATGGAAGCTTTACCCCTTTGTGGTTCATAATGAAGAATAAACATCTTGGGATATTCGGAACCTTTTGGATCACGAAACAATTTACCTAGTACGTTTACTGACAAAGTCGAAATATACAGTAAAAGCTATATCCTGAGTTAACTCTAGAATTGATATTACGTGTATAAGTTCTACTGTCTCTAAAATATGACTGTGATAGCTTCATTATCTCCATAGGTTTTACATTAGTTCCCACGTCCATCATAAAATATGGGTTTTTTACTTAAGAGCTCGAATATCTGTCTTCGATGAGTATTATTGCATCTCAATATGTTGGCGTAGTCTTCTCATCTTCACCAGAAATAATGAGCCGATATATTTCCTTACCAACCTCACACGTCAGCGTAGCAGCAGAGCGCGGCTCTAGCTGTTCAGTTGATGCAAGATCAACACTATTTTGCCTGATATCATGGCTATATACATATGCAATACATCAGACCTTTCTGTTGTAAGGTTTCCCATACACTGTCGTGTCTACAATCAACACGGTCGTTTCTGCATGCAACTCACAATAAACTTTACACTGCACCAAATACACATCACCGAAGTTTTCTTTTAGGTGTTTATTTTAATTTGGGAACTTTATGAAGAAACACGTAAATTCTTTTCAAAATAAACTTTTCTGCTCTCGATGTCAGTAATAATGACAACGGTCCCTGTAGCATAGTCTGTAGCAGGTCCAGCGCAGTCTACTCTATCAATAAGTATGACACAATACAACAATGGCAGAGTTGACTTTTCAGATCCTCAGATTCAGAGCCTCAGATTCAGATCCTCAGATCTCAGACTTCAGATCCTGTAACTTCAGATGCAGATTCAAATTTACAAGCCTTTTACAATACCCGTATTAACGTATGATTGCAATATTTAAATTAAAGCTGCAAGCAGCGTTGGCGGGGCCCAAGCGATTAACATGGTGTCCAATTCTTGCACTGATTATATGATGTGCAAAATTTTAGCTTGAAAACAGTTAAGTTCTTGTAAAGAAGAATTTTGAACATCATCTCATATTTGTCTGTTTCATGCAAAATACGATAGGGGGACAAAACCATTGACCGTTCCAATTGCCTTTCACAAACTTGAAAGAGCTCTCACGAAGAAGGACAAAAGTGGAATTTCACTTCCATCAGTGTTTTGGTTCTGGAGAAGAAGATTTTAGAGATAAATTGCGATTTCGCGAAATCAAATATGGCGTCTTAAATTGAGCACGATTACCTACCAAAAATTTGTTTCAAAAGTACAAGACATATATGAATTAGATGCTACTCAAAATTGACAATACTGGAAGGTTAAAATATTCCATCAAATGAATGTATTCATCTTTGAAATTTAGGCCGTAATAATTGCAAATTTGGTTAAAAAATAAATAATTCCATTTAGTCATATATTTTCCATTCCATCTTTACTGTTCAAAGTTTTACTTTTGTATAATTTTATGACAAGACTGTGAAAATTTAGAAAATCAAGCATGGTGACCCCATCTTTTGTCTTTAATATTTGATTATTCTCATATGCCAGAATTCAAAAATTTCCATGTGTTCTTCTTGTGTAGCTGTTTGGCCTGATCTTGTTTAGGTAATGTTTCACTATCATGAGCGTCATTTGACACAAACTCTTCTTCAACTACCATGTATATCAGAGTCAGAGCTATCTCTGTCACTGCTCACGTATGCAGTAACAGTGACACTACAGTAGCAGGGCGGTATCTGATAGTGACAGTTGCCAATAGGCAGTAGATGTATTAACTTTGATAATTTTGACAATATTTTTGTTCAGTTTATTATACAACTGTGTTCTTGTTCTACTCTCAACAGCATGTTGAACTGTCCAGTATTCAGCTTGCTAGCACAGCCTGCAGCTGTGTATGTGTACCATGCATCAGTGCTGACAACTGACTGTCAGTCTGGACTCTAATTAAACTATCACCTAATACATAGTTTAATATATACAGGCTTTGTCGACAAACTGAACATTGTGTGTTTGAGCTGCTGAAGGGAGACCGCAAGAAACTGTAGTTGATATATTGGATAGAGATTGCAAAAATCATCAACGGTTGCAGCTTCTGCCCTGTTAGGGACCGTTCAGTTTTTACGGCCGGGGGGGGATGGGCGGCAAAATCCAAGGGGGGGTCATCATAATTTTGGAATCCGCGAAGGGGGGTCATCACTTTTTCACTGGTAGGAAAGGGGGGTCACCACATTTTCAAAAACATAATACCTACAATAAAGTTCACTTTATGCCATGGCCATGATCGACCCTCTTAACCGGCGGGCCGCCTTCGGCGGCCCACTACAATAAATATACTTTATGTATTACCCATGACCCTCTTAACGGGCAGACGCCTTTGGCGGCCCGCTCCAATTAGGTTTACTTCATGCAATGGCCATGATCGACCCTCTTTACCGGCGGGCCGCCTTCGGCGGCCCACTACAATAAATATACTTTACGTATTACCCATGACCCTCTTAACGGGCAGACGCCTTTGGCGGCCCGCTCCAATTAGGTTTACTTCATGCAATGGCCATGATCGACCCTCTTTACCGGCGGGACGCCTCCGGCAGCCCACTACAATAAATTGACTTTATTGTAATACCCCATGACCATCTTAACGGCCGGACGCCTTCAGCGGCCCTGTTCAGTAAAGTTTACTTTGTGCAATGGCCATGATCGACCCTCTTTTTACCAGCGGGCCACCTTTGGTTGCCCACTAGAATAAAGTTGACTTTACGTAATGGCCCATGACCCTCTTAACCGGAGGGCTGCCTTTGGCGAACCACTCCAATAAAGTTTACTTTATACAATGTCCATGGACATAAGTTGTCTATGGAAATGAAGTTAAAAATTGCCTTACAGTCGTCCTAATTAACAGACGTTTGCATGGATGTGGCTGAGAAGTTTGTGCACTGGCATCTCTGCTATACAAATAAAGTGCGCCGCGTACCGGAGTTCAAATTCAAACCGTGCGGGTAAATTTGACATAAGGGTTTTGGTTATTTTTCAGCGGGGGGGGGGGGGGGGTCATCAATTTTTTTCGTCTGACAAAGGGGGGGTCATCATTTTTTCACGAAAAATGCAGGGGGTCTATATTTTTTTGAACACCGGCGACAAGATTTTGCCGGCCCCCCCCCCCCCGGCCGTAAAAACTGAACGGTCCCTTACTAGGCTCAAGTTTGATTTGTTTACGACAATCACACAGGTTTAGAGTTTTTCGAGATAAAAGTCATGGAATGTGACAAAATGGTTGTAGATTCTGTTAAATTATTACTAACATTACAACATTTGAATGACATAAAGATGGTATTCATTTTTCATTAAATTACCTACAAAAAACTTGGAATCGGAAAATGTAAAACATAAAAGGACCAATTAATTTTCAAGTGCCCCCATACAGGTAGAGCAAAATTTTCAAGCTCCATGAATTTGGCAAGCGATGCTCGGACAGCGCACAGCGTATCGATGACACTTGGGTCAGGGGTCATGACCAAAAACGTCAGTGCGTATTCACGGCCAGCTTGAATCATGCCACGGATCACGGAAATCACGGATCATAAATCCAAATGTTCATGTCTATTACGCAAACAGAACCCTACAATATAAAACACATAATGTTTTGATATGGAATAACATCTTTTTGTTTCACTGACGATCAAGTTAAATGCTCAAATATCGCAACAAGACTTGCGCATTTGCACGACACAAGTGCGGATTAGTACGTCGACTCGGCAGATGAGCCGAGCGCCTTCTCTGATAACCTGTTTACGATATCACGTCACAGTACACTGAAAATTCTTGCGAATTCATCATTAAGGAAGCCAATTCACACAAGTTTCTAAAGTCAGTAGGGATATTTGCTTGTTCGCAGCAATATACCACCTACATTTCGCCGTTCAGGAGTGCCTTACTTGCTCTTCGTTGTAAAAAAAGCCGTATGCTTTTGACGTGACCTAACTTTGCAAATTCACAATAGACTTTCCGCAATAGTCGTTGGAGATTTTGTTCAATATATCACGCGTGGTGGAAACCGCAATTATCCATAATCACACAGGCACCTACAGCCAAACACGGATTTCCAAACTTATCCGTAACTTGAACAGCCTCTTCGAAAAAGTTCAGTGACTCCAACCCGTTTGGTGGGTCAGCGATCACATCGGAATGATCGACACCCGTTGCACTGAATACGTTGTCATCAAGAAGTTTTCTTATGATTTCGTGTTTCCTGGCTGCCGCCTTTGGTAAAACTTGTTATGTTGTCGACAACTCTGGTGCGTTCTCGCACTGGTCTATCACCGGCTGTTAGGGCAAGGACACGGCGACATTGCACTTTTATATGATATCCGATAGTTACGGCTAATAGACTATACAATATCGAAGATAGATTGGCTCGGCTAGATCTATTAGGTGGTCGAAACAGAATCTAGTATCGTCTAGTGTCGATATTAGAGTCCCCAAATCACCGATAAATATCTGGTAAATATTGGCGATTTCACAAACCTTGCGTGCCGAGGCACAGGGCAAGTCATTCTAGTGTCGTCTACTATCGATATAGAGTCCCCAATTGCCTATAACCATGGAGTAAATATCGGCGATTTCACAGATCTGGCGTACCGAGGCACAGGGCAAGTAATTCTAGTATCGTCTAGTATCGATATTAGAGTCCCCAAATCGCTGATAAATATCGGGTAAATTTCGGCAATTTCACAGACCGGGCGTGCAATGGCAGAAAGAAATTACAGTGAAATACAATCAAGCTACAGAACTTCATAAAACAAGGTGTTGTTTTAACCGATGTGTATCAGCGATTTTTACGACATAAACACACTGGGCTTCATGTGGTCTTGTTTACATCTTTAATCAGCTACATGCTCTCAGTTACATAACGCACAAGGGCCACTCCATGCATGTCTGATAGATAATCATAAACAAAACACCACACCTTGCAATGTCATGTATCTTTCTTTTTATTCGTGATGGATAAGTGAGCGTGCATTCAGACACCTACATATAAAAATACCCGAATAGCTTAATTTATGATCCTTGACACTCACATATCAGCTGTGCGTAGACCCCAGTAATTGTGCCCTGGCGGGACCTTGTCCCACTCTTATTCAGTCAATCACACCAGTCGGCCACCCTTAAAGCTAGTGGCACACTCCTCTAAGTACTTCCGTGGCGGTATACTTGACAACGTCACCTGGCGTACAAAAGCTGGCCGTCAAAGTTGCCTTACACAAGGGGCCGAGATTAGGGTTCGTGTGACTGCTAGCGGGCATTGCAGTCTGTTGTGCCGTCTTTAACTTTCAAGTGTACAATATAACATACATCACTGATCGATCTTCTGACTGACGAGGTTTTAAACTGCTGCCTTATGAACATTGAGGCGACTTAACCGATCCAAATGCCTCTCGCAAACTTGAAAGTGCTCGTACTAAGAAAGACATAAGTAAAATGTCAGTTGAATCTGTGTGTTGGTTTTTGAGAAGAAGATTTTTAATGATTAAATTGCGATTTTCGCTATATCCAATACGGCGAACAAACCTTCTGACTGACCCAAACGCCTTTCGGAAATTAAAAAGAACTACCACTAGGTATTATGAGTGTACAATTTTAGTTCAATCTGTGTATTGGTTCTGGAGGAGAATGTTTTTTAAAGATTAAATTACAAGTTTGCAAAACCATATACGGCAGCCAAACCATGTGACCGATCCAAACGCCTTTCGCAAACTTGAAAGAGATCACACTTTAGATGATATACATAACATTTCAATTGAATCTGTGTGTTTGTTCTGGAGTAGACGATTTTTAAGAGTAAGTTACGATTTTTGCAAAATTCAGTATGGCGGCAAAACCAGGTGACCTATCCAAATGCCTTTCACAAACTTGAAAGAGATAGCACTATAGATGATGCATGTACAATTTCTGTCGATTCGGTATGTTTGTTCTACAAAAGAAGATTTTTAAAGATGAAATTACGATTTCGCAAAATCCAATATGGCGGCCAAACCGAGTGACCGATCCAAACGCCTTTCGCAAACTTGAAAGAGATCACACTTTAGATGATAGATGTAAAATTTTAGTTCAATCGGTAAATCGGTTCTGGAGAAGAAGATTTTTAAAGATTAAATTGTGATTTCACAAAATCCAATATGGCGGCGAAACCACGTGACCGATCGAAATTTTTTTTTGCAAACTTGAAAGAGATCACTGTAAGGATGACATGAGTAAAATTTGAGCTCAATCGGTGTTTTGGTTCTGGAGAAGAATATTTTTAAAGATTAAATAACGATTTTTTGCAAAATCCAATATGGCGGTCAAACCACGTGACCGATCCAAACGCCTTTTGCAAACTTGAAAGAGATCACACTTTAGATGATAGATGTAAAATTTTAGTTCAATCGGTGAATCGGTTCTGGAGAAGAAGATTTTTAAAGATTAAATTGTGATTTCACAAAATCCAATATGGCGGCCAAACCACGTGACCGATCGGAATGCTTTTTGCAAACTTGAAAGAGATCACTGTTAGGATGACATGAGTAAAATTTGAGCTTAATCGGTGTTTTGGTTCTGGAGGAGAAGATTTTTAAAGATTAAATTACAATCTTTTGCAAAATCCAATATGGCGGCCAAACCACGTGACTGATCAAAACGCCCTTCGCAACCTTGAAAGAGATCATACTTCAGATATTAGATGTAAAATTTTAGTTCAATCGGTGAATCGGTTCTTGAGATTAAGATTTTTAAGATTAAATTGTGATTTCACAAAATCCAATATGGCGGCCATATCACGTGACCGATCAAAATGCTTTTTGCAAACTTGAAAGAGACATAGACCTTAAAAACGGAAGGACAGGCAACTGCCAGAAAAGACAAAGAAACTTGCGTGTTTACCCGTACGATCTGGGTTATAATCCTCTGCGCAGTTATGTAAACGCAAAACACATCACGTGATGACACAGTGACGTCTTGGCAGCACTGGAGCTACACAGAAGACGCTATACCTGTGCTGTCGAGTCAAGTCGCGTTCTGTTCCGGGGTCTAGTTCACGTTGTTTTCAAGCATTGTATTACCCATTGATTTTTACAGACAATTTTGCTACCATTTTCGACAGATGAGTCACTATTAGGTATATTTATTGTTGTTGTTTTTTGTAATTCCCGTCAATTCATGATCGAGTCGGCAAAGTTAATTTTGCAACCTAATCATTGTACACCCCTGATAACTCTTCCGTTTATTTCTGATTCATGTGTAATGCTGTAAACTTTCTTTTACTTCATTATGTACTTCTTGCACTTCGGCACTGTAGTATTTTTAAAAACTCGTGCGTCTTCAGCCCGATCGGCCATTGTTGTTTACGAAGCGACTTCATGTTTCAACTGAAAATTTCATACCCTGTCATATTTCTCTGCTGTAATGATAATGCATGTCAATGATAGTAAACGTTTCAACGTATTTCGTCAACTGACTAGTATTTTGCGGGGCAAATCATGTTTACATTGTAAAACTTGTACCAAATTCACCAAATTTGTACCAAATTCACGTGCAGGCATCTCCAGCTCGATCGGCCATCATGATTGCTGTTGATGGACGATCTTTTTGTGCGTTTCAACTAAGTAATTTTTTTACCCTCTTCATAATGCATGACAGTGCTAATGTACGTTTCTACGTGTCTTATTTCGTGGATTGAACTAGTATTTTTAGGAGGAAGTCATGAGAACATTTGTAAAACTAGGACTATTCACGCGTCTCCAACTCAGTCGGCCATTGTTGTTTACAACACGACATTTTGTGCGTTTCCTCTGAGTAATTTTTCGTACCGTCTCATGTTTCTCTGTTGTAATAATAATGCATGACAGTGCTAATGTACGTTTCTACATGTCTTATTTCGTGGATTGAACTAGTATTTTTAGGAGGAAGTCATACGTACATTTGTAAAACTAGGACTAAATTCACGCGTCACCGACTCAATCGGCCATTGTTGTTTACAACAGTACAACACAACATTTTGTGCGTTTCCTCTGAGTAATTTTTCTGGCCGTCTCATGTTTCTCTGTTGTAACAATAATGCATGACAGTGCTAATGTACGTTTCTACGTGTCTTATTTCGTGGTTTGTACTAGTATTTTTGGGAGGAAGTCAAACGTACATTTGTAAAACTAGGACTAAATTCACGCGTCTCCGTCTCAATCGGCCATTGTTGCTTACAGCACGACACTTTGAAATTAGACGCGAAAGCTTGAGCGTGCGCTGATCGCAATGTTGTAGTGATTAACATAATCTCGCGTCTGACAAGTCTCTCAAATCACGGGAATTTCCGTGAGCTTGCGATACGAGAGATAAACAGTTACGTTTGTTTATGTTAATGAGTGTTCAAGTTTTTCACGGATTATAACCAGGATTACATGAAAGAAAATAGCTAGTTGCCTGTCCTTCCGTTTTAAGGTCTATGAAAGAGAGCACTGTAAGGATGACATGAGTAAAATTTGAGCTCAATTGGTGTTTTGGTTCTGGAGAAGAAGATTTTTAAAGATTAAATGAGTATTTTAGAATATCCAATATGGCGGCCAGGTCACGTGACCGCATGCGATTTTATTTGCAAATTCCAAAGACCTTAGGTCATGCTTGCTATACAAAAAATTTCAAATCGACTAGACCCCTAGGTCTTTTGGAGAAGCCATCTTTAGGTTTTTGGAAAATCCAATATGGCCGCCATGTCACGTGACCAATCAAAATTTCAAGGGTCAGGTGCACGAGTACTAATTGGCTCCTATAAGCCCTGCAAGTTTGAGAAGTTTTCGTTCAGCCGTTCGAGAGATCTAGGTGAGCAAAGAAACGGCAGAAGAAGAAGAAGAGGAAGTCAGTAGAACTTGAGCAATAACAATAGGGTCCCAGCCGGTCGGCTTGGGCCCCTAAATATTAATAGGGCCGTTCACAGTTTACGTCACTGTTCTCTCATTAATATGCAAAAATAAATATTTGTCCGCATTTTCAGATAACGCTTTTGAAAATTACGCATGCAACAACGACGAAAATACATCTCAGTGGGTGACTGCTAGTGTAACAGTGATTACTAAAAAACATATTCACGACTCTGAGTACTGGCTGCAAAAACGGCCACGTATGCAACATTGGTAAAATTTGTCCGCATTTCAAGCTGCGTGTGCGATGTCGCGCGCGTACAGCTATATTTAGTAACAAACCTGTAACCGTGAACAGCGCTATTTGAATATGACATATACAAGGCAGTTATGAATATGACATAAAACTCGTCCAATAATCATTTTCATTCAAGGTAATACATTACCAGGTCCATGGGACATTTGAGATTTACAAATTTAAGTAGGACCATCCTGAACCACTGATAGTTAGTGGTGGTACCAGGTGTCCGGAAAACAAAATAGTCTACATAAACATTTTCGCCGAACACGGATCTACAATAACAGATTAGCTAACTTGCTTCTTCCGACCCCTGAATTCTTATTTAGCCCGGGGTCACTGGCTTCCAACATGGATTAATTATATTCCCTCGCCATCAATATTACGAACGATGGTAAAATACGGACTGTCGATAGCCAGCATTTACATGATCGTCGCGGTCTTGATCGTTCTATCGCTGGTGTGTGTTTATCTCTATGTCTCTATGTATTGAGGGAACGTTCACGTTATGATATAACAAGTCGAATCATTGCGCACCCTGTCTTCGACTGATGACGTTCTGATTCTGAGATCGACGTTTTTAAGTTCAAGATTCAAGATAGAAATAAAATAATTCTAAAGCCTTTTCAAATCTAAATTATTCTTTATTTATCAGTATATTACATCAAACCTTGAAAGTTGTGAACTTTTAATTCCGAATCTGCGTCTGAAGTTATAAGATCTGAGGTCTGAGATCTGAGGATCTGAATCTGAGGATCTGAGGATCTGAATCTGAGGATCTGAAAAGTCAACTCTACCATACAACAATATTTATTATCAACCAGAAAATTCTTAACACTCCTGCATGAAACTTTTTTCTGCTTTCTCTTTTGTCTCAGTTAAATGAAACTTTCTTACTGGACACTTCTCCCAAATACATGACACAGCTACAAAATAGACTAGAAGAAAAGTGTCGATTTTACACATGCAAGTGCAATTCTCAACCAACACTGTACATTTTGTGCCATTAAATAACACAC
Organism: Ptychodera flava; assembly: GCF_041260155.1. Taxonomy (NCBI): domain Eukaryota; kingdom Metazoa; phylum Hemichordata; class Enteropneusta; family Ptychoderidae; genus Ptychodera; species Ptychodera flava. The sequence continues at coordinate 4,462,105 of NC_091928.1, forward strand.
CCAGTGTTTCTAAAATAGTTCGCGGTATTTTGGCACGTAATTTCCCGGACGGCATCATACACGGCAACGGTTGACGGCAATATCTCTCTACCTTCAAAATTTTCTTCACCTTGCTGAAGCAGTGTTCAACTGAACGCGCCCAGAGTCAGTCTGGTTGATGTTGAGGACTTTCTTCGAGATATAGATCCGACACTCGAAAAATATGTCAGTGAGTTTCGTCAGAGTTGTATTTCCCAAATCAAAGTACATGTAAATACCTGAAAGAAACCTTGATGATGAGTAGTGCAGTGTCAAGCTTGTTGTGAGTGGCATGCTGAAACGACTGTCGTGATTGTAGACTAGTCAGTGTATGGGAAACGCGCTGTAATCTAACACCAAAGACTTAATTTGTTGCAAATGTTTACTTTTCTAACGATATGCAACATGTAGACTCGTCGAGCTCTGCAAGGCAAACCGGACACTCGATCGAATTCCACTGAAGAAATGTTAGAGGTAATATTTATCCAGCATTTATTGATTCTCAATTGCATATATGAAAACATGTATAACAAACAAACACACACACATAGAAACTAACACAGAGCCCTGGTTGAGGATCGAACAACACTGCTCACTGTCTACTTTAATTATTCAGCAGCCATATTTGATCTGCAACTCGAAAATCATGTGGTTGTTAAAATCTAAACTGTACGTTCATCGCCGATATTTAAAGAACCTTCTGTGATCACACATCTATGAGAATTTTTACGTAAGTTGTATTTGATTTCAAACCGTCTTATTGAAAGAAATATAAAAGATACTAACAGCTAGTGGGGCTTTAGAGGAAGGATGTGAATACCTGGCGAGCTGATGCCGGTGACTTGAAACATGCATTGTTTCCTTGGTTACCAGCTACAACGACGACGGTGTATCCGGCGTCAGTGAGTCTGTTAAATTGACAGCATTGTTCATAACCCTGGAGAAACCACTACCAAGTGACATGGAAACCACAGCTGGTCGGATACCTGACGCAATTAAGTATTCATATAGGTTTTTTGTTGGCAACCTAGAAGAGCTAGAACTTAGAGAGCAAGGATTTCTGGGAAAAGGTCACTATAGGACAATGACACCAACAAAATTTGGAGTACTGACCCTAGCAACAGTAAACCAAAGCGAAATAACGAATTAAACATAGTCACGCGTATTCAACGAAGCACTGTGTGGTGTGACACATTATGGTCCCCTAACTGTAACCATGACAATTGCTTAGGTCATTGCAATTCTGCTCGTAGCTTTTCACTATACTTGTCAACATTTTATAGTAAGAGTCAAGAAGCTTCATCGATGTACATCTTTAAACGTGCCGAAAAGATATCCAAGATACTTAAGATCACCCCAATGAAGGCCATATCATATCGTATAATTATACATGTGTATGAAATACCAGGTGCTATAGTTAGCCGCAAACCTCAATTTCCGCTTCAGTGAATAATATTATCACATTTTTGTCAACTATATCATATTTTGACATGTCTTTTTAGTGTATAGTTGATGTTAAGAAAGTATTCACCGATGTGCAAAGAAAAAGACTTCGCCACAGCAAAATAAATATGCTCGTATACGGTGAGCTCTATACTCTCTCCAGTGTCTTCTCGAATACCCGTATCACAATAGATTGCGGTGCACCTGAGAAAGGTACAGTGGTCGTCAAAACGCTGATAACAAATTGAAACATTTGATTTTACCGCCTTAACTTACCTCCCACGGTACCACTTGATCTTCCACGGTCATTACAGTCGAAAACACGGCATGAGTACAGGGTAACTCCAGGCGCTACACCAACAGTATTTCCTCCAATGGTATCAGCACTGTGTGTACCATGTCCTGTGCAATCATTTCCCTGCAAAATTTAAAAATGGTGTTGAAGCAAGAAAACATTCGTTCTTTGTATTTAGTTTTGCGAAGTCTTGAAATGTTTTGGCGGTTATTAGAATGTGTCAGTGTGCTACTGCAACGCACTCTCTGAGTTTCTAGGTTATCAGACTTGTTTGCTTGAGTCCATTGGCCGAGAGTGGCCCGAATGGGTACATTATTGCTGTTAATTCATCGTTTTGCCGATGTCATTGAATTTGTAAATGTAGAAAACATCTGGGGCAACAATATCGGACAACTGGATATATTATCAGTAATAATATGGGGATGACGTCACAGAATTCATTGGTATTTACAAAGCCATGATATAATAGTCTATAATGTTTTTCTATGTCGTCATGGACACTGTCACTTACGTTGTATCCATCATTGAAAGCATCGCAGAAAAACTTGGCTCTCTGTCCAAAGTCAACGTGAGTGTAACGAATGCCAGTGTCAAGTACAAACACGATGACCCCACGACCGTCTCCTGCACAAGATATGTAGAGAAATACAGTTGAATACTTCTCAAAAATGTCCTGAATTGAATAGACGATCGGACTAACATTTGAAGAAAACAACCTTTTACCAACAGCTGTTCAACGTTTCTACCAGTGAGGGTAATACGTCCCGGTCATGGGTACTTTAGGTCTGGACATTTCAAAACTGAAACTTCGGCTCAAACTTCTCGTAAGAAAACATCATAACCATTCCGTTTTTGAAATACAAACCAGGGTCACTGTGCATAATTTGATACTAGAAAAACACATCCAATACTTACCGACACTTGAAATTCAAAACATCTTACATTCCAGCGTTAATTTTATCGGGAAAGATAAAATTTTCGATTTTGAATTGAGTGGAGGGACTGTGGTTAAGGTGATTTGCGCCTCGAAAGTGAATGACGTAAACTTTTGCTCAAATTTTCCTTGAGGAATCTTTCAACCATTCTCTTTCAAAATCAAGGATAAGAATCGTAAAAGTTTGAGAGTTCAAATTTCTGTCGGCGAGGCGCGTTCTACCTTAAGGGAATTCATTCGACCTTTTTGTGTACTTTGGAGATAATATGATATCAGATTGCATATTTAATTCGACAAAACTTATTATTGACGTTGATGATATTATGATGTAACAGTTATGAAAGTCATTTAACATTTCAACATCAGCAAACTGTATAAGGGATATATCTACTGATTGACTTGAGAAAAGTTTAACGAAACAGCTATATGTACATGAAACATTAAAGAAATTCATTCAGTATTTTCAGATCAACAAAGTACTAATTTGAATAGTTAACCACTTTTCTTAAGATATAAATATCTTGAAGGACTTGACCTAAACTTTGTATGTACATTGAGATACCATGATATAAAAGTAATGAAAGCCATTTAGCATTTTCAGATCAACAAATTAGAACTTCCAATTTGGCACCTCTAACAGGAAAGACAAGACCGAAATTGGAAAAAAATTACCATATTTATTGAGAAACGTCGATACAGTAGATATGAACGATATTTTGCATTTTGATATCAGCTAATTGACAATTTGTATATTTCATGACATTTCTCAATGAGGGATATACAACTGGAAAGACATGATCAAAATAGATTAAAGTGCTATGAATGTTAATGAAGCAATAATTATATGATTGTTGTGAAAGACATTTTGCATTTTTATATGAATGAACTGGTAATTTACATATTTTAACGAGATTTTCACAATATGGCATATAAAACATCAAGGATTTTCAGGCAATTAAATTTGCCACATATTGTGGCAATAATATGATATGATATCAGTTACAGAAATTTAGTATTTTTATTTCAGCTAATTATGTAATGTATCATGTTATTTTAAATCAAACTACTGATGATGAACACCGCCCTCAATGCTGATCATGATAGTTTTGGTGAAGTTGTAAAGTCGCGGTAATAATGTCCGAGAAAAGTATCAATTTTCAAAATACTGTACCCTAAACTCAAAAACGGAAATATTTTTGCAAATCTAAACATTCAACTCCTAATCTTTTCAATCGCGCCAGGCTTACCATAGAAACCCAATGGCATTTCGAGTCACGTTCCAGTCATATTGTACTATACGGATTACCCACTTACAGGAGTGTTAGAGACATCATTTTTACTACTATTTAGACTGCATTTTATCAGATTCTACCTTGTTGTGATAACCCTGAAAAAGCAGTCAGTGTACTGCTAATCGGTGGCTGAAAAAAACTTTGGAAGATTCTATCGAGGGTGGGGTACTGGTTGTGTAACTTAACTATTTACATCTGAGGGAATGAATATTGAAAAAATATGTGTATCTCAGAATACTTACCGAGTGGAGAGGACGAATATACGTTGTCCAAACCCCAAGGTGGTATTAATACTGTTGGATGGACTACCTCGTCTTCTTCAACGTATTCAACCTCATCAATCCAGCGAAGCTAGAAAAGCAAATTGCAAAAAAATACACTATCCTATTACAAACTGTGCCAAACTGAAGTTAGAAAAGACGTCAACGCTACTAACATTAAGCCACATAAGAAACTTGTCTCACCATTGCATGTAAGTACAGACCTTCACTTACCAAGTAAATTTACACAAGATATTTCGTCCAAGTGCATCCTTCTATCCATCCATCCATCCTACATACAAAAATATGTACGAATGATACATACATACATACATACATACATACATACATACATACATACATACATACAGACAACCAGACAGACAGACAGACAGACAGACAAGCAGACAAGCAGGCAGACAGACATCTAAATTAGTCGTCAAACAAATGTTTAGGCTTTTGACATATACTTGGTGAAGATTGACGTTCACACACCCTAAGTTTTACGATGTACTCGTCATCAATTTTCTCATCACCTGCATGGAGTATCGGGGCTTGAGTACTACGCTTTACGAAGGTGGGACGCAATGCGCGGGCTTTTCAGTCCAGCTCGCTTTTCTCCCTCACTTCGACTCTAACTTTGGAATCAGTCTTCTCTTGTGGTGACGTTTTGGTCTTGACCTTCGGAAAAGCCGAGCTATAAGTCAGCAGAATTGCCAACGCACAGGCCATGATAGTCAAGAATTGCCACTTACCCATAGCCGAGGTCGTTAAGTTAGCTTATCAATGTAGTCACTGCTGTGATAATAAAGAATAACACACCAGCAGATCAAGTCGATGCAGTCATGTTTGTATAATTCCTCACCGTAACAACTTTCATTATCACATCTTCATTATGACATCGCATGGGGTAAATTAATATTGTTGAATCACACGTTCATTATGTTGCATGGATTGTATAATTTAATAGCTAGTTTAATTATTTTCAATATATCGTGATCTAACATTCTACAGCCTGTACATGTGATGTAATGTCGCTTCAATTATCCGTGTAACTTGTATCACTCACTAAGTTTTCAATTGCTGTCAATGGTCATAAAATATATAGTTTTAACGTTGTGTGTGATTGTAAGACAAAAACATCATTCTCATTCGTCCAGGAAATTTAGGTCTCTCTTTCGGAGATCAATTCAAGTTACAAAGTAAAGATCACCGATATATGTTCACTTGATTTTGATGCGACGTATCTCTCTCTCTCTCTCTCTCTCTCTCTCTCTCTCTCTCTCTCTCTCTATATTATATATATATATATATATATATGGTGTCGACAAAGCAGCTGGTCCGAACGACCACTCTTGGAACATGGCTCCATTCCAATGCTTCCTGGAAAATTTTAACGTCAGTTGATTGCAAACATCCTATTTCCGTACGAGTACAGCTACGATATTACGCGTTCTTAATGTACAATCTCCAAGAATCCCTGAATCAGGGTATCCAATACACCACTTACTCTCGATATGAAACCGATTATTTCTGACTCAAAACTAATTTCGTTGACACTACACCCTCAATGAAGACTCACCAATTTAAATAATGATTCGATTGGTTCTAAATCTTACCACTGACACCTCAAGAGAGCGCTATTGAATTTTCACTCGGTATAGGGGCTGAACTAATTACCAAAGACACTTAACATGCTTCAGGTATCAAACTTTTGTTAATATCCATAAAAATAGCTCAATGGCGTCATGTAATTTCTTTCAACCATTATTGTTGACAGTGTATAGAAAAATGTTGTAATGTTGGAATACGGAGAGATACCCGGACTAAAGGGGAGGGGCTAAAAGATTTTACGGGCGATTTATCTACTTAAGCACCGAGCGTGAATTCCCCCACCCCCACCCCCACCCCACCTTCCATTCTCCTTCGACTACGGGTTCAGATCGGGATCGTCACTGACCTTTCATTAGTCTAAATCATAACACATTATCAGTAATTTGTGAATAATATATTCAGGGACTGAAGTACAACCAGTTTAAAACTGCTGACTGCACTTTACCATTAAAATAATAAATCTCTCGAAAAACCGATCGGATTATTCTCTCATTACGCTTCTCTTTTGTGTCCGTAGTGAAACATCATAATTAAGATAAAGTGCGTGGAAAGAATAATGTATAGGGATTGTCAAACAAAATCGAAAACCTGCTACGGCATCTGTAGGTTTTTTTCTGATGTATAAACGGTACAAATTAGCAACGACAGAGGAAAAAATACGATGACTTCACTCAAGTCTATATATAATATTGGAAATTCGCTGCACATTTGTAAGGTTTAATGCTTTGGTAGTCATAGTTGCATAAATTAAATAAAGAACCTTTGCCAACTACGGCTTTCCTTAAAATACAATAGGGGATAAAACTGAATCCCCGTCAATGGAAATTCAGCGAAGAGGTCTACAAAAATGTTAAAGAGTGGGATGAACGCTATACAGGGAGTTTCTCCCGGAGAATCCGTCCGTCAGAAACAAACTCACTACTGCGCAGACTCAAAGGTTACGCGTGCAATCGTAAGGAAAACCTTGCCTGGGCTGCCAAATTCCAAATAGGTTGTATAAAATAGGAGAGACACAAGATCAACTATTACAAATGAACCTTATTTATGTTTTTTTAAAAATTCACCGGCTTGAACCAAGTCTAGATCTGTTATTTTGAGGTGGCACTTGTTGCATATTTCTGCCAATGTGCATATGCAAATGACACAAAGTCCAAGTAGGATTGTCAGCTTTATTTGTTTCTGATACGTCTTTCAGTGCAGACCCGTTATCAGTTTGTGCACTGATTCCTGAGAAGGCGAGGCTATGGAGACAAGGTACGAAAGATGTACTAACTTACAAATACCACCGTTGGTGGCAGCTCCATACAGCCTACTGAAGCCATACGTTACCACATGCAGATTAACAACAAAAATTGCAAGCATTACATAAATTATTTTTACTATTCATAAAATGTAATTGATTTGACGTTGGCCATGGATATAGTACAATTCGAGTGTATACCTCGTTGCAGGCAAAGCCGTCGTTGTACTCAATATTACACATTTTGCTCGAATAAAGAGAAGATTTTGGATATTCTGTAAAATAAATTTAGCTTGTAGTGAAAATATTTATAAGGACACCAAAATATATACTAAATATGCTAGAGAAATTGTTGTTTTGACCAAAAATGAGAGGCATTTTCCAAAAGCTTCTTTGTAGCAAATGTTTTCTGAAAAGTATAAGTACAGCACTTCATTTTGTTTTGCAAAACTTGTAAGTTCAAACACACGCACAAAAAACCTATACTAGCACAAAAATGTCACAGGGTAGAATGCACCTCGGGGAAAGATATTGGATCACTCAAACTTTTACAATGCTTTTCTGATCTACCACTTGTGGAGGTATAATTTAAAGCTCTTGGTCTATTGTCACCGTCTCAGATTTATTAAAGCTCGAAAAAAAAGTTTTATTTTTCTCCATAGAGTTAACACAGGGATGGCGGCCATTTTGAATTTCAAATACCGCCAATTGTAGATCTAGGGTTTTGTTTCTCTAGTACCGAAATTTGCATGATGACCCCCCATCTTAATTCTTGATTTTAAATGGTTGAAATATTCTTCGAGGAAAGTTTGAGCACAAGTATAAAGTCTTTAACTTTCGATGCGCATATTACCTTAATCTTATTTGACGAACAATTTGCGCTGAACTTTGTCAACTAAAATTAGGCCTACATGATTCAAAGTTCACGAAATCTATCGATCACATTTTTGAACAAGTTTGTATCAAGTTTTGGAATTTCAATATATAAAGAAGCAGCTTATGTGAAGGTTACAATGAAACAAGTTAGTTTGAGGTGGTACTTGTTACATATTATTACTAATATGTATATGCAAATGGTATAAAATCCAAGTACTACTAGGGTTGTCAACTTCATGTGTTTCTGATAAATCTTTCTGTGCAGACCCCTTTCAGGTTATGCACTGATTCCTGAGAAGGCGAGGCTATGGCGACAATGTACGAAAGATGTATCAAATTACAAATACCACCGTTGGTGGCAGCTCCATACAGCCTACTGAAGCCATACGTAACCATACAGATTAAAAACAAAAATTGCAAGCATCAAGTAAATTATTTTTTCTATTCAACTCGAAAAAAATTTCCATACTCTATTTCTTGTGTACATTTTTTCACACGCGGCCCTCAACATCTTTTCGCAAACCCGCCACTCCCCATATAAGATGGTGTACCCCTGAATACGGCAGTACATAATACATGTCAAAGTTCACTGATCTAATATAAGGAAAGCGAGCGCCATGGCTTCCAATCAACCAGAGATTCTGGACAAATTCAATGAGAATTTTCTCCTGTGTGGGATCTGTTCAGAGCGGTACAAGAATGCTAAAATTCTACCGTGTCTACACAGCTTTTGTGAGCCGTGTCTAGGTAAGCTGGCTGAGAAAAGTGGCGTAATAACCTGTCCAATATGTCGGCGTTCTCATGAACTTCCTGATGATGGCGTGTCGGGCATTGAAAACAATGTCTTCTTGAACGATTTGGTTCGGGTGTTAGATAGCGAAGAAAATGACCAAGGTTCCAGAAAGTGCGAAGGTTGTAGACAAAGTGACCAGGTACAACAATGTATTGAATGTTCCATGGCATTTTGTCAGATTTGTGTGACAACGCACCAACAAATTCCTCTCACAAGCTCACATCGGCTGATGTCTCTTGTCGAATATCAGAAGGCAAAGTCCGTTGACCCAGTTTCAGTGCGGCCTCCAGTACACTGCACCAACCATTCAAACTACGAGATTGAATTCTACTGTGACACGTGTGACAAAGCAATCTGTTTGAAATGCACTGTGTTAGACCATCCCATGACAGAACACAAATACAGATGTGTGAAAGACGCTGCCAAAGAATTCACAACAGAGCTGTCGGCTGCTATCGACAAAGTGAAAGTGAAAGAAACTCAAGCAAGAGATAGCAAAGCGAGTATTACATCCGTACTGCAATCTCTGGAGACATGCGTACAGAGAGAAGAAAATAAAATACAAGAACACACTCGTAGTGCCATTGAGAATATTACTGGTATGATTCAAGAAAGTGGCGACCAACTCGTGAAAGAATTGAGAGAAGAGTATAATGCGAGGAAGTTGAATCTGGATGCACAGTTGAAAGAACTGGATATAATGGAGAGTGACCTGAGTAATGCGAGAGAATATGCAGAGAATGTGATGCATTATGGGAACACATCGGTTTTGATGTCGGCCAAAGTGGGTATAGCGAGTCAAGTGGTACGGTTACTGGAATTAGAAACGGAATGTCACCCAAAGAAAGCGACTACATGGAGTTTGAACCATGTGACGACTTCTGTGAAAGAAAGACTGTCGGAGCGATACTATCGATCCCATGTAAAGTGAGCAGCGCACCAAGTTATGCAAGAGTTGACGAAGATATCATCATAACTATAGCTGTATCAAAAGAAGAAAGATCATCACAGAATGCAGTGTCACTGTCAGCAGAGACTATTGAATCAACAATGAAATCACCCAACGGCAGCACAGAGAAAGTGGGAGTATTCGATGATCGAAATGAATGTTTGACTTTGAAAACCAATGCAAAGGTTGAAGGAAAACATGAACTCTCGGTGTCTGTTCGTAATAAACCAGTGAAGGGGTCACCTGTTAGAATTCAAGTTATTCCTAAGAAAGGTTTGCTTTGTAAATTTGGGGAGAAGGGTTCAGGGGTTGGTCAACTTAACCGTCCCTATGGTGTGAAAATTGTACGAAATGACACAGCTTTAGTTTGTGATCATAACAATAATAGAATACAGTCTTTTAATTTTAATAGAAACTATGATAATATGGTTCAGTTCATGAGGTTAGATGAATTGCAGCCTAATGATGTCACGGTTTTCGATGACGGTAATATAGTTATAACAGATGAGGGACGTAGGGAGATATGTGTCTGCGATGAGAATGGCAAAGTTATTAGATTTTTTGGAAAGGGGAACATTTCTCTCCCCGTCGGGATTGAAGTAAACCCCATCAATAGCAAGCTGTATGTTGTAGATTACGGCGCACACTGTGTTCACATATACGACCAAGATGGCAATCATATCAAATCGTTTGGGCGGTATGGTAGCAAGGAAGGCGAGTTTAATCGTCCATGGTTTATTTGTGTAGACGGTGATGGTAATGTCTACGTGGCAGATGGCGATAACCATCGAATTCAAGTGTTTGATATTGATGGTCAGTTCATGTATTCATTCGGCTCCCAAGGAAGTGGTGATGGCCAGTTTGATTATCCCCGTGGCGTGGCAGTAGATAAACACGGCTATGTCTACGTCTCAGATAGTGATAATAACAGAGTTGTTAAGTATGAAGCAGAAGGCAAATTTGTTTGCCGTGTTGACTGTGAAGGCAATGGACTCCGCTCGCCGTATGGTATTTGTGTAACAGATGACGAACCGTTTGGTAGAGTACTGGTCGTTGATCATGGAAATAATTGTGTCAAAGTTCTTGCACAATAATTTCATGACAATAATGAGATGAGAACATTATGATTAAAGTTCATAGGCACTAGTACTTTGAACAGACACTTTTAAAAACCAATCATTTCGCAAGCTTATTCACTATTTAATCAAGATAAGCTTAAGTGTTTTTGAAAGAAAAAAATAATCCACAAAAGAAAATAGTGTAGAACAGTATGTTTTACTCTGAAACTTAATGATAAAACATTGAATGTTTGTGTTTTACTCACCTCTTGCAGTTTCCCTTCAGAACTGTTATAGTGGAAATTTTAATTGTGAAATCAAAACACTGTGGTTTTCAATATAATAGTAGTAACTTCATAAGGCGAGAAAAAAAAAATTATCTGTTCAACGGGCCCGACCGACCCATATTTGGACCACTCCCCATTTTTCTTTTTTTTCCCCCGAAATCTTTACGAATCTGAAGAAACGCGGAGATATTATTCAATGAACATCTGTCTGTAAGATGAATGACCTTCACATTTTCGATGACATTGACTTGAGTGAGATTGATAAAGGCTATGATTTGAAGAGTTAAGGTGGAAGCGCATCACAAACATTTGGTCAAGGTGAAGGGCAGGGTTAATACGCCGTGGAAAATAAACTATTACGCCACATGTTCCGTGTAGCATAGACACTCTGTACTGTGTTGTTTCACCGGCGTTTATTTCACGTCCGAGTGGTTGTACAGTCTATATTTTCAAGTGTTCCTATTTTCAGTGTTCCTTGAAAATTCTTTATTGTTCTTTGAGTCATCATTCGTTCCGATTTTCGTCATGGCTTTCACCTATCGAACGTGTGATTGTAAGCAGCAGTTCTCACAGCAGGACGAACATGATTTGTTTTTCCGTTGTCGAGAATCAGGTGCCGCCAACTAAGCTGTTCGTGCAAAAAGGTGTTCGTGCGAAGTTTTTTAGCGGGCGGGCAAATTTCAAAACTTATCAGCGGGCGGGGAGAAAATATTGATATTTAATGTGGGCGGGGAAGAATTTCATTACTTTCAGCGGGCAGGGAGAAAATGTTTGACAGTGGGCACCGGAAAATACGTAGAGGGAGGGGAAAGCGGCGTGGTTGATAAAACTTGAGGAGAAATTAAACGCCTAACTTAGAGGGAAGCAATGTTCCAAGTACACTGCTAAATACTGGCATGGTTTTGTGTTGATCTGGGTTGCCTAGTGGGCCTCTACTTGGCAATGGGGAATTTTAGTAGTGGAGAGAGGGCAGTGGGGAGCTTGAAGTGTTGTGGGGAGCGGGGAGCAGGCAGACTGTAGATACCGGAGGGCAGTGGGCATCAAAATTCAGTGGGAGGGCACATTTTCAGTGTATGCCAGTGGGAGGGCAGTTACGAACAGCTCTCACTTTCCCCTCCAAAGTTTAGGTCAAGGTCAAAAATAATAAAAATCGGTATATCAGCCTTCAAAACATGTTTTGTGATGATTTTGCGAAATTCATGAAATTTACCAGTTGGCGGCACCTGGAGAATGCACCTTGTGACATTTGTTTGACTTGGACTCAGTACGAATGGTCTAATTTCGCTCCCTCGTTCGACGACGTCACCCGGACATCCCCGGGGCTGACCCGTCAGTTTCTGAGTCGCGAGTTTTGGTTGGAATGCACAGTGCTCATATGTCTGGTGACACCAACACAGAAATTAGCTCCGTTAGATTCAGGTGCCGCCAACGAAGCTGTTCGTGCAGCGGGCGGGCAGGTTTCAAAACTAATCAGCGGGCGGGGAGAAAATATCAATATTTACTGTGGGCAGGGAAGAAATTTCATTACTTCCAGCGGGTGGGGAGAAAATTTTTGACAGTGGGCACCGGAAAATACGTAGAGGGAGGGGAAAGCTGCGTGCTTGATAGAACCTAACTTAGAGGGGAGCAATGTTCCAAGGTATACTGCTAACTGCTTGCATGGTTTTGTGTTGATCTGGGTTGCCTAGTGGACATCTAGTTGGCAATGGGGAATTTCAGAAGTGGGGAGAGGGCAGCGGGGAGATTGAATTGTTGTGGGGAGTGGGGAGCGGGCAGACTGTAGATACCGGAGGGCAGTGGGCATCAACATTCCGTGGGCGAGCACATTTTCAGTGTATACCAGTGGGAGGGCAGTTACGAACAGTTCTCACTTTCCCCTCCAAAGTTTAGGTCAGGGTCAAAAATAAGAAAAATCGGTATATCAGCCTTCAAAACAGGTTTTGTGATGTTTTTGAGAAATTCATGAAATTTACCAGTTGGCGGCACCCGTAGATTGAACTGTAGAAGTGAAGGCAAAGAAGCTGTTGTGAGACAACCAACCCATGTCAACAAAAAATTGAAAAAATCATGAACGTACTAAACAACATATCCAGTATATTTTATGTGACTAAGAAAAAGCATGAAACACACAAAAAGTGTTTATATTATATGTTCTGTTTAAGAAAAAAAAATCAAAAAAAAAAAAAAAAAAAAAAAATCCGACCTACCTACCCAACTTTGAAGTCATCCCGCCCGTTGAACAGCTTTTTTTTTTTTGGCCTTAGTAAAAAATGAACAAGGTATAATTTGCCATATTCAGAAAAGCGTCATTTTTGCTGGTACATGTAATCGAGGCTGGTTGCCAGTACTGAACTTGAATAAACTTACCGATATTTTTCAAATTGTTCGAGCATGATGTATTCTTCAATGAATTCTGTCGGGGTAAGCTATCGTGATGTTTTGCATGTTAGCAAACTTTATATGGAAAATGTGCTCTCAGTGTACAGGTGACTTTTGTGACAGACGAAAGTTACTTTGTTCGTATAAAGTGCCACTGTAATGTTCATTATTGCATAATTAATTTGAGCGTCTACACCTCACCGAAGTGTCGGTTCACCCAAAATTAGTACCGTTTTCGACTTTGGAGTCACATCTCTGGCCACCTCGCTAGCTTTTTTAATGAAATAAAATGACACATTCTGATAAAAGGAATCGAATTGCCTTTCCATGATTGCTCAGTATCCCATGTTGGAGAGAAGACTCTATTCCGAAACTGGTGTATCCAAGGAAATGGAGCATATCAGGCGTTGTCCACCACAACCATCAAATATTTACTGAAATTGAAGTTTTGTACAAATATTGGTGCTTTCCGCGATTTTAAGAGCGATGTTGTGACACAACCATGGGTATGGTTTATGCTACACTTCGTACAGGAACTATTATATGTAACACGATTCCCTGTTCAATTTAGTGGTCAACCTGTACAATATTTGGGTAAATTCTCTCACAAAGATCTATGTTTTTCTTTAAAGAATGACGTCACCACATTCAAAAAGCTAAAGTTTGTATGGCTTTTGACTCATTTACTTCGTTAAGTAGAGGGGACATTATCCTTGCCGCACCACCTCATTTAATGTTTGCAGCAATAAGCAGAGGTCTGAATCCTAAGAGGAAGATTATCCCCATATCCCAAAGCCAACGTAGAGAGATGAAGATACAAATGTTTAGGAGTTGTTTAGTAGCACATGTAACCCATCGTTCCTTAAACGAAATGATGTACAAGTAAAAACCACAAGTAGACTTAAGTTTGTAAAGAAATGTATTCTGGAAAACGAGTTACCACTGTAAGTAGATCGTCTTTCATGTTTCAATAATTAATAGATGCCCGAGAAAGACTGCACAGAATGAAATTCCTGATTGATAAGACATTGGTAATTTGGTAAAGTATGAGAATATTTTTTTTAAATTCAAATTTGTATTTTCCCGATCCTGAAAAATAAATCTATGTTTTCTAAGAATGTGCCAAATTTAGGTCACAGATTTTGACAAATGTTGTAAAAGTACTCGCTTTGCTGAGTGCGAAAGGTATATTGAAGCTCAACTTTAATTTTTACTGTTCATTTGTGGAGAGAACTGTTAAATAGTGGACAATTAGGAAAAACCTGACAAATAAACAGTATAAATCAAAATTGTGCTTCAGTATACCTTTCGCACTCAGCAAACAGAGTACCTTTACAACATTTGTCAACAATCTGCGATGTAAATTTGGCACATTCCTAGACTGGCATAAATATATAGGACAGTCATTACAAGCAGGATCGCGTTCATAAATCCGAAGATATGTTACGCTTGCCAAGCACCATAGGCCCCTATACATCCACGCGCTCTTCCCATAAAAACTCGACAGTGCAAAAGAGGGTTCCGTAGCTGTAACAGGTGATACATTTATTGTTGCTCCTTAGGTACAAATTTAAATATGACAAATTCAGTTGTCAGCAATAAATAATATTGGATACTACATACACGCAGACAATGTTGACAAGTTTAGCCATATGCATTTTGTCGCGAATTTCAGAGTAGAAGAAGACAATTTCTTTCACAAACAAAACAAAAACACCAGAAAGTAAGTTGAAAGTACAGCTAATGGAACTTTAACATAGAAATGGAGTATAGTTCATTTGAAATATTATATCGGAACTTTCCCAATATTTTAATAAATATATCAGCTTTGTTATGATTTGGTCAACAGTTTACATATGTCTCTTGTGGATTTTATCTCTTCGAAATCTGCGCTGCAATTTAATCTCGTTTGTCGATTTAGCATTTTCAAGTCTTCAAAAAACTTTCGCTATTGAATGGCCTTTCAATACAAAGGAGAATACCGAAAAAGCATCGTACAATCCGTGTGTCCGGCAGGTTTTTTTCACCCTGTGCTTAAAACTTAACGTAGAAACGGACAGAGGATACTGCAGATTAAGGCCGTGTGGTTCTGCGTGTGCTTCCATGTGATTTGTGATGCCGCGGATAATGCCATTCTGTACCGTATATGGTATCGATTTATCGAGCAACGTATAATCTCTAGAGAGCCGTTAACAATCATTTCCGGTAGTCTGTATTGCATGACCCGAAGTTTTCCTTTACGGCTTTCAAGTTCCATTAAATGTTACTACAGGTTAACGTATTTTCAATATATTTTATTCTGTATGTAAATTAAGGAAATATCCAATGTTATTGTTCCTGTTACACTTATCAAAGCATGCATGTTCATAATTTGCCAACATGAAATGAAATATGAAAAATATATTTAATGTTATTGTTTACAGCTGAATTTTGGTACGAACCAGAATTCATCCAATGACGTGTTGCGTTGTGTACACATCGTGTTGAGTTTGAAATCTTAATACTTTGTGTTATGACGTACTTTTGGATGGATAGGAGAGGAAAGTGTACTGTAAAAAAGCAAATCATAAATAAAAATTACGAAAGGTATCATGTGAGACTATATCTCCAGGACTGTGTATTGTGCTTTGAGTAAAGTACAAAGGTATAATCCACGGTATTCGACATTTATTCAAATCCTTTTGGTTGAAACCGAAGTGGAACCAAAACGTGTCCATTCCATCATTGGTTGTATCTGCTACTGCCTGCGTGGTTTGCCAGTCCCATCGACTTTAAGACATTTTACCATATCGCTTTCCAGTCCAGCGTCGCTTCACCAACCAATCAAGGCAAAGTGCGCTACTTGCAGTAGTGATAGCTGTGGTTTTTGAGAAGATGAAGCGAGGAGCGGGGCGGCTTTTCACTCCTTGATGCTAGGTCCTTCATTGTGCTCAGGGCTCTGAGCCAATTACTCTTAGTTCCTAGACGAAGTATTTTTGCCTTCGGAGATTTTTGGAGTATGGGCGAAGGCCAAAAATCTCCTAAGGCAAACATGGTTCGTCTTGCGACTAGGCTATTGACCAATCGACGAGGCCTTGAAAGCGAGCCCACACTTTCCCACAGCAGTTTTGAATGTCTAAAATGCGAATCATATTTTTCCTTTTAAATAATGATAGTCTTAGTTTTTGGTCTTATGTGTATTGTTTCTTTCCTACGTTGGCGTGCTTAAAATGTGTTAGTGGTGAATATGAGAGATAGTGTTTGAAGAATGAAAATACGATTGAACACTTAACTTCTTTAATTTGTTTAATCAACATGAGAATTCAACATGACAAGATATTACTGCAATACCCAGAACGCTTCGCGGCATTACAATCCATGGCACTATGCCCCAACATTATCCTTATGAAAGGCATCGTGAGATAAGTTTTACCAACTAGTCTTAAGGTAGAATAAGTATGCACCTCGAAAGTGAAAGACGTAATAAACTTTTGCTCAAACTTTCCTCATGAAACTTTCGACCATTCTCTTACCAAATCAACAATAAAAATCAGGGGTCAACGTGCAAAATTTGATACTAGAGAGATGAACTACCCAAGATTTCCCAATATTCAAAATGGCTGCAATCCCTATACTAACTCTATGGGGAAAAATAAAAAATTTCTATTTTCGAAAAGCATAGACAGTGAAAACTATACTTCCATCAATAGCTTTACAACGAGCCCTAACAAATGGTAGATCGGAAAAGAATTGATAAAATTTGAAGTCCCGAATATCTGTCCCCGAGTCGCGTTCTACCTTAAATCAAGTGACCACTTTAATACTGTTAGTTTATTTGCAGTTAAACGTCATTAATTTGTCTGAAATAATTGATATTTACCACATTAATTTTAAATGATCGCGCAGTTCATTCTTGACAGGGTCACAGTGCATACTTGTTCAGCTAGTATGTCACTGTTGTCCGTAGGCCACACCACATATGTTGAAAAGTACCCTGCGAAGGCTGAGAAAAGCCAATGGTTGGCAATTCGCGATCGAATGTTCGCTTTGATGTTCTAGGAATAACTCTGGTAAAATTAGCAGGAAGACGTCAGTAAAGGGAGGATGCTGCGTTCAGTGTTTTTGTTTTTCTCTCACCTACCTCCTCGATACCTTCGGAGCACAGGGAATTTCTGAGATTCCTTCTCAGAAATATATCGGGTTTTTATGTTGAGAGGAGATACTCAATCCTTACATAAAATACATCGAAATACAACTCTCTCTCTCTCCCTTCCTCCCGGCCCCCTCTCTCTCATATGTCACTTTAAAATATTCCAATGTAGATTTACGGCGGCAGTCCAAGATCCGTTGTTCTCGCAATAGTAGTTGTTGATGTTGATATCAATACTTTGTTCTCTCTTTGAAGTTACATGCAATTAATCAATTTGTTTTAGGAATGTACGCTAGCTGATAAAAACCTCCTCCTAAAAGACCAAATTACACTGTACATGTACACACTATTTTGATCGAAATCTGGCCAGATTTGGTATTGGAACTGAATGACTGGCCAAAATACGAACAAGCGACGCACTGAGTGAAGATGACTCTCTTGAGCTGATGAAAAACCTTGCGCCTCTAAAGGGAACGCTATCATGTAAATGTCTGCTTGTTTTGATTCGTTAAGATAACATCGTGCATCTTTGATATTCAGCAAACTTTGGGGTCGTTCTCCATTGCACAATTTGCAGTCTATAGACTTATACCGATACATCGTAAGTTCTCGACCCTGCCATGTTTACATCATTGAAAGCTTCTGAAAAATGATTGTCACTTAATTAGTCATATCGCTGTATGTTTATAATTCAAATGTCTGCGGGAGTTTCAAGATATTTTGGGTACTTAAAATACAAAACGTCACAGCCTACGGAGCTCAAACACTACGTGTGCAAAACTGTAATTCTTACTGCTTACACCAATTTTCCATGCTTGAACGAATACATGTGTACGTAGATTTTCAAGACTGGCAGCATTAAAACTGCAATTTATTGAAGATCAGTTTTATCAGCGGCTGGATAAATGTTACACGCAAAATCTTAAGATATGACATAGTAGTGATGTAAAACGCAGGACCGACCACACACATTGTACAGATCTATTTCTGATTCGTATGTACTGAGACATATCCTTAGATCCTTTCAACAGATGGTCTCCAGCGAACAACTAATGCTAAACCACAAGCATCAGGAAGGTATGCAAAATAGTTTGTAAAGGCAGAGATCTTGCGGTCGGGGAGAAAGTTCAACATTGACTGTCTAAGTGAGTTTTAAGCCTTTGTTCTCCTTTGATACTGTGAAAGTTGTGTTTAGTTAATGAGTTTATTCAGATACGAAGCTTATAAAAAAAGTCAAATGCAAAAGTTAAATCACCAAAAATACCTTTTGCTTTTACATCATAGATTTTTAGTCAGACCTAATCAGTTTAATCAGGAAACAAGGAACTTTATAATTACTATAAGACAAGAAGAAATGAGAGACCTTCCATACGGATAGAATACTGCGGCGCTGTTGACGGAAAAAATGAAAATTTCATCAATAAATCTTCCCAAGACTGATTTACCCTCCACAGGCAGGCTTTTTGAAAATATTGGGTTAAAGGTCAACCTTAACCTTACTTTTACCGAAACGCAGAGTATTTCACACCATATGAACTTGTGTTACAGTAAATACATTCCATTTTAGGAAAGACTGTTTCCAATGCCTGAAAACGATTGTGTTTTTTTGGTAAAAAACACGGTGTGAGGGCGTCCGTGAACGGGCTGAGGTCAAAGGTCGGTATCGTCTCAAAACAATATGTCCGCGCTCACTTCAAGTTCAGCTAATCTTCTACGGTTCTTCGGCTCGTTTTCTGCCTTTGTCCGCAATAAGGTGATGTATTTATGATCAACTGACAAGTTTTACCAAGTGAGATTAACCTCCGTTCATGTATTCAGCCAACTTTGCACTGCCAGAACAGGTTTTTGCGTCGCTGTCGTCTCAACTTCGCACTCCATTTGCGGGAAATTTGAAAATAACATGGCGGGCATGGACGATTTGAACACAGAAGAGACAGAGGAGTACATGGGTAAGTGTGAAACAATCTGACGTCAAAAGATGCTGTTGGCTATTTAATTAGAGTTGTTTTTTTTCATCAAAAGGAAGTTTATTTACCGTTTTGTAGCTGCAGCATCACAATACGATCTGTTAATTAATTCTCAACATGGTTTCCGGAATGGAAGGTCCTGTTTGACCAACCTATTGGAATTTTTGGATGAAGTCACTCAATGTATCGACAATGGTCACCCAACTGATGTAATTTATTTGGATTTCGCCAAGGCCTTTGATAAAGTCCCTCACAAAAGATTGATAAAAAAACTGGACTGTCATGGAATTTCTGGATCAATAACACAGTGGATTGAAGCATGGTTACAAGATAGGCAGCAACGGGTTGTCATTATCTTCGTCTTGCAAAATGTGTGTAGTGGTGTACCTCAAGGCTCGGTCTTAGGGCCTGTGCTGTTTTTAATATATATAAATGACATTGACATAGGAGTTGCATCGTCAATCAAAAATTTGCAGATGACACTAAATTATATAGAGCAATCAGACAAGATGAGGACACTTCATTGTTACAAGAGGACATCGGCAAACTTCAGTCTTGGGCTGATAAATGGCAGATGAGTTTCAACGTAAGCAAGTGCAAGGTAATACACATGGGCTCCAACAATCCAAACTACCCTTATATGATGGATGGTACTGAATTGGAAAGTGTTGAGGAATAAAAGGACCTAGGAGTTTTGATACATCAAAGTTTAAAGCCAACCCGAATGTGTGTGGAATCAGCCAGAAAAGCAAACAAGGTGCTTGGTTTGATCAAAAGGACAATGTCTTATAAGTCAAAAGACAGTTGGTACATTCTAACTTGGAATATGCTGTGCAAGCCTGGTCGCAGTGGATGGCCAAAGATGTTTTTATTTTAGAAAAAATGCAAAGACGTGCAACCAAACTTGTTCCTAGTTTATGTCAACTACCTTATGAAGAGAGACTGCGATTACTGAAACTTACTAGCTTACAAGCTAGAAGAATTAGAGGAGACATGATCCCGGTGTACAAGATTTTGAATGGAATTGATTCATGTTGTGTTTCCCTGCAAGTAAACAGAGATGCCCGGACTAGAGGTCATTTCTAGAAATTAGTAAAACCAACATCCAGATTGGACCTGCGTAAATTCTCCTTCCCATGTCGAGTAGTTACCGAATGGAACAGCCTGCCTGAGTGGGTCATTAACTCTGACAGTGTTAATGCCTTCAAAACTCCTACGACTCCTACATGTGTACCTGTTAAGCTGTTGACCGTCATCTATTTTTATGCGTTTGCCAGAGGGATCTATTATCCGGTGAAGGATATCTCTCCCTTTTCCGAACTGAACTGAACTGAACTGTATCTTATCCGTGTCGAGGAATTTTCTTTGCCGCAATGGGCCATGATGGCGATGTATTTGCATGGAGGGTAGCTTTGCATGGAACTTGGAAGGGCTGTATTCATGGTTACGTCGCCCCGTTGCCATGCAGAGCTATAATACCCACAATACAAGTGGCGGAAAAGCTGCGGGTCACATCACTGCAGTTTCGGAGATTGGAGCCCACCGCAGTCTAATTTGAGTCAAGGGCGAGAGTTTTGAAAAATTGCCACCCCATTTGGAGGAGGAGTGTGTTCATAAAATCTAACACTTCTGGAAATCTAACATTGTTCAATCTGATTAAATATTAGGGTGACCGGACGATTTTTAAAACTGAAATTTTTTGCCAAAATCTTGATGGCACCTGTTGAAAGTGTTGGTACAAAGTCCAAATCTGAAAAAATAATTTGGCTAATTAGCATGATCACAATTTGGCAGCCTCTGGAAAATCAAAGTTTCCAAATTCTTTCCCTAAGAATATTGTAATGAGGAATAATGAGACAATATGACCAAAAATCGGATCAAATATTGTTAAAATGGCTCAAAGATGACTAACTGTACAATAATGAGTCTGGTGAAAGGCGCATTGATAGTTTCCAAATTATTTCTGTGAGAATATTGTATGGGTTGATGAGTCTCAGTGAAAGAAAATGGAAGATTGTCCTCACACTGACCTCTGTGTTTACAGTATCATGGATACAAGCCATTGTTTCTGGTCAGAGACAGGTGCGCATTGGTGAAAAAGCATGTTGTTCAAGTACGGCACTACTGCGAACTTAACTTCCTGCTTTGGAAAACCCGTGGGCGCTAATTTGCGCTGCATAGCTGAGCTATTTTAGGGCACAAAACAAGTAGAAAAGTATCTAAGGTACAATTTGCCCGCATGGCCATTCCTTCCCTCCTGGAAAATGATGCCAAAAGTCATAGCCGTTTCAAAGTAAAAATTTCGTCAGCAGTTTCTCGGAGGACAAAAAAAATTTAGGAAGTTTTTGCACTCATCTTGACTTCATAGTCTTCACAACATTCACTGTGAAATGCAACTGTTTCCGTTCACGCGATCTCTCATAGTGACCATTCGCGTGCGAGTAGACGACTTCCAAGATGGCGTCCCGTCTGACGTTTGTTGACAAAATGTGTTCATAAACTTCAAGATTTTCACGTCATTACCTTGTTCATAGACATAAATGTGCACAACTATTGCATACTTTAAGGTGAATTTGTACAATTTATCACTACCTGGGTCCCCCTTTATGCCTTCGATTTCGAGCATTCACTCTCAGAAAACTTGTGTCAGCCCATTGTAGGGAATAGGAGGGCCTCTCGTCCGGTCACCCTATAAATATGATGTAGAGATGGGTCTGTGTATATGTAATCGTGTTGTGGCCTTTCCTCAGCCCTCCCTTACAGTACAGTGGCATTAAAGACCACAACACCATTGTGTAGAAGTTGTTCACTACATAGGACTTTAATTAGATTGAGTTTTGCCATCCCTACAATGTACCAGTACATCAATCCTTCACAACACATGGAGTTCTAAATCAATGTAAACCATAGAGATATCTTTTTAACCTCTATGCTTAAACAAAGGGAATATAAAGACACATCAAAATTTCCAGCTTTAAGGCCTGTAACTTGTGCTATCTTCCAAAATATTATATTTAAGCGATACTCCTTCTTGGCCCATAATAGACGAAAGCAAACTTTACACAATATAACATATGAGGCAAAACTGAGTACATTATGGAGTGCAAAGTTTGCTTGAGTCATTTATCAGCCAGGATGGGTACGTTATATTTGGCAATGCCAATGAATTTTTAGAAGTAGAAAACATCTGGGGCCACAATCTTGGATAGTGAAGTTGAAATACATTATCAGTAATAATCTGGGGATGACATCACAAAATTCACTGGTATTGATAAAGCTATAATACAATAAATATTATTACAACAATTTGTCTCCCCTCTTACAAGAGTGTGGCAATCTATCTTACAGTGTTTTATCTGCCTTGCTTTTTGTTGTCTATGCCATAACAACATCAAATGATAAACTGATTGTAATTTCATCTTTATAAAACCCATGATAATTTTCAAAGTATGGAAAGAAATGTTTTGATGAAACATTCCTTGCCCTGACTGTGGCACATGATATGATTGTTTGGGAATGCTTCATTGTACTATTGTTTTATTTCTCATTATCAAATGGAATATACTATGTTCTTGTTCCTCTGTATATATAAGCAGCGTATTCACTATCACTTTTATTTATAGTGATAGTCGGTGATGGGCAATCTACAATTGTTTAGGCTCCTGATACTGTAATAAAGAAACTGAACTTGACACATCTCATGGGGTAACAGAATGTTGAACAATATTATTTTTGAAAATTCAAATTTATTCACCAAATGAAACTTTGATGACAGTGTCAATATGAAACCTCATGTCTATATACATGTAACTATATACAGTAAAACCTGCTGCTACATGTAGTATAGCGCCCTCACACAGCTTTGCTGACTTTTCTTATTCCACGCGTAATCATTGGGACAAGTGATCATTTTTCTACAAGAGAAAACGTAACGTTCATCTTCATACCTGTCAATTCAACTTAATTTGCATAATGTAACTTTAGAGAGCCTGGGATATACCTGGTACATCATTTGTGATGTGGTCTTACTTTTAATACCAGTATTTGAACAGATAAATGTTGGGTTGATACATTATGATAGATCAACATCCAACTGAAAATATTGTAAAAAATCAAATGACTACCTTGGTCAAAGCTTTCCATATTGTTACAACCTGTGGTATGAGATTTGTTGTATAGTAAAACTACCTATGCAACATTTTTTATTGCTTTTAATATCCAAACTTGTACATTATTCAAGTGATTGAATAGCCTGTACACAGAAAACTTCAAAAGAATCAAACTTGAAGAAAAAGTAATGTTTTCTTATATATGTATACCCATCATGATTTGGAACCATATTTTTTCAAATTAATATGGACATGTAGATGTGAAGGTGTTTTATAGTTCTACTGTCTGGGATACATGTATGCTGCAATCGTAGAATTATGCCAATGTCAGGTTTGTTTACTAAATTTAGCCGCAGGTGTACAGCTTTGGATGCTACTGCTTGAAATTCATACAGATTTCGTTGTTGTATGCATTGCTGTCATTGCAGCTTGTAGTCTGAGCCATAAATTAGTGTGACCTAATAGTATCCTTTGTAATACTAACTGGCAGGTTTTATTTTCGTCAGTCTCTTGCAGAAAATGTGGACAATATTTTTGCATATTAATGAAAAGAAAAATGACGTCATTTGCAATCAGTGCTATTTCTTTACACTGACTGAATGCCACAATACACCATTGATGGTTTAATGTGTGATATTCACTCACCATTCAGATTTGATTTGATATTCTCATAGTTCAAAGATGTGTCAAAACTTCAAATGTCCAATTTTCTATTTCAGCAAAATATGTAGTGCACCAGACAGTTACAGTCTAGAGTTGTTATTTAATTGTATAGCATACACTGTATTCTAAACTCCCATACAGGGTGGAGGGGGAGGGTGTTTGAGGTTCAACACAATAAGGTTCATTTGCCATGTGGGGGTTTCAACACTATCCAGGGTCAGTAAGGGTCAGAAGTTGAATTTCTATTGGTAGTCATGAAACATTTTAAAAGTATTGACAGAAGATTTAGGAAATTAGACCATAAATGATCTTATGAGTATAATAAAAACACTGTGTATTATAACATTTATTTGAAGCAAGTCCTTCAAATAAAGAATTTATTTGGTGTGGCCGTAGCTCTCCGATGGAAAAAGCCTTCAGGGGTGTCTTTAGATTTTTTCTGGAAGTGTTATTGAAGTCAGCAGAACAAGAAATTTTTGCTGAGATTGGTAAAACTATTCATTTGACTGACTCTCTGTAAAAATCCCCTCTGAGCTACAGAACCACCTGCTCTGATGTGTTGAAATCAATTTCTTTGTTTGGTCTTTTCAATTGTGGAGGGACAACAACTGATTTGTGTGTGGCAGTATTTATGACCATTGCATTTTTATGTTTGACCTCAGACATAAACTCAGCTACCTTACATAAATCTCAGCCAGTCTCAAAGTGTCGTTCACATTTAACGCACTTTAATTTGAGTTGCCCTGCTACTCAGCAACAAGTATATTTTTACTTCGTCAACGTTATTTGCTGTCAGTATTTTTACCGAGAGATGTTTTCCATGTGAATTCAGACTATTCTACTAATACCAAGGTAACGGTACATTGTAGATATTACTGCTGTCTTCTACTTAAACTATTTTTTCTGCTTGTGGAAATTTTGATCACCGTTTTTCCATCTCGGAGTCATGTCTAAACACTTGAGGAGCACTTAGTGAGGAATTAATAATCTTGGCCTCGTCCATGTATATTTTATTGACCACAGTTACATGCCAGTCTGTGATATCAGTTGCTACAAAGCCTTGCATCTGATAAAGCTGTGTTGTGTGTTTAACAGTGCCAGGTCTATGATATCAGTAATCTTAGTGAACACAATTGTCTACACTGAGTTTAAGATTCCAGGTGATTGAGAAAATAACTTTATCAGAATTCACTAACGGAGCTTATTACCAATCTGTTATTAGTTACGGCAGTGATAGCAACTGGATGGCATTGCTGATAGTTTGTTCTGCACTGCAGCATTGAACATTACATCAGTAAGTGTGACGCATCAGTTACATTGTCTTCTTGCATTGGAAAATGTCCAACACAAACTTCCAGGTGTTTTTGGATACAATACCCCATGTCCAGCTTCGTATGAAGGAAATTGGGAATTTGTCCTTCCCAAATGATCAGCTGGCACGGAGGAAAGCAGTGAGAACAGCTTTACTGAACTTTGCCTGGCGATGGGAAGATATTCCGGATGGCTGGAATCAGCTGGACTGTTACCTAATACGGAAAATTGGTGCAAACTGGAGGACATTTGCAGGACAGGAATGGCAGGAATATATTCGGCAACACATTCTTTATGATATATTTCTGAAAAGAATCCTGCTGACGGAAAAGACAAATCCATCAGAAGCTATTCCGTCTGTGATGAAGGAGTTTTCAAAGAAATGGGAATATTTTCCTGGCAGGTGGAAGCATCTTGAGCGAATGCTAACAATGAAATTTGGTGATAACTGGAGAAAATATACAAAACAGTGGAAGTCCTATGTTGAAGACATGGAAAATTTCCATGAATTTCTCAACAGTATTTCACTCACACATTCCCGGATGTTTCTGAGTCGTGACGATTCCTTCATTGATTTCCCAAGGGAGTCATCTTCCAAAATCACCCAGTCTCAAGTGGTTTCCCAAAGTCTGCAATTTTTCCATGACCGATGGAATGGTTTCAGCTGTGGTTGGACACATCTTGATCATCGACTGTGCTGTGTCATCGGCAGGGACTGGAGAAGTTTTGCCAAACGTAAATGGCGTGGATTTATAATTTTGAAAGATGCAGCTGTGCAGACCAGCAAGCCTGTCACTTTTACAGGCAGTGAAAATGTTAGATACAAATAACTGAATGGTACCGGTACATACATGTACCCACTTTTAAAATTTCTCTTTGTAGACGTGACAAGTTTTTAAAACTTGAACACACAGTCTGAAAGGCCAGCTTGTACATGTACCACGGTATATGTACATTGATTTCTTTTTTTGCATTACACATGCTCTTTACCTGTATATACATGCATATATTTCAAATATTCAGACATTTTGACATTTTGCAATTCTTCTATAATTTTGGCAGAAATGTGTAATTTGAAACTCACATTTAAGTCTAGAGTGGAAAACTCCCATTTAGATCAAGAGTACACATAGCAAAAAATAAGTACTTATCAAAGAATGTACAGCTGAAATTCTGACGAACTTGATATATTCAAAAATAGCACCTATACAAATACTGTCTTTCAAAACAATTTCCCTTCTTCTGGTGGAAAAATATTGAATTTGTTTGTTCACAGACATTTTGTATGAATTGCAGCTTATGGTACAATGCAGACTGTGATACACAACATCAAAAAGGACAATTAAATTGGTGAAATGATTCAGCCATCATCAACACCTTTGCATCATCATCTTTTTTGTTTGTAATTCAACAAAGTTTGATCTAAGAAAGTATGAGTGTGTCTCATTTAACTGTTTGTAACCTTTATGTCAACTTTCTACATTGCGAATCCAACTTTCAATATTAATTTTGTGTCTTTAGAGAAAGAGACCAAATTTCGTCAAGTCCAGTATCGGTATGCCAGGAGTGCCTGTGCAAAGAATACTATGTCAGGTTATTGTAGAAGCTTGTAAGTTAAACATAAAAACACTGTTGTCATCATTCACTATCTGTGCACAGTTGATTGAAGAATTCAGTTCACTGTAATCCATGCATATCATTGTGTGATTGGACGATGTGGTATCGATGTTTTCTAGTCAGCCCATCCTACATAAAGCTCAATTACTCACAAATGATATCATATGAGATCTGCAAAGTAGATAAAAATTATCTCTTTTGCTTTACTGTAAACTGTAAATTAAAAACTGAGTTTGTTGTGCCACAGAGAAGGACAAATATTTTCCTTGCATTTCTTTGCAAGACAAGTGGAATATGATAAAATTATTTTGTATTTGGTGCTTCCTTGAACAAGTACAGTAAATATCCCTAGTGATTTTATTTCATGGAGTCTAAGCCTGGTCATTGCAAGTATATATTATTATAAATAAAATATTTCAAAATCAGTAAAAGTAGATCAGCAAACAATGCTCAACCTCGTTTCTCTTTGTGAGAATGATGTGGCAACTAAAGTGAGTTGTAGATTTGTATTATGACTTTATACTGCAACAATGTCAAAATTGAAACCTTTACATTTACCAATGATTGAAATACAGTTCTAAGAAATCGTTTAATAACTGTAACTCCTTTAAGTATGCCCTAATGTCCTAAGAATTGTGGATTCCACTTCAACTTTCTTAATTTTCTTGGCCTGGGGTGCCTCTTTATAACATTAGGTGAAACACCTTGAGGGTAATGTTGTAATGTGTTTATAGTTATGTTGTAATGTGTTTATAGTTATGTTGTAATGTGTTCATAGTTATTTTGTAATGTGCTTAGGCTTAAGTTGAGTTGTAATACTGCTTACTTTGAATCCAGTATCAATTTTATCCCCAATTGTTGGCAAACCTTATTGCTAGATCAACAGGGAACCATTATGATAAAGTTAATAACAGTGTATTGTGACCTAGGTGTATTAATTTTTTGACAATCTCTGTCCTGCACACTGTCTGATACATGTTACAAGGCATACAAAGCAGCAGATCTTGTGACATTGAAAGCCAGTTTAATTATCCCTTTCACCACCATGGTTTGGCCCAAAACCCATTGTTATCAATTGTGATTACGGACCTGTTTATAGGGCATTGGGGTGAACAGGTTTGGTTAATATAACACGTGATGAACTGAACTGTTTGGAACTTTTAAAATTTTGTACATTAAGCATTTTGCTCAGTCATGAGGCGTGTCAAATCTCAAAATTTGAAGTTTGAGCAAGGAATTTCCCTTATGCAGTATTTTTATGAGTTAGTTAATTGTCTTTACATGGAAAAAATACAAAGTGTTCACCAAAAAAATCTTTTGATCAAAAGTCTACAAGTGAGAAGATTATTGTTTTGTTATGATTTGTTTCTTCATGTTTATTTTCACTGACATTTTGTTAGTTTTCAAGTCTGCCATACTGCATAATTTCTCTGAATTTGTCACCAGTCATGGAGTTTCTGTCAGCCAAAGATTCTTGCTTTCCAAAACTTTGAACAAAGAACAGAAGTTGAACTTCTCTGACAAAACGCTGTTGATAAGATAAATTATTGATAAATTCAATTTTAAATTTGTGCCATTTGCCAATTTATTGATCGATTGTCAGGTGTATACAGGTATATGCTGAATATTGGTCTATGAGGGGTCTACTGAATATTAGTTTTTATTGGTCAGTTACTTCATTTACATAAATGTAAAGACTGCATTCATTGGTTATCAAAGTGATTAGTTATTGTGAATGGCAACATTCATTGTGCTCTGTCGTCATGACAGCAACTTTTAAGTTTAATACCAGTATGTCTTCATATAAGTCCATGTTTTAAACGGATTATTGAACTGTCATGTAGGACATGGTTTCTGATTTACAAGCATTATTTAGGAATCAAAAATAATGATGAAATATTTGCACTGTCATGGACCAGTCCTTTGATAGTAATAAACTTGACATCAGTAGATTTTGGTATTTCTCCAGTATGTCATTTTATGTACAGATTATTCACCCATTTTAGATTGCTGTAGAGATGTACACAAACTTGCAATGATGTAAATAAATATTTCAACACAATTGTTTTATCCTTGTCCATTGTTTTATGAGGCATCATGGGTAATACCATACACAGATAGATAGGTGTGAAAAGGCTCACAATAATACAATAGTGCATACAGGTATAACCGCTCTATTCCTCCAGTCTCTGAGGTACCTGATAATAAACTGAAAATATGTGCATAGTGTACATCCAACGGAATAGATTCATTCGGATGATTCCACATTCCTGATTTCACACGTCACCAGGAATGTTTAAACTGAAAATCAAGCTGGTATTTATGCCTGGCTATGAATTATGTGTACAGTTTTAATCAACAGGTGTTGTACTGAGTGAAGTGATGATCAAGCTCTTCCTAGGGCTGTACCTGTACTTCTACTACTTCGTGGATTTACAGTTTGTCTTTGTGATTTTATCACCTTTTGAACGAATCTGTTTCTTATTCTGAAGAGATTTAGTATGATTTCTCCTCATCTACAATGTACACCTGTTTCAAAATCATCTCTATGCAGTCACAATTAAATCTTTAATTTGCTGATCACAACATACACATGAAATGAAAAAACATTGATTCCAGCATGATTGACCATTGGCCCACACTAAAATAAAAAGACACTTTATAGCAGAAATACAATAGTTTTAATGATATTGCTCAGATAAAGTTAGTTTAAGCTGGTACGCTGTATGTTAGTGTTCTTTGTGACCTGTGCATGTCAAACATATCGGGTAGAAATGTGCAATCTTGGTTTTAAGAGTAATACCTGAGTCTTGTTTTAAAAGTAATACCTGAGAGTAAATTTTTACCAGGTTTTCTAGTTACGCAAGATATTTTCCCTCTGTATATTAATTAATGTTTTCATTCATATTTAGGTATGGCAGAAATGTTACCACAGTTTCATAACCATTCATCTACTGGCATTGCCCTTACCTTTTGCCTGCAACAATGAAATCATGAATGCAAAAGTACGTGATATGAAATTTATTTCAAGGTGATAAGGAATACATAGATACCACAAAAAGATTCATGATACCATTAAACTGATCAAGGTCATTCTCAAGTATCATATCAATGAAAATTCTCACAGTCAACTCATCAAAATATCAGTGAGATATCCAATTGCTGAGCAACGTTGGAGTGTAATCCATTTTTTTATTAAACCTTGAAGTATTGGCAAAGTCATTAAAAAGTTATTTAAGCAGAAGTCAATCACATTGACCACTATGGCTGTTGACATTGCATATCTGTTTATTAAAAAACCACAATCCTTCATGTCAAGTTGAAATGATTTTAATCGTTAATCTTTGACCTTTGCTTCTGTACATTTGTGTATGAAGTGCGATGAACTTTGGAGGGATTAACATAATATTTTATACATGGCTTTTCATTTAAGTTACAATATCTTTACTGAACATTTAAGATCCAGGGAAAGACACTTATTTTTTTATCCACTTGCCCTTCGGGCAAGTGGGGGGTTCGGTTCACTTGCCCGAATTGGAAAACCACTTGCCCAGTATAATTTACGTGTTTGAAAAAAAGCTAAAACATTGGTTTTTCATTTCTCGCACTTTATTTTGAAAATTATGTTATCATGAGAAAATGTCAAACATTCTCATAGGGTTCTCCTCACACTTCTAAGAGTGCTGGATGGCCCATTTATATTAAATTAATTATTAAAGCTCCATTAGCTGTATTTTTTAGCATTCTTTATGTGATTTTACTTCCGAACTAAAACAAGTTTTTGGGAATTTGCTCTTTGAGGGGTTGGAATACAAGTATTGTTAACTGCCCAGTGAGACTGCATGTGCAATTTTGAACAAGAAAAATAATAAATGTGTGCCCAACGTAAAATGGCACCCCATGCAAATATAGCAAAACCAGTGTAAACTGTGCATATATGCATTTGAATATTCACGGAAACAACAGAGTAGTCCAATATAATGCATAGTGTTGACTGTTTTCAACTGGGACACATATGCTTTGTTTTCTTTGTAGTATGATGGGAAATCATACTAATAGTTAAAATGTAAATTACCTGTCCAATTTTTCACAAAAGAATGTTTTGCAAAGCAGTAAAAGACTATATCCTGTAAATGGGTGGAATTTAAAGAAAACAAGAGAAAATAGGAAGCCTTTTTAGGTCAACAAAATTCAAGATTTACAGCTAGTGGGGCTTTCATATTCATAGAAAAAATTCTAACAGTTCATATGTTTGTATGTTTACTTTCTTGGGGCTAAATGTACAAATAATAACAGCCATTTCAATTGTACCTTCAAGGTATTTTTGCAGTTAAAAGTTTTAACTTATCTATACAGAAAGAAAAAAAATCTGTAGCTATAAAGGAATGTTTTGAAGCTTCTGAAAAATAATTTACTTCTTTGTCATGTTTTTACTGCGCTTATATCATACAACAGCCCAATGAAGTTTGGATTACCATTGCACTATAACGATGCTGAAGTTATGTTCGTGTTCGTTTTCGTTTTCGTATTTGTATTGGAGTCACTGACAAAATTTTTTATTTTTAGTCCAAATTTTGTACGTTTTATATAAAAGTTCTGTCTTTACAGAACTTCAAGTGCTTTTATGACAATCCATCCATACTTCAATATTTGAGAATGTAAGTTGAAAAAGATTCCAATCTTTTTAGGCCCTAGATTGAAAGATATCGTTGCTATAATTAGAGGAGAGATTTTAAAAACAAACGGCCAGTACACAGGCACTCCTTAGCTGGGTAGTCTGTTGAATAGATCGATTTTCGGTTCGATCTATCGATCCCGTAGTCGATATGCGCGCCATTGTAACCAAAATACTCACTAGGTTACAGTGGCGGGCATACTGACCACGAGATCGATAGATCGAGCCGAAAATCGATCTATTTATTAGACTACCACGCTATTAGCGCCTGTGGGCCAGTAGTAGTCTTTGGAGGAAAGATTTTTTAAACAAACATCATTTTCGTATTCGTATTCGTATTCGTTTTCGTATTAACTTCTATCACAACAACCAACTTCAACATTCTGTTGACATCATTAGTATCGATAATGGAAATTTAGCTGACCCGCCCAATTTGACGAGTTGTAAACTTAAAAGGTAATTTTCTTGTTTTAAACTGATATCTCTGAGAAAGTGATCGTCATAACGACAGTGAATGCAGGGCTCAACGTTATTGCATGCCCCTAAGTCGATGACATGCTATATTTAGACTGCTGTCGCAAAGAAAATATCATCTCATATGATGTGGGAAAGCGTCATAAAAGAAAACGAGATGAATAAAATGGTATCATAGGCCTATGTCCCGATCGGTACATTTGTTTCCCTATAAAGATTAAATTAATGTGTGAGCTGTTGTCAGAGTCTTTATTTCAGTACGGCCCATCTCTTTTTCTTTCCTTGCGTTTGCGTCAACTGTCATTGCCAGAACATGTTGATCAACTTGCGTTATGATAAGATACACCAGAATGCATGGAAATTAATTGTATCGCGAAATATCGAGAAATACCTGTATTCTATGATAAATAGACTTCAGCTAGTCTAGTAGCTGTCGCAACTGGCTCGATCGGTTTCCGTCATTTGTTACTGTGCGATCCAGTTTTAGTGTTACGCAGTTTGCCCCGCTCTTCAACTCCGTTTCTGCAGGTCACTCAGAAAACTTCCAGCAGTACTATTTTGGGGGACCAATTAAGCCGCTAGCCGGTAGATAGCTACTTTTTTCAACAAAAACTCTGAATAGAAATGCAGCAACTATCAACTTTCGATAGATATTTTGTAGGCAAGAGAACAAAACTCAAACGTATATGCGCATTTAATCCTAGCTGTGATATCGAAGCGTTACTTATGGCGTGTATCGAATCGCTCGGGTCATTGAGGTCATCGCCACAGTCCCACCCATGGTCTGTTCTCTACTACCTCCATGGTTCTACATAATTGCAGTCGCTACCCAGCAGATTTGCCATGATATTTCAACAAAGTTGCTTGCTATTGAGATCTAGCTGAAAACAAAAACCTTTATGAAACAGGATAATCCAGTACAAGCTTGATGAAATCGATGCTTTGATCTGCTTTCCAAAGGACGATTTCCGGAAATGGTCTAGCCGGTCACATGCCACTAACGCAAATATTCATTACGCACGTGAACGCATGAAACATGTTGCAGTTACTGGTTGCTTGTTTTCCCTTGTCAGCTATATTTTGATGACATTTTATGCTGGGATTATGATTGGTTCAATTGAAATGATGTGACAGCACTAAAACTGCTTCTGATACTTGATTGGATTGTAGTAAAATTTATCATTAAATTCATGGGATATTTTGACAGATCAAGATAACATCAGCAGACACATTGGCAGCGCTGTGCAGTGGAGAGAACGCGCTCAAACCTCTGAGTAACTCCGCTCAACGGCTATGCTTATTCAATGCGTATTTTGGGGTCGTGGCCTTTCAGGACAATGCTCCGTGAACACTGAGCGAATATATGTTGTATTTGATCACGTATACGGTATGGAGAAATGTCTTGAAAAAAATTCAGTCGCAATCTCATAAAATTTGGTCGCCTATGCGACTGAAAATGGTCGCTAGTTTGAGCCCTGATTGAATGTAATACATGAATTATCGGTCGGTCCGGTTTTATGTTATTATTGCTCACATCTTTACTCTGAAAGATAAACTACCTATTGTCATTGATTTCTGTTACTTTCTCCCCTGTAGCAGCACGTACAACTTTGTCGTAACTTGCAATTTTGTAATTTTTGTCTTACCGCACTCCCTGAGTTTTGTAAAGTATTGTATTGTATTGTTATTATAATTTATTTCAGGTCTACGTAGAGCCATATCAAAATCAAGTAAAATACTTGAAATACAAATTGTAAATGGATATGATCATTCTAAAGTGAGTCCAAAAGGATGACCGGATATAACAATTTTCACATTTTTTTATTCAGATGGTTGTCCTGGACAAGTCCCCCGTTCATCATAGCTTTCAACAGTCACCCGTTTTGCAGCGCCTCACAAAAATCTGCCCTCCCCGCAAAACAATGGTACAGTCCAGGGCAGCTCCTTTGCATCCGCTCTCACGAGTCCCAAGACTTGGCACTGACCACCTGATTTCGGGGTGCATCCAGCTGCCCGGTCAAGAGACATTAGCAAGCGAAGATGCTGCCTCATCAGATCCCACCGATTTGAAGTATTTTTTTTCAAATAAATGAAGTGCACAAAATTCTTTAAAATCTACAAATGCAAATTTATGTAAATTTAACCAAATTTGGCAGATGAAATTACGAATCAAATTATCACAATATTTAAACCTCAGTAAATATCCTATATTGCACGTTTCATACCTGAAACCTGGACTAAAAATAACAATTTCTGTCAGTGACTCCAATACGAATACGAATACGAATACGAAAACGAATACGAAAACGAATACGAAAATAACTTCAGCATCGTTGCACTATACCAGTATCCTATGTTTTTCTAATAACCTAGGTGGTCTTTTTAATGCTCATGCGCAGACTAAATAGAATTAAAACCAACAACCTAAGGCGTCGGTGTTTTTCAATGTGTCTTGAAAGCTGAATTTCTCGATGTCAAACTCGCTCCAATTGCTTCTTGACAGTCATTTTAGATTGGGAAAATTCACAAACAGAGAGGTTGGTCGCCACGGACAAGTTTCTTTTGGCTTATTGACCTAAAAATTAAGTCAGTGTTCATTGAAAATTCAAAGACTGGACCCGTTGACACCAAAGCTTGCTCATGACTTCATTGCATGCGGTCTTGCCACGATGCCACTCACTGTCGAACATTGAAGAGTACGTTTTAGTAAAAGTCCAATTTTTTGTGGTGATTTTTCACCACTGGACTTTATTTTTACATTATTATAAACGTTCATACAAAGCACAAAAACCGCTGTGTGTTTCTTTTTTTACCGTATCGACATATTGTGAGACACCGTAACCTCAAAGTCAATGCAATGAACTTTGGTGAACGTACGCTCCACCAGCTGAACAGCTTTTTAGTCCCCACGGACACCGTCCGGGGGGACTTATAGGTTTGGTCATGTCCGTGCGTGCGTGCGTGCGTGCGTGATTGCGTGCGTGCGTGCGTCCGTCCGTTCACGCAGATATCTCTGAGATGCCTGGAGCGATTTCATTCAAACTTGATACAAGGATTACTTCATATGGCTACAGATGCACGTCAATTTGTTTGTGATACGATCCAATATGGCCACCATGCGGCCATGTTATTACGATTTTTTCATGTACAGAGCCATAACTCAGGCATGTTCCAACCGATTTTATTCAAAGTTTGTACAAGGACATTGACCAATGTCATACAGATGCACGTCAATTTGTTTTGTGATACGATCCAATATGGCCGCCAGGCGGCCATTTTATTACGATTTTTTCATGTACAGAGCCATTACTCAGGCATGTTTTGACCGATTTAATTCAGAGTTGGTACAAGGACATTGACCAATGTCATAGATATGCATGTCAATTGTTTTGTGATACGATCCAATATGGCCGCTGTGCGGCCATTTTATTACGATTTTTTCATGTACAGAGCCATTACTCAGGCATGTTTTGACCGATTTAATTCAGAGTTGGTACAAGGACATTGACCAATGTCATAGATATGCATGTCAATCTGTTTTGTGATACGATCCAAAATGGCCGCTGTGCGGCCATTTTATTACGATTTTTTCATGTACAGAGCCATTACTCAGGCATGTTTTGACCGATTTTATTCAGAGTTGGTACAAGGACATTGACCAATGTCATAGATATGCACATCAATTTGTTTTGTGATACGATCCAATATGGCCGCCAGGCGGCCATTTTATTACGATTTTTTCATGTACAGAGCCATAACTCAGGCACGTTTCAACCGATTTTATTCAAAGTTGGTACAAGCTTATTGACAAATGTCATAGCTGTGCACGGAAATTTGTTTTGTGATACGATCCAAAATGGCCGCTGTGCAGCCATTTTATTACGATTTTTCATGTACAGAGCCATAACTCAGGCATATCTCAACCGATTTTATTCAAAGTTGGTACAAGGACATTGACCTATGTCATACATATGCACGTCAATCTGTTTTGTGATACGATCCAATATGGCCGCCAGGCGGCCATTTTATTACAATTTTTCATGTACAGAGCCATTTCTCAGGCATCTCCGCATGTTTGACCAATTTTATTCAAAGTTGGTACAAGGACATCGACCAATGTCATAGCTATGCACATCAATTTGTTTTGTGATGCGATCCAATATGGCCGCTGTGCGGCCATTTTGTTACGATTTTTTTCATGCCCTGAACCATAACTCAGACATGTATCAAGCGAATTCATTCAAAAGTATTTTTATCACAGACCTAATGAAGAGGACTCTATCCTCTTTGAGGACCTGTAATCAAAATACCGATTAACAAGTGGGGACTGTGTCATCAACGATGACTTGTTCATATGCAAAACAAGATGCTTCGCTGAACTCTGCTGAATGAAACAGTCCCCGATTATGGTTTGTTTGAGCTTGATGTGCTACCAAAATTATTGAGAAGTGGGTATTCCAGAGCACACCCACCCCAAGGCATTTCTATTGAAATTTCACATCAGAGTTCACGTTTTCCTGTTTTTGTCCGCTTGACCTTTGACCCTCAGGTAACTCGTGACTAGAAGGTTTAAATTTAGATAAAGGAGAATCATGATACTCAAGGTAAATACATGATGTTGTAGCTGAGGGACAACGTTTCAAATAGGGTCATTTATAGATCTGAGTCTTGCTGATTTTTATCTGGGTTATCAATTTCAAACTCTGGCCTGAAACCACAACCTGGTATTTAGGGCCTACAGCTACACTAAATCATACTAAAATGTCATCTTACTTCCATTCATTCATTCTGTATTGTGAAAAACACACCAAGCAATAAATGATCAATGTTTTTTTAATATTTATCTCTAGGCACCCCTAAAGATTCAAGTAGATGCCAAACTTATTTCACACTATATTTGTACACTTGGTATTTCTGGATACACTGGTTTATTTCTGGTATCAATGATTATTGACATCTACTTATTTTTGCCTGCATTCAGTTGTATTCATTCATGAATATAGTATTTGAAATTTTATCATAACAAACAACACTCTTTGCTACACTTTTTTCTGGTTCTTGAAGGTGCCATAAATTGTTTTGAGAGAGTGGAGGTGCCACAGCTAAAGAATTTAAGTGTCAGTGACTTGTGTTGAAGAATGAATTATGCAGAGGATGATGCGAGTCATTGATAAAGGAAAGAGTCAAGTGTTGAATTTATGACCTGAAATGACACAGTGTTGAAAATTATAACTGGAGGCCTACAGAAGTGTTGAAAATTAGGCCTATGTGTCAACAAATGACAGCACAAAGGTCTAGCCTGAATAGCTTCGCGATCGTGGAAATGTGTCAGAACTTTCCCTCATTCAATATTTTCTTCTTCATCGTTTCTTTTCTTTTCGTTTGTGTGAGTTATATTTATACATGTAAGGCTGAAGCTTATAGACCTAATACTTGATCAGTTGAC
Source organism: Ptychodera flava (assembly GCF_041260155.1). NCBI lineage: Eukaryota > Metazoa > Hemichordata > Enteropneusta > Ptychoderidae > Ptychodera > Ptychodera flava. The sequence continues at coordinate 4,499,934 of NC_091928.1, forward strand.
AACTGATCAATTCATTAAAACCTAATTTTATGACAATGACTTTCTGTCATTATATTTTTGTTGGCATGTCCTGTCATAAAAACTAATAGTAACATAATCTTTATGTACACTCAGTAGGTAATCCAACCTACTAATTTTCCAAACCTATCATGAAACTTTCATTCATTTTATATGTTTTGCTTGAAATTCTACATAAAACTCACCATATTAGTACAAAGGTCTATCCTGGATTTCGTGGATATGTGTCAGAGCGAACTTTCCCCCATTCAATCTTTGCTTCATCATCATGTTGTTTTTTGTGAGTTGTAATTTATACAACCTTTAATCAGTTGAAAAAGGATCAATTCATTAAAACCTAACTTATTGACTTATATTTGTCGACTTGTCCTGTCATAAAAACTGATGGTAACAAAATCTACATATAGGCCTACTCGTACTCAGTTGGTGATCCGACCTACCCATTTTCCAAACTCCTTATCCTGAAACTTCACTCGTTTTACAGGTTTTAATTCTACATGAGATTTATGCATTAAAAAGTAAGACTGTATATTTTAGTTTCCTGAGATATCCTGATATACATAAGGTCAGCTGAAAGTAGAGGCACAAGTCAGTCCCGAGGTTCGGCCTCAAACTATTAAGTGTTGTATCTCAACTATTTTGGAACATTTTGAATAGAAAACATGCAATTACCACCATCCGTCATCGTTCGAAAGCGGTTTGGCAGATATGGATGCAAATTATCGGACAGGGCCTCACACTCTCACTCTCAGCCTTCGATCGACTTTTTAGCCAGGCAAAACGGCGGCGCTGCGTGTACCTCTGACGACTATGGGCCAGGTGGTCTATGCTGACTTCCTTCATCACCTCCAGTGGGTCAAACATGGCCATGGTGCAATGCAATACTTTACGATAAGCACGGTGTGTGAACTAAATCAGAAAGCAAGTTTGATAGATTGTTTATCAAAGCTATAAAAACGATATCGGCCGACCATTATCAGGACTCATTTTATTGACAACGAAAGATGTCCATCAAATGTTACCGGGCCCCAGGTAAGCTTACGCGTGGTTGCAGCGTTGCTTCAAGTTGGATAGTCGATCGAAGGCCCTGGATCGAAGTTTGTCATAGCTTATACACATCAATTTGTTTTGTGATACGATCCAATATGGCTGCTGTGCGGCCATTTTGTTACGATTTTTTCATGTACAGAGCCATAACTCAGGCATAACTCAACCGATTTTATTCAAACTTGGTACAAGGACATTGACCTATGTCATGCACATGCACATTGATTTGTTTTGTGATACGATCCAATATGGCCGCCGTGTGGCCATTTTATTACATTTTTTCATGTCCAGAACCATAACTCAGACATGTATCAAGCGAATTTATTCAAAGTTGGTACAAGGAGATTGACTAATGTCATACATATGCACATTAATTTGTTTTGTGATACGATCCAATATGGCTGCTGTGCGGCCATTTTGTTATGATTTTTTCATGTACAAGCCATAACTCAGGCATATCTCAACCAATTTTAATCAAATTTGCTACAAGGACATTGACCTATGTCATACATATGCACATTTATTTGTTTGTGATACGATCCAATATGGCCACCGTGTGTCCATTTTATTACCATTTTTTCATGTCCTGAACTACAACTCCGACATGTATCAAGCGAATTTATTCAAAAGTATTTTTATCACAGACCTAATGAAGAGGACTCTATCCTCTCTGAGGACCTGTAATCAAAGTACCCATTAACAAGTGGGGACTGTATCATCAACGATGACTTGTTCACCAATACTGAGATTTATGTTGGGGACATAAGGGCAGCAGAGGTATCGTCTGAGATAAATGGCGTACCAAAGTGTATGCTGTACAATGATACAAAGCCCGGTAGTTTGTAAATAGCCTTTTCGGTCAAATTTTCAAGAAATGTCAAAAGTATTGCCATTTCGGAAGGCGCCGTTGTCCAGTGCGTCAATTGATCTCATACTGACTAGGAATACCTGAATATGTTGAGGCATGTCCACCAAGTGTAGAAAATGAACTTGCGTAATGCAATTCACATGAAGACATTGTGGATCAGCAGAGTTATTTCACATAAATCAAAAGTTTTGGGACTAGCCATAGCTGACTGAATGACTTAGTGATGGTTAGATGTATACTTTTTTAGAAAAATAGTGGGTCTTGTCCTGTTTTTCCAAACTTGTTTATACAATTTAACTTTTGAGGTCAAAGGTCGTGTAATATCCAATAAGACCCAAAGTTATTGGGCTCTACGTTAATCTTATTGTACACAGTGTCACTCAGGTAGATACCAAAACTTACTCTACGATGAAATTCCATAAGTTACAGATGTAGGTGAATAATAATATTCATTATTCCAAATTATGAATATATGGTGGTTTCAATCTGGTTCGAACTCACAACGTACGGTACCCAGTCACCTTGCGAAGAAGCTGCGGACAAAACCGCTCGGCCAAATCCCCAATCTCAAAAGTATTAATTCAATAACCGAGCTAAAGTTATAGGATTTGCAAACAGCCTGTCTTTGGATCAAACGTGTGAGATTTCTTTTCCATAGTCTTGATGTTTTTGTCATTTTTTACAACTGAATGGACAGTGTACAAATGTACATTGTACCGTACAGTAGTAAAATGAAATCGCAACTTTTGAAAAATATGGGAAAGTTGCTGATTGTTATATATTTCTAGTGGTTTTTGTAAGTAATATTGTGGAATATGAAGTTGAAAGTGTAGAATCTGTGTAAAAGAATAAACTTATGTAAACCTTCAGTTTTCATTCTAATGTAAAAATGAAAAACATCAGTCACGCCCAGATTTCTCTTCTCTTACCTGTATGGCTTAGTTACAAATTTAGAAAGTTATATTCTGTATATTCTGTATATGCTGATTATTCAATAAAGTATTTACAACTGAGCAGAACAAACTATGAACTCTTAGAGGCTGACATATAGTTATACACTCCACATATATTTTTGGAGAGATTATGAATTCATATTAATTGTGTTGTACTAGCCTCCTTGCAGAGTAAAGCAACGTCACTTGAGTGTAAAGAGTGTTGTCCTCAGTAATGACCATGACTGCACTGCATGGCTGTGATGTTCTGTGATGTTGAGGATTGTGACAACTACATGTATGGCAGTTAATTTTCTTGTAATTTCAATTTCAGTATTGGCAGCATCATAAACATTTATGACAAATATGCTCAATACACAACCATTGTAACCGCTCACACATGTCCACCCATTGTTGAATTACCGTTTATGAAGTATATGGCATGACATGCATACAGTGTGTATAATCTGTAGTTTTATCAATGTTTAGCATGTAGTGCATTTTCTAAAACTATATTTACTTATTTTAAACAGAGCAATATTATTTCAGTTTCTATCCTGCCCTTCTGCTGAAGCTGTCATTGACCATGTATGCCTGCTACAGCATGGCTATAAATGACATTGTGTTCAGAAAGCACTGTTTCTCAATGCAGGCATAAATGACATGCGTATGTATACGTAGGGTATTCCCCTCTTTGTCTCCAGACAGAATAATTCTGTTGTGTAAAGATACTGTGCTATCAGGGACCATATAGAGATGGTAGAGTATATTTATCACAAACTCTTTCAGGCTTGTTATGTGCTGTTGGTAATGTACGGAATGAAATTTTGTTATGGACCAAATTGAATTGAAGACATCTCACATATAGGATGATCTCTATATATACAGCTGAGTTGCAAAAGTACCTACATATTTTGTACATGTTACATTATTACGGTAGTTTATCATGTAAGAAGATAGGATCACCTGGTGATATAACACTTGATACAGTATCTGTACAGTACAGTGTAACTGATTTGGCAAAAAAACAGAGGTCAGCCTTTTTATCAGTCACTTGAAAGAAATAAAGCCACATAATTGCCAATGTGCTATGCATGGCCGAAACTATTACATTGTCTTTTTTGGATGAAATGTGTGCACTGTGGTTTTGAAAAGTCAAGGCTAATAGATATCACTGTCATCATGACTTATAGCAATCAGAATTACTGTACTGCTGCATGTAAGCATTTTCCATTGTTTTCATTCTGTGGTGTGATATTGTTGGTTTAAAAATAAAAGTAAAAATCCTGATGTAACAGCATCAATCATGTCAGATGCCTATGCAGGGCTGTCAATTATAGCCGGTCACCGGCGGCAAATCGCCGTCTGACACAGGGCTTGCCGCCGCCTGTTTTCCCTATTCAAGGCCTGCAATAATGATCTTTACACACGTTATGAATTCTTGCCTGTCCAAATTCTACCGTTGGCTGCGCTGTGCTACAGAGGCGCAGCCCCTAAGGCTCGTTGGTAGCCGATAGGCCTGCAATAATGATCTTTACACACGTTATGAATTCTTGCCTGTCCAAATTCTACCGTTGGCTGCGCTGTGCTACAGAGGCGCAGCCCCTAAGGCTCGTTGGTAGCCGATTTTTGATTGGTTTCAATCGGTACTGTCAAAAGCTTTACGTGTTCTGATTGGTTTTCGGACGTACACGATCGATATGGCTACGAAAGTCGACAGCCACGTTGGATTTATGGGTCAAAAAAAGACCCCGAGAGGCTTACGCTAGCTCTGGATATAAAAGTAATGTCAATATTTGTAAATCATTTTATTTTCCTGAGGAATTTCAGTGATCGGGGTTTCAATCCATCAATGGTATAGCATGCAATGTGATTTCACGCCGCGTCTGAGCAAAATGCCATAGCATTACGTGTATTTAGCGACTGGAATTTTTGATTTGTTTTCCCGTTTGCAGATCGAGATCGTGAACACTCTTTACAATCAGTATGTAAGAATCGTTTACTCAGCGCAAAAAAAACAACTTTGTGGGGATTGACACAATTTTTAGTGAGTTTTGACTACCACTGAATTTGTTTGCACCAAGCTGCCGTTCTATGAAATGTATTCAACCGGTAGTACATGCTGTGTACTGTGGTTGTTCGAAAGCCCAAGTATCTATATTTGATAAATATTTTCCGACATCCGATATCTTTTCTCAAAAACAAATATCAGTGTTCCGATCCTTCAAATTCATTTACCAAGACCAACATTTTTAATGTTTATGGCAATCACAAAATTTAGCTAGGCTTGACTATATACTTTCGCAGTATCTTGCACGTACGTGAGGCGGTAAACCATGTTTTGAATATGGATATAACATGCATGTAGTGAGCTTACCCACTTGGCCGGCGTGAGTTTCGACAAAACTCTGACTACTGTGAGGGATATCAGAATAGATACTATGATAGTCATCAGGAGAAATATTTGATCGTTAACTTTCACGCGCAAGGATTTACTACCTAAATAAATCAACATATTCTCATCTTGTCGATTGAGAGGCTGACGAACAAGGAAGCCACGCAATTTCATTAGCGGATGTAAACTTTAGTATTGTAAATTGTTTGTATGACGTAGCGTCTACTCAAATTGTCTCTAGTAATGGTCTCGTATTTACCCCATAACATTTGTAAATTTTCACACTGGAAATTCATAGCCGGTAACTCTGAGGAGAGGTCTTGAAACAGACAAAATAAAATTACAGTATCAACCAGACGTAGATCGGAATTTTTTGTCGTGACGTTATGACATCAGTTTTGCAGTGGGGACAAGATTTTTACGATTAGCTGTTTTTGAATGGGAACATATTACAATTATTGAATTACTTTCTGCAGGTGTTTTTCTTAAGAAATAGTTTCTGCAGGTGTAGTTTCTAAAGCTACATCTGAAGAAATAGTTTTTGCAGATGTAGTTCTGAAGCTACTGTTTCATCAGCCTGAGAATCACACAATATTGGGGTATTGTCAGCTGGTACTGCCATAATACAAGCCTTGGGCTTAGATGAGTACTCCAGTGATTCTGATTATGGTTCAGATTATGATCTTTATTAAGCATGGCAGGTTGTAATTCAACAGAATTTGTATGCAAATAATAATAACCTGGTGTATCAATAAACATATAAACTCTGTAATACTTCTGTTTGTCTTTCATAATTTTATTTCACAAGATTCAATTTCGTGTTGCTTTTTATACTTCAGTTATAATAAACTTGACAGTAAATTGCCCTCAAAAGTGCCACCACAGGCCACCAATGAAGATGAATAATTAGAAAAGCTTCAGCTTCACGAGGGGGACACCCCCCTCCTGGCCTCCCCCCGCGTGCGCTTGCGCGCACGCCTTGCTCCGCTTCGCTCCGCACAAGGCTGTACCCTCCTGTTCTTTCACTTGTACCCTTCTATTCAGAAAAACATTGACAGCCCTGCCTATGATGGGAAACAAACACTAATTTTTAGCTCCACTGTCAGCAACGCGGAGCTTATAAAATAGGTTGATTTTCCGTCGTCTTCGTCGTCTGTCGTCATCCGTCGTCCGTCAACAATTGCCTTCTCCTTTGAAACCGCAAGTCCAATTGCTTTGAAATTTGATATGCAGTTTACTTAGGGTGACTACAGTCAGATTTATTCAAATCGTGATGAAATTTGCATATTTGTATGTTTAAGGCAATTTTTGTCATTTTTGGTAAAAAAATCATTAAAAATCTTCTTCTTCAAAACTACCAGTAAGATAGCTTTGATATTTGGTACATATGTCCCTAGGGATGATCTTTTTCAGATTTGTTCAAATTGTGCAGAAATATGCAAATTTGCATTTTAAAGGCAATTTTGGCCATTTTTGGTCAAAAAATGTATTTCTCAAAAAGAACTGGTCTGATAGCTTTGAAATTTGGTATACAGGTTTCTACAGATGAACTAAATGATATTTACTGAAATTATGATGAAATCTGCAATTTTGTATTTTTGGGGCAATTTTTTCCATTTTTAGTCAAAAAATGTGTATTTCCACAACTACTCATCTGATAGCTTTACAATTTGGTATACAGGTTCCTACAGATCACCTTAATGATATTTATTGAAATTATGATGAAATCTGCAATTTTTTAATTTGGGGCAATTTTTGCCATTTTTGGTCAAAAAATGTGTTTCTCAAAAAGTACTGGTCTGATAGCTTTGAAATTTGATATGCAGGTTTCTACAGATGAGCTAAGTAATATGTATTGAATTTCTGATGAAATCTGTAATTTTGTATTTTTGGGGCAATTTTTGCCATTTTTGGTCAAAAAATGTGTATTTCCAAAACTACTCATCTGATAGCTTTGAAATTTGGTATACAGGTTCCTATAGATGAACTAAATGATATTTATTGAAATTATGATGAAATCTGCAATTTTGAATTTTTGGGCAATTTTTTCCATTTTTGTCAAAAAATGTGTTTCTCAAAAAGTACTGGTCTAACAGCTTTGAAATTTGGTATACAGGTTTCTATAGATGAACTAAATTTGATCTTTTGAAATTATGATGAAATCTGCAATTTTTATTTTTGGGGCAATTGTTGCCATTTTTGGTCAGAAATTTTATTCTCAAAAAACTACTCATCAGATAGCTTTGGTTGACATGTTCTTTAGGGATGATCCGACACTGCGGGGCCAAAGGCCCCCCATTTTGTTTCATATTAGCGTGTCACTTTTTCGCCGCACATACGTAGTGTACACGTACAGTGAGTCAAATCCGCCTTTGACGCTGTGTGTTAAATTTCGCGAAATTTCCACGCAGCACAGCTTAATATTGATGGAAGAGTTGCAGATTCAATTTCCTCATATGTTGACCTTTCCATCATGATATTTGGCAATAATTTCATGAAGGAATTATGAAAATACATATGTGATAATTATTCATATGCAAAAATGGGTCAAAACACAGTCAACAGCCAAATGATCGTTAACTCGTCATTTCATAAAAATAAGAGTAAAACTCAAAAAAGTAAAACGATAGAGTTTTAGTTTACCTTCATGAGATGTGTTATCTCAAATATTGTAAGAAATTACAGCGAAATGAAAAAGTTAAACCAATGGGTTTTTTCAGATATATTTTTCATTTTACGACGCGGCGAATAAGCTTGATTTCCCGTAGAAAACAATGGCGTGTAATATACCAAACAGATTGCAAACTTCTCGTCGGTTCAAATTCCTCAAATTTGGACGAATAATGATGAAAATTGACATGGTGATCCTTTGATTAATATACAAAATTCCTATCGTTTTAGATTTTTGAATTTCTTCACGAAAATTGTTTTATTTGAATTTTATTTCTTCCGATCACTGAAATATACTGTTGCCGTCAATGATTTGGCGAGCTGACGGCGTGTACATATGCAGAACACGGGCCTTAAATTGACGCATTTTTATCAGTATGCGTCTCGTAAGATGTACAGACCAACTGCATGTCATGTTGTTATAATTTATACCAAATTTTGGCGAAAATCAACGATGAAAATTCCAGTAAATTTGAAAAATAACACAGAACGGAGGCGAACGGGGCGCAGACTCTCCACTGTAATCGTGCAGTGAACGTTATCGATCGATATCCTTTTATCAGAAATTGATACATTGTTGTCGTGCTCACTCGCAGGTCATATTCAGCTCACAATGGCGCCAAACTTGCAAAGAGCGCCAAAATGTGAACGCATCGCCAAAACTGTAAAAAAGTGTCGACGATTCAATCTAAGTACAAGAAACCAACGGATACGTTGATTTTATGCTATCTAAGTCAATATATACGGGTTATGTGGACATATTAATGATTTGACCTCGACACATGAGCCTGTACGCCAGCAGATTTCGATCGATATTCTATTGAAAATAAATTGATACAATGTGCGCTGTCGTCACTAGCAACCGGCCGAAGGCACTCTCAGATAGAATATATGCTTCGCGGAATATGAAACATTCAGGCATACGTTCGTCCCGCAGTGCGATGTGATATATTCAAAGTATGATGAAATCTTCAATTGTGTATTTTTGCAGCTATTTTAGCCACTTTTTTTCTGGCCACTGCATGAGCTATCAAAGATTTCCACCTTCTTCATCAACATATGTCAAAAATAGTTATTCTCTACCTAAACACAGCGGAGCTATATCAGCCGCTAGGTCGCTTGTTTTACCTTAATAGTTGAGGAGTGAGTACATACACAGAGATTTGATAAAACCAAACTATTTTCTTTGTACATTCAACAATCACATCATCTCAATCAGAAAGCCAATTAATTTATTACACAACAATGTAGCGTAGTCTCCTTACTGGCCTGATTAATTTGAACCTGTTATTATGCTTACCTAGTGATTGAAGTGTATTAATTAATTGAGATAGACACTTACTGTTCATCTGTGATGGGACAACACAAATACCATGGTGTTATTTCCTCTATTTGCTGATATAGTTTGTAGTATTACCTCAGTGAACCATTAATGACTTTAATTCTTAAATTCCAAAAGACAAATCTGGAATTATGAAACAACTTAGTATGACAGACAATGCATTCCTTCACATGGAGAGCTAAACTGGAAGTACTCTGGTATGGAAGGTCTTGGATATTACAGAAAATGACAACGATAACAGTGTGATAGAAGGAATGTGTTCAGTGTCTGTGATGTTCTGATTTTAGATTTGTTCTTTGAATTGAAAATCCTGAATAATAATGAAACAAAGATAATTAATGGATGCACTTTTGTTTAGCACAGCAAAGTGACCATGTATAGCAGAATAGATCATCAACAATGGTGGTTCAAATGTTATTTTGAATCTCATTAATTTCTTCAAAAGTTGATAGGCATATTAAGTCAGTCATATGGAAAATAGAAGTAGATATTATTATACCGAAGATAACTATGCATGAATTTGAAATTGGAATACATGCATGTATGTATACTGAAGTATTCTGATCAGCTCTGTGAGTCATTCTCCCAGAGCACACTCAATAGTCTTACTTGATGAGGAGTAGGGTGATATATATTGATTGGCTACTGTGGTTATGTATGTATAATCAAAATCTCTGCTGTGAATCATGTAATATACTGTACACATGTGATGAGTTGGTGTCTGATAAGACTATGTACAAACTTCATGTAACTGATGTTGATATAGATTTCAGTCACTATCAAAGCAGTACCTTAAGGTAGCTACATACCTTTTAGACACTTTCAGATTTTTATTTTTTTCTCAATTGAACACGTCCCAAACCCCAATAAAGTATACATTTTCTTAAAGCCCTGATATAGAGCTATCCGACCAAGCACAGTACACGGTCATTATTTGCATAAGAGTCACGTGACAAGCGTTTTGCTGAACCTTCCAAAAACCGGTTTTTCCCGCCTTATGCGAACACGCTGCAAGATTTCCGGTTGGAATTTCTTCATTGACAAGCCTTGACAATATCCTTCAAAACCGTGTCTGGGATTTTCTTGATATGCCTTTGTTTTTTTTAATGCGCTCTTAAAGGTGTTAGATGAAGGTGCTTTTCAAGGAATTTTAATTATCACGCCATATAATTTGAATGGAGCCTCCGGGAAAAAATCGCAGACACTGTTTTGAAGGATATTGTCAAGGCTTGTCAATGAAGAAATTCTAACCGGAAATCTTGCAGCGTGTTTGCATAAGGCGGGAAAAACCGTTTTTTGGAAGGTTCAGCAAAACGCTTGTCACGTGACTCTTATGCAAATAATGACCGTGTACTGTACTTGGTCGGATAGCTCTATATCAGGGCTTTCAGAAAATGTATACTTTATTGGGGTTTGGGATGTGTTCAATTGAGAAAAAAATAAAAATCTGAAAGTGTCTAAAAGGTATGTAGCTACCTTAAATGAAATAACTGAGAATTTCAATCTTTGTCATCGATCTGACCCTTGTATAGACATTGTTTTGTAAAACTTGATGTAAACATCAAAATGAATGTTCCATCATCCATTTGTCTTCTCCTGTGAATTGTGTACGGCATATGTCAGCAGAAAGCTGTGACTGATATGCATTGTATTTTGAAATTTCCTGACTATAAATTAGACCAAAGTAGTTTCGAAAATTACTCAACAAAATATGTTGCTATTGTGGATAGCAAAGTCTGTGGAAGCAATTCATGTGCCAAATTGTTGTGTTAAGTATTTGTTAAAATGTCCCAATTGTTCCCAGGGACAACGACAAGTGTACCAATGTACACAGTAATTTGGAAGTACTTGGTATATGGTTGGATGATATCCATTGCTTTACTCCATGTAATTCTAGACTGGCCCCAGTCACTGGCTTTCTTCTGCAGCAGTTACTAGCTGATAGCCATTGCCTTCACTCAATGAACTACGCAACAGATGTGCAGTACAAAGTCTATTCATTCAGTTTACTCTATATATTAATATTTATATGGCCATGGACTGGGGAAATGATATCCCTGCTACCATATTTCACAGGTAGGGCTTAGTTTGCCAAATTGCTGACAATACTACAATCTAAGAAGAAGAAATACTGATACAGTCATTTACAAATAACCTCAGCAGCACACTATTTTTTAGAGATGTCTGTCATATACTTCACTGTGAATTTGAAAGTAGGGACAGAATGATTGATATGCAACTATTTTGTGTGAAGTCCACTTTTTGGTAAATTTTGAAAAGCTTGGAAGAACATGTACAAAACAAGATAAATGTTACAGGTATACTGATAAGAACAAACAAATGCATACATTATAACTTTAGTGCCTTGAAAGTGAAAGGCTTACATGTAAACGTTTGCTCAAATTTTCTTCAATGAAACTTTTTATATACCTTACTGAATCAAGAATAAAAATCAGGGGTCACCATACAAAGTTTGGTGCTGAAGAAACAAATTACCTAACATTTACTGATATTTGAAATTCAAAATGGCAATCATCACTGTGTTAACTCTATGGGGAAAAATTAAGGTTATTGATTTTCAAGAAACTCAGACAAATTTTTTTCTTATTCTAAAGCGCTTTTAAATGAACCCCACCATTACAGTGATTACAGTGGTAGAGCAGAAAAGTGTTGAAAAAAATTGAGAGTCAAAATATCTATCCCCAGGGTGCATTTTACTAAAAGTGGAGTGTCCTTATAGCTGTGATTATATATCTTGCTTGTCTGGACAATTTTGAATATACAATTTATAAACACACATAATTCAAAACTCTAATCTCACTGTAAACTGTACTATTTCACATTGATAATCTATTCCATTGTCCTACATCAAACACAGTGGTTGAAATTCTCATCTAGCAAAATGTAAAATACATCAAACGGGCCAGATGGACTCTCAGAGTTGAATTCAAAATGATTTGTGTTTTGTATCCGTGGAAACTGCAGAGGGCATACTTGAAATTAGTTGATGTACTCACAGCATACATGTAGCGGAGAAATGAAATGATGAAGTTTGTGCGTGTTTGAGTATTCTGTGCAATCGCTGTGTTTGAGTATTCTGTGCAATCACTGTGTGTTTTTTGTTTGAGTGTCTCTGTAATTGATGTGTGAGAATAGTAATTATATCAGCCTTGATCAGTCTGTTTATACCAGTAAATGTGTGAATTAGTGCTATTACAATGTACCTGTATACAAGACAGTTATTATTTATACTTTGCAAAAACAAATCTTATTTTGGGACATTTCAAACCTAGATTGACTTCTGTAAAGCACTACATTGACTAAAATACTGCAAGTGCTAGCACCGTAAAATTATGCTGGATATGGCATCACACATCTTGAGAAGTCTCCTGTGAGTGTGAAAATGTTGTCTTTACAAAAAGGCATAATACCTGAACTTACGGCTGATAGCTCATTCCTACAGAACACAAGTTTCATTTAGTACTGTATAGCAGTACAGATTTACCATGGTGTAGTGAGCACTTCATGTTATTGTTGCTATTGTGACAAATCTGTATTTCCTATCCCAAACTGCAAACTTCAGTCTTTATATTTACATAACTTACATCGCTACATGTCAATCATACATATAGATCTAACATTTTGAAATGGTCATTTGCTTTTAAGCTGAGTCAATGGAAGGTTGAATCAAATTCTCATTGCAGATGCAATGAACATGGACAATAAAGTTTATTCATTCTTTCGCAGTTTTTACATTTTACGTTTCTATGACATCCCTGCAAGCATTGTGCTCAACTTATACATTGCTTATAAAGGATTCTAAAAGTATGTAATTTGTCATTAGTTACTTGGGAAACTCAGTGTGTTTTTGTCTTCAACTCTCTCTTGATTCTTGCTTTGTAATCTATTACTATGTTTCATCGATTATAGAGATAGCATTTGTATGGTTTCCAATTGTTATGAATTGTACAGTACCGTATATAGCAATTTGTACTTATTTCTCAACATTCGAAACAGGTAGTTTAGCCATCACAACACACAGTGTTTGACTTCTCATACTGGTATCTTGATGCTCTACATGTATAAGTGAGGTTTGACTTTCAAATTTCCTCCAAATGTAAGATTAATGACAGACTTGTTGACCATATCGGGGGATTATTATTGAAAATTAAGCCTCACAGCAGCTATCTATAATTTAAGTCAATTTCCGACTCATCAATGATCCCTTTATCTTCTTGAAATGAAGAAATCCTTTGATATTTTCTGAGTTTTCCATCAAAGAATAGAACTGAGAGCCATAGACCTTGTCATATCCACCGTAAGGTCAAGATACACTGAGGTCAACATTTCCTGACAGTGTTCCGGAAATTGCACTTAACCAACCATATTTAACAACTGCCTGATTTAATCCCACATGATAAAGGTTTCAAGGCAAACCAAATCTGATTACTTGACGACGTGATGTGATTTCAGTAATTTGTATGGTTCATTTCTGTCCATGAAAACTGTATATCTTGGTAGCCATGACGATGGTCTTTCCAGCTTGCTGCAGGTGTTTGCTTTGCTGTTTTTACAAGTGTTTGACATTTCAACAAAGAATTTGAATGTTGCTGACGTGTTCCAAATACCAATGCATCTGAGATGTAAAATAAATGTGATGTTAAACATACTTTATTTATCCGTCTAAGTGCCTAGGATCCAGGGAATGTAACTTTCCTCAGAATTTAGGGGGATACCCGCTTAGCCAGACCCCAACCCGTCCTGTTCGCATATGATCGGTTTTATTGCCATTGAACAAAAGGCATAAAATGTGATATATGCTATGTTGTTCAGAATTTGTAATTTCTGATGTGAAACCATAGACAGAGAAACTATCTTTGGTCAAACACATAATAAACAGCTACCAAATATCTAAAGAAACCACTGCCAAGGCAATAAAAATGTATGATGAATAAGACTCACACACAACAAACATTTTAAAATTATTCATTTCCTATTCACCCAAACCCTGTGACAAATCAGGGTAGACACTTGCCTGAACATGGATGCTTACTCTAATAAATTATTTGAAAAGTAAACATGATATTAGAAATTTTATGTAGATTTTCTAATCATCAAAAGATGATAACTTTGTTTTTGTTTCTTTGAAAGGTATCTTCAAGTCATACATACAAGAGCAACACGAGAAAGACATTGTGAATGTCCTCCTTGAAGATGATGACACAGCTCACTATGCAGTCAAGATAGAGTAAGTTACTTTCTAATGCTTATCTTGATGCAGTATGGATCATACATTGCTCAAAACACAGGAACTTTCAAATGTTGTCTGTGAAAATCAACTCAGGTTTCACGTCATGAGAGGATGCAATGCTGATGTTATTTAGTCTGTGTGTAGGATGATGATGAGACAGTTATGAAAATGCAAAAGAAGTATTGATTCATCAAAATTTATGAAACATGAAATTGTCTGCAGCATTTTCCATGAAGTAATTCCGGAGCTTTTGGCTAAAATTCTACGCATCTGATGTCTTGTTTGCATTAAAGTCTGCAAATGGAAAGCTGAATTTCTTAGTCTAACCGTTGGTGGTGCTGTTTTAATAAAAGAATTAGTGCAAGCATAGAAGTGGGGAGAAACACCAATTAGCATTTGAATCAGAAGTGTTTAACTCAACTTTGAAATTTGCTTGTAACCATAGTTGCTTTTCAAAGCTAGTATTCAGCATTTGCTTGCGTCGATTTGGAATTTGAACTAAATTTCTTAATGTCAGTCTTGTGCTTGTGTGTGTGTGGTAGTTGACATTA
This sequence comes from Ptychodera flava, assembly GCF_041260155.1. Lineage (NCBI taxonomy): Eukaryota > Metazoa > Hemichordata > Enteropneusta > Ptychoderidae > Ptychodera > Ptychodera flava. The sequence goes on from NC_091928.1 coordinate 4,515,008, forward strand.
TTTTGCAATGGAGAAAACTTCCTTGCAGTAGTGGTTGTTAGGTACAATGCCATGCCGGTACATGCCTTACAAAGCCACACTCTGACCACTATACATATTATGGAAGGGCATGTCATCATTTTACTGTCAGTCATTGTCAGTTGTACACACTATTTCATAATGTACTGTATTATTGAATGACTATAAGTTCAGACATTGACTTTTACAAAGCTTTGTCAATCACATACACGATACATGTAGTCCGTTTGTATTTTTCTTGACATTCTGTCACACTCCTTATGAATCTTAATATTCTAGTAACTTTTCGCTTTAGCAGCAATCTGAAAGTAAACCAACAGATATATTTTTTCACAGTGTGATGACTCTCTTTGAAAGCAACATGGAAACCAGTGATCTATTGTTGTCTCATCCGTTGAAATTGCTACCCATTTTTGACTCTGCATTGAAATCTGTTGCTATGGTAACTTACAAGGACCACCCTGATCAGAATGAAATGGTGAGTGTTGCAAAAAATAAAATAATTACACTATTGAAATTTTATTATATTTGCAGTGTTCATGGCCGATACAATCTGCCAACAAAATGACACAGACGCTATCATACCATTGCTATGGTACTTGTGTGTACGGTGTATCTCCAGTTTATCAAAGAAAGTTAGCATTTCATCTCATTTATAAACCTGACAGTAGAGCATGTTGCCAAAGCTTTGTCTTCATTTACCTTCTCACAACATGATGATTGCAATATTCTTAGTTTACAAATCTTTTTAGCATTACTCACAATGAGTAGACTCTGTTTCCATTGATTAATGCTGTGTTTACATCGTAGAGTCAAGAATGTCACAAATCAGTCAGATGCAATGAATCAAAATCAGTTTGTGTGGAAGTAAAATGTCAAATGGAAGTCAAATGTGGAAGTAACGTTTCAGATGATTATGGAATTCGTCAAATAGCATTGAAAGTGCAATTACAACAGAGCTTGCTAGTGGCTTTCAAATTTCTCAAGACACATTTACTGGGCCATAATGTATAAGATTTTCAGAAATGTTTATACCATGTTAGTCAGTACATGTAAACCTGTCTTCCATCTTTTATCACTGTCATTTGAATCTATTACTGCCCCACATTATCGCACACCCTCTCATTGCCATTTCTCTCTGTAACTGTTTTCTCACCATCTATGCCAGATGTTGAAGAGTAATCTGCATGCCAGACTGACAAATCTACCAGTGTGTCCAGAACTGATCAGAGACACTCTACCCAGGACATCAGATATCGGCAAATTTCTGTCAATCACAGGTAAGATTTACCAGAACAAGTCAGAGTGGTATTATCCAAATTCCAATAAACTAACTGTCTCATCAGTTTCTGATCTGTTTTAAATTCCGCACGATTTCTGTATAATGTATGGCTTAGATTTGTGAAAATAAATCTGTATTGGTTTGGAATTATGATAACGCTATTAAATATGAATATTCATTATGTATGGTTTTGCATAATGATTTGATTCTTGTCAGATATTTGAATATACTGATACTAGTACTAATTTTCATTCACAATGATTTGGAAGTAGAAAGTATAGCAAAAAAGGTAAACACATCAACTTGAAAAAAACACAAAACATCCATTCCCAGCCATTGATTCATGAGATTGATTGTACATATATGTGTGGAAAGTATCATGTTGACATGCAGAAATCTGATGATTTATGTACATCAACAGGTACTGTCATCAGGACTTCCACTGTGAAATTATTGGAATTTGAAAAGGAATTCATCTGCAATAAGTGTAAACATGTCTTCACAGTCCAGGTGAGTGAAATTCAATGGCTGAGATATGATGACTGTTAATGAGTAAAAGTCTGATCCATTGAGTGGCAGTGTGCCCTCTATGATGATTTTATGTGCAATGATGCAAACAAATTTCTGGCAACAATTTTGGTTTGTATTTAAAGATATGGTATGGGGTGGATGCAAAGATTTATACGCAATTCCGCAAATTGATGCAAACTTTCCAAAGAGAGCACACTGTTGATTAGTGAGATGAAATATATCTGTGAACTGAATCACACTATTTGAAAGATCTAGACAGGGACTTACAAAGGATCCTGGGAATGTATCCATCCAGCCAGTCTGATAAAAAGTTGAAAAGATTTATTTTGTGCAGTTGTCAAGCATTTGTTATCATTTTAAAAACTGAGAAAAGTAAAACATTGGAAGAAATAATTTATTTAAATCTTCTCATATCATTTAACGGTGAGTGTGGTTTTAAATCTTATATTACTTCAATTTTTCTTTATAATTAATAACTGAAACTGCCTGGTCTGTTATTGATTCATTTATTTTAAATAAAATTACCATGGATTTTCAATTCAGCAGAAGAAAATGAAGGACTCAGCAAAATTGATCATCTAGTTTTTTTTTTAATTTTTTTTGAATTTACTTTGTTACGTCCAGAGCTTTATTGATACCAGAATCCCCCAAAAAACTTTTCAATACCGCCTACATACTTTTCAGTAAGTCACAAGTTTTTATAACACTAATGTAACTAAGACATATGCAGCTCTGGCAGATAAAATGTCATATAATCCGCCACCACCATATTCCTTGAGAAATACCCTAGAATAATTTCCATAATTTTTTGAAGGTGATGTTTATCTATTTATACTTTCAGGCAGATTTTGAGCAGTATTACAAAGAATGCAGGCCTGTACAGTGTACCAATCCTGAGCAGTGTAATTCTGTCAAGTTCATGTGTCTCTCCGATTCAGGATCATCCCCGAGCAGTTGTCGTGACTACCAGGAAATCAAAATTCAGGAACAAGTGCAGAAACTGGCTGTTGGGACTGTATCCTTTGATAATGTGTGTTACTTTGTTCTCAGGCTTATTTTCTGGGAATGATACTTCTGTGGCCTTCTAGTTGGCTACATCTATAGTGCTGCCCTCTACACCTGACATACTCAAAATCTTCTGATACCAGTATATGGCAATATATTGCAGTAAGATAGAATGATTGCAAGGCATATAAAGATAATTCATGCAGGCATTGCAAAAGTTAATAACTTGAGTTGCTTTTAAGCACTATAGCAATGTTGAAAGTGATATTGTCCTTAGTTTAGTTGATCAGATACCCAGGTCAATGTGGGTGGTATTGGAAGATGATCTTGTTGACTGTTGTAAGCCTGGTGATGATGTCACAATAAGGTAAGTGTATAAATGATGAAGTTCATGGTGGTGATGCATTAGCTTATCCATGCCTTGGGGACATATATTCAGACCCTCAAATTTTTACAATACCTTTCTGGTCTACCAATTGTTGGAACTCATTTTGAAGCTCTTGGATAAAATAAAGTTTTCACAATCTTAATTTTTGTGAAAATTGATACTATTATTTCTTCCCATAGAGTTAAAGGGAAACAATCGTCGGAACTGCGCCTGTGCAAGTTTCTTGTTTACAAACAATGTATTTTGTGCACGATATCTGGATGCACCTCATTATCATAGCTGCAACATTTAAATTACTCGATGTAGATTATGACAGACATGTTTTAACTTTCATCGATAACCATCGTACCTTGGATACAGTGTTGCCATCGGTCATATAGGTCCAATACGACCTTTGAGTGCAGTTCCGAAGACTGTACCCCTTTAATACAGGGATGGTGGCCATTTTGAATTTCAACGGTCAAAAACATTATTGGTAATTTGTTCCTCTAGTACCAATATTTGCACTGTACTAATTTTATTCAAGATGATGAAAGAGAATGGTGTAAAGTGAGCAAAATTTCAAGGCACATACCCCTTGTTACTAGCTTAAGACAGAATACACTTCAACAAGAGATGACCCTTCATTAGTTTAAAATTCAGGTAAACTCAACCTGAAACATGAAAATTCAGGAGATTTTCCCATCTTCTACATTGCAAAATGAAAATGAAAGTTTGTGAAGTTAAATATAGAGAACAGGGACTGTGTCAGATTTCATATTGCTGAATTTGAAGTCATGTAGTGCTTACCTTGCTGTAATTTTCATTGTTAACACTTCATTTTTACTCTTGATTATGAAAGAGAGTAGTTTAAATTTACTTCTAGCTACATGTATGAAAGGGTTTTCAAATTGTCATGGTGCATGTATTACCTTGATTTCAATGTATCAGTAACAAGTAATGTCTGTTCTAACAGTGGTGTAATCATGAGACGATGGAGTTCTATCTATGCAGAGAGTAGACCTGATATTGAAATGGTGATGAAAGCCAACCACATCCTTGTGAAAAATGATCAGAGATCTTTGATAGCTGTCACAGATGAATTGGTGAGTTAGAGAACCCTTCATTGTACTCATGCTGAGTTAGACAACCCCTCTTTTTGCACCTACTCTGAGTTAGAGAACCCCCTCTCCTTTCACCCATTCTGGTCAGTATCATAGCCAAATACTGCTTGGCATGGAATGCATCCATGTCAGATTGCAACATGTCACATTGATATTACAATAACAAAAGTTACCTTTACAAATGAATACCTAAGCCCCATCCCTTCCCCAATGTCAGCCTTTACAGGTCAGATACATTGACTGTGAATTGGATCAAATGGAAAGCAACAACAAAAAAGCTACAGCATATGTATTTGATAAAAGCTGCAGCTGATCATATAGCCTGGTCACCGATTCCAATCCTAACACTGCTAAGTTACGACATTGTCTCAGTAATTGTTGTCTTTTATGCCTTGCACAATGATACCACACTTGTGTTCTGTCTCCATATGATGCAGTGCACTGATGTGTTTTTGTAAATGATGGTGTGTGGAGCATTCAATCTTATCAGTTCATTTGCTGGTTGATTTTCCTCCAGTCATAGAACTCTCCATGCTATCATGAATTCATTCTCACAATTCTATTACATTTCAGAGAAAAGAATTTGAAGAATTCTGGGAGAAGTATGATAGTGAACCAATCACAGTAAGTTATTCTGACATGTCCAATGATCAAAAAAGTTGATTGCTGTGAATGTCTGTGATTAGTGCATGTGTCAAAGTGCAAAATAATTACTGACACAGTGTTGTTAGTCGTACATGTATCTTTGCATGTGTCTGTTGTAGATTGTAGTGGTGATGATTGAAGGAAGATTTATCAGTAGATATGGATTTATCTTCTTTCTGCAGTTTTAAATTTTGGAAAGCTTAACATTATTGTTGAGGTCAAATTTAGGGTTGTAACATCTTCACAGTCATTCAGATTTGCTGTGAACATAAATGTCCAATCTTTGTATTTCAATGGAGGAGGACAAGCTCTCATGAAGACTTTACATAACACCATGGGTTTTAATGAAAGTTGTTTCCATGGTTACAGGGTCGTAACATCATCCTTGCCAGTTTGTGTCCTCAAGTTTATGGTCTGTATGTTGTCAAGTTAGCGGTTGCCATGGTGCTGGCTGGTGGAGTTCAAAGGATTGACTCATCAGGAACTAAAACCAGGGGAGAATCACATCTATTGCTTGTTGGTGATCCAGGTTAGAAAATACATCATTTGTACACTAATATAGTCAATAGGCTTGCCTTGGCTACTGATCACAATGGAGACTCCGTTCATGTTGTAGTACTGAGATTAATGTGCGCATATCAACTTAGAGGGCGCCATTTATGATAATGCTTATGACACCAAATTTTAAAATGCTTCAAGTTCATATATATTTGTGGTGTCTTTGTGTTTAAAACTCTTTTTTTTCATAAAATTATCAATTCTACTTATTTTATTTGTTTATCTTCCTTGAAAAAGATGAGTTTTACATCCTTTACTATCATCTCTCAGCTGTCAGAACATGCTTGAGTCTTTCTCTGCATGATTCCTGTGTATGACTCCAAGAGTGACTGTTCTTTCACAGGTACAGGCAAGTCACAGTTTTTGAAGTATGCTGCAAAAATCACACCCAGATCTGTGTTGACCACTGGTATAGGATCTACCAGCGCTGGTTTGACTGTCAGTGCTGTCAAAGATGGTGGGGAGTGGCAGTTAGAGGCTGGTGCCTTGGTCTTGGCTGATGGAGGACTTTGTTGTATTGGTAAGATTTGGAACTTAATAATGTAATGTTTGATTCAATAGTAAACTACGTGATCATTCAACATCATATCATTTAAATTTTCATTTCCAAGTTTTGATTGCTGTAATTGTAATAACGTATTTCAAATTTTGATGAAATACTACCGGTATTTATAGTTATCTCATATAAATTTGCAAGCCAGAACTACTTGTGTCTCCCAATGATATTCCATGACGTTATTATAATCTTTCTATAACTTTTGACAGCCATTTAGTCATTGTACTTGTGAAACTTTCAGTAAATTTATATCTTGATCCAAGTTAAAATATGCAATGACTGTCTACATAATAGTAACAAAAACCAATCAGCCTTCAATGATTTTCAAGGGCCTTATTTGAAAGTGGACTATGCACTGATACAAATTATTTTTCACTTTAAAAGATGAATTCAACAGCATCAGAGAACATGACAGAGGTAGTATCCATGAAGCTATGGAACAGCAAACAATCAGTGTTGCCAAGGTAATGATGTTTGATATTGAACTCCATTTTAATATCTCTATCAAGACATGACCTAATATTTGGAAATGGTAATTTCAACATTATCTTCATTTTCGGTGCCTCATTTTCAGTACATATAATTAAAGAATGCAACATTGATAATATTTAAGTTTCCTTTTGTGCCAAACATATGGAAACCATTTTAAAATATTGTTGTACCTGGAGAACACTGGGTCCATTTAAAAAGCAATGGACTAAGGGGCTTTTTACAGCTTTTTGAAACAGCTGAACCTCCAAGGATTACATTGATATGTAAAGTGGTTCAGTTTTGGCACAGCCTATTTCTTCATCAACGCATGTGTCAAAAATAGTTATTCTCTACAAAACACAGCGGAGCTATATAGGCCATTAGGTCGCTTGTTCAGTCTTGTCAAAACAACCTTCACATAACAGTACCAGTACATCTCTGTTCAATTTTAACTGAGTATCTTGTTCTTTTACCCGGCTGGTACATCTCTGTTCAATTTTAACTGAGTATCTTGTTCTTTTACCAGGCTGGCCTTGTCTGTAAACTGAACACCAGGACCACCATCTTGGCATCAACAAATCCCAAGGGCAAATATGACCCTACTGAATCACTGAGTGTCAATACAGCATTAGCTAGTCCACTACTCAGTAGATTTGACCTTGTACTTGTCCTACTGGATTCTAACAATGAAGAATGGGATAAGATTGTCTCATCTTTCATCCTGGAAGGAAAAACTCCAGAAGAACACGGTTGGTGCTTTTATAAGTACTTTATTAAGTACATGTTATTTTTAACCCTTACACTCCTCCCGGTACATGTATTCTGCTGTATAGAGATCAAAGTTTTACCAGTAAAAGTAAAGGGGTTGATACCAGACTGGGTTGCTATAAATGGTTACCATTGTTGCAAGATTTGAGTTGATACCAAGGTTTTGCAAGACCTAAATCTGATAACTTTCTCTGTTCTTTGAACACAGAGAGGGAAACACTTTCACTCAAAAACACTAGTCAATAAATGAATACTTATTTTTTCAAGATGAAAAAGTCATTGGAAGGAAAATTAATTACAGCTTTACTCTTATCTAGTCTTAGACATCTATATTTTCATGTATTTGTCATGCAGCAAAATCAAAAATACCTTTCTATGCAGCAGTTTGATGTGAATTCAGTTCTGAAGTTTAGGTCATTTTATTCTTATTCAAGGAATACAAATCTGTGATTTTCAGCTTTACAGCTAGCTTGCCATTTACGCATAGATTACTGTCTATGGGTTGGGCAATTCCACCTTACAGTTTATATTTCAAAGAGTTGAGATCATCAGCAAAATGATTGACATGTAGAATCAAATAGTAGAATGAACAATTAACTCAAAGTGTTGCATTCTTCCTTTGTTGTCAGTTGTCCCTAAAGACAAGCTATGGAGTATGGAGAAAATGCAAGCCTACATTTGTATGATCAAACAGCTGGAACCAACGCTGACTCCAGAGAGCAATGCGTAAGTGTATCAGTTGTTTTATAGAACATTTCCTTGCAGAGTAATCGGTAAAACTGACAGTATAGTTAAATGTATCTAGTTGTATAAGATGCCACTCAAATGCCATAAGTGTCGTGACTGTTAACTGCTCCTTATAGACAGCTTTCAACAACCTTCATGGTGGCACTCTGATTGTATTATTTTTGTGAATGTAAAACAGAAAGGCTGGGTTTGAGAAATGCTATGAGAGTAATTCTACACGGTAACCTGACAACACATGCAAATTAATTATATGTGGATCTCCCACTATTTGTACTGATCTCAATTTGTCCATCAGAGTACTGAGAAGATACTACCAGTGTCAGAGACAAGCTGATCAGAGAAACGCAGCAAGGACAACTATCAGGTTACTTGAGAGTATTGTCAGATTGGCTCAAGCACATGCCAAGTTGATGTGTCATGATGAAGTTACTGTCATGGATGCTGTGGTCGCAGTGTCTCTCATGGAATCCTCAATGCAGGTAAGATGGAAGACAGTGAGATAATGCATACATTATCCAACAAACCAATTACTTTATTTAATTTTAGTCACATAGCAATTGTGATAGGTCAATGTTTGGCACCTACCGTATACTAAGACACACACAATAGTATGAAAATGACTGCAGGGTTTGATACTGTGTAGTGATGTTGTCTATATTCTGTTCATCTCTAATTCCCTGCCATGGTTCTGCTAGCTGCTCTGCAATAAAAAGGACGCACAGTGTTCTACAGACTCAGTATGCCAAAGAGAACACCTCATTGATATGTGGGTTTATTCATGTGGTTTTATTAGTACCATGGTCCCATAGAATTCCAGGTTAAGCCTATTTGGCCCAAACTCATTGACAACAGTGAGTTTGGACCAAACCATTGTGTTGAAAGGGGTAACAGTAAATACATTGCTTCACATCAAACACCTTCCGGTAAATAGTTGAGTAGCATGCTGTGATTGCTGAAATGTAAATGGAACAGTCTGATCTACAGGTATTTGAGTACTGGTTAACAGCCTAAGCTGTGTGAATCTCTACTTTGTATGGATGTACTATATATGTGGTACAAATTAAGAAATGATTGATATTGAATGGTTTAAAATTTAAACTATATCCCGTGTAAGCAAGGTTTTCAACTAGATCCACCAAAACAATGCTTATCTTGCACAAGAATTACATTGTACTGTACCATAGCATATAGGAGAACATTTAGATATTAAATGGGATTAATTTATTCGTAAACCTCAAAGTACAGGTATGCACCATAGGGAGTGTGGTCAATTTTCACCACTTCGACACATTGTTCTATGTAATTTTTGTCTGTGCAGTCTTATTTTGTGGTACTATGAATTTTTAGCATAGCAACATGTATTTTTTCTTAAACATCTCAATGTATTTGACTATATAGGGTGCAGCCTTACTAGGTGGTGTGAATGCATTACATACCTCATTCCCTGAACACCCAGAAGAGGAATACAGGACACAGGGTAAGTCACCTTTCAACATTAAAATTCCAGGGAAGGGACACTGAAACCAAGTGTACTTAATAAGTTCGATATACTCTCAAAGGAGTGTACTCGTTTCAACTTTAAGAATACTAGTATTTGCAGGGGTACATACTCGTGTGATGTAATCAACCGTAGGAGCTTGCAGAACTAGAGTTAAAATTTAGTATGATAACATTCAACACATCAAATCCATTACAATACTGTATTGTTTTTATGCTGTTGATTTAACATGTACTTGACTTTACTGTGGACAATTACCTAATGAAAAAATGATACAATATTTACACTATTTTATCAGTATGCTTAGTCAATCAAGTAGATTTTTATCTTGTTTTTTCTCTCATCAGTTGAGCTAATTCTGACACACCTTGGACTTGAGGAGATTGCGCAGACAGAGATGGCAAAGCTGGCAAGGTATCAGATTGAAGCAGGCTCTGCAGCACTCAATGACCAAGATGAATATTTAACTGAACAGGTCCATGTACCTGATCAGTCTAACACTACAGGTGATCAGAATCATAGACGGGATAGTGGTGATGGGGTTAATAACCATGGACAGGTCAACCTTGACAGAACATTGGATTTATACAATAGTATGATTGGAGAAGATGAACAAGACAGAGTAGTGGACCAACCAGGACAAAACATTCAGCTTGATTCTGTCAGAGCTACTGATGAAAGTGACCTCAATCATCAAAACAGAGCAAGAACAGATGAAGATGGGGATATTGTCATGGCAACTGCCTCACAAACTGATGATAGTAACTGTGAGATGGAGATGAAGATGACAGAAAAGCAAAGGCAGTCTCGTCAGAGAGAGGAAGGCCCAGAGAAACTGTCAGCCAGGTTAGTTGCCAAGATGAACAGCGTTGGTGAAACTGTGAAAAAAGATGGAAACTTAGACGACAAAGTTAGACGTCAGAACAGAAATCATTCTGGTGAAATCAAAGAGAGAAATGCTGATGTTCATTCTGCTGTGAAAAGTAAGATAGCAACTGTGAATGATGACAAACTATGGCAAGTTGATGACAGTTTATCTGGAAACATTTCAACGGTCACAGGATCTAATCAACATACTGTACACTGTGTTGTGAGTACTGAGGATAAGAAGAGTCCCCCAAGCACTGGAATTAATTCCACTGCTCTGCAAAGGATCAAGAAATTTGCTCTGAACAAACAGGAAAAGAAGATGCCCAAACTTCAGCAGGTCCATGATGAAAGGAACAATGCTAACAGAAAGGATGTTGCTATTTTTGTGGAGAACAATTTGGACACAGAGACAGGGAAGAAATTGCCAGTTATGAAAGAGAATGAGAATGATGATAATGTTGTAAAAAGTACTATCACTGAAAAATTGACAAACAAAGTCAAAGATAAACAGACTGATAAAAACAAGTCTATGTCATCCTCCAGTGAGAATGAATCAGTGATAAGTACAAAGTCTACGGCTTTACAGAGAGTTAAACTAAACAAGGCATCTAAGTCATCTTCCGTGGATAATGTGACCACATCTGCAAAGAGAAAACACAGCAGTGGAAATAAGATTTCACCAGAGACTGTAAGAGTTTCATCATCAACGCTGTCAAAGCTTAGTAGATTTACATTTTCACCGCGATCAGAGGAGACACAAGATAAACATGACATTGGCAGTGATGGCATAGCAGAACCTACTAATACAGTGTCTGCTGAGATGAAAAGTACCAAAACAATGACAAAATGCATTGGTAAGGATGACAATGGAGGCAGAGAGAGAAAGCAGATACCATTCAGTCTTGGAAAGGACCAGAGTATTTTCCAAACAGATGATGATTTGGATGATATGGAACTGGATTTCAGTTTTACTGGAATGAATGATAAAACCGATAAACGGCAAAAGATTGAATGAGCTGACTAAAGTTTTGAAATGACTGACTTTCCAGCCAGTCTTTAACAATACTGGTATTTTGTAAGCTAAAATAACAATGCTCAAAACAAGCAAACAACATTGTGTTCACAACAATCAGAGGGCAATGGTAACATTGCTTTATGGGGCAGATTTTTGATCAGCTTTATCATAAAATAAATAGAATGACTTGACATAAGTTTCAAAGTGGAAAAGAGGACTAAAATCATCAGGTAAATGTGAGAAACAGGGATTAATGATTGCCACTTAAAATTGTTGTCAAGTAAGGCTGATTGATGTACGATGTGGAAACTAAGGTAAAAAATTACTTTGTAACCTGCACAGCATGTACAGTGCTACATGTAACTTTGGTTGCCCATGATAGAACATTGTGAAGATGATCTGACATCATTGTAATGGACAGACTGAAATTATGACACTGGGTTACCATTGATATCTTGGTAGTGTGTAACATAGCTGTCCATTGGAAATTTTCGACTGCATTGTTGAACAGTATATAATCCTAAATACAAATGTTGCTTTAGAATGGTGAAATGCTATAGACATTCCCTGTACAAGTAAATCACACGATGACACAGTCACTATCATGTCCTCTTCTAGACACTTTGATCAGATGTAACTTTGCTGAAATAACCTATCCATCATCTGACAAAACAATTGTTTAAAATCTAACAAATAATCAATCATGGAAAGCAAATTCACATCTTGAAAATTTTAGTAATTTTTGATGTTAACAATAACAATGTCTTATTGTGAAATGATTGTTCAGATCATATACATATTATCCTTAATGTGGTGTATTTTAAAATAAACGAGCGGTTTGCACATAGTAGGTTCTGTGTGTGTAATTCATGAATAGGTGAATAGAAAGTATTCCTGATCTACAAGGATAAGCAAGAATAACAAATTATTTTGAAACGCTGTTTAAAGGGACAAAGTCGGCCATTTTTCATGAATTTTGTTTGATACAAGATACTACGTATATTGTTTAACATGTCAAAAGATAATGAATGGGTGACCATGCATATATTTGACCCTGGTTTTAGACAAGATAATGAAAGCATCGCGAAAATGGCCATGACCCTTAATTCATTTTCGCGATGGTTTCGTTTATCATGTCTAAAATCGGGGTCGAATATATGCATGGTCACCCATTTATTCAGTATCTTTCAACATGTCAAACAATATAAAAAGTATCTTGCATCAAACAAAATTCATGAAAAATGGCTGACTTTGTCCCTTTAAACTGTAAAGACTGATTTATTTTAATTGAAATCAAGCAAGCTGTAGGAAATTTGCTTGGCTGTTCATTTGAGAATAGCAATGTGAAGATGGCAGTTGTTAAAGCTTTATAATTTCATTATTCAGTAGACATGCCTCGTCTGTACAGTCTTTTCAAAACCAATGGGAATATGAGTGTCCTCCAGGTTTTATGTAAATTCACCTTGATTACATGGTGCCTTCACATGTTATCTTATGCACTGGTAAACTTTTTATAACATTTCGCTTTCTACAGGATGTACCAGCAGTCTATACATGACATTGCTGTTTGTATGATGCTGATTTGTAGAGATGTGTCACAGCAGCATCTGTCACCTTATTGTCAGTCATTTCACATTTACAGATGAAAACCTCAGATTTAAAAAAACGTTTTCCATGAAGAGATGAATCCAATATTCTTAGAAGAAAATCTCCAAACAATTTGGTCTGTATCATCTGAGAGTTATGTTATGGTTTCCAGATATCATATCGCTATGTACATTACAGTAGTACAATGATTGCCGTTTCACACTACACTGAACAGCTTACAGGTTGTGTTGAAGGTAAATATGCACAACACTGCTGGATGTATAAAGAACAGAAATGTATTCAACTTTATTTCAGTACTTGTGGCCACTGGCCAAAATGTACAAAAACATAAGTAATATCATACATGGGTCACTGGGAAAAAGTGTGATCCATGATATTTAACAACAGTAGCTGAAATATTTCATAGTTTAACACAAAGTAAGAACCTTACTACAGTCAACAGACAAATTATTTGGTACAACCCAGATGTTTGGTGGTTGCATGGTAGTTTTGCAGAGGTTCATCTCACACTGGTGGTGAATTATGCTGACAGTGCAATCAGTCCAGTTAATTATTCCTTTCTTGATATTGCATTTAGTACCAGTCACAGTGACATTGAGTAATGTTCCATTCCTTATCTTTCAATCCATAATCAATCCTATGATTTGTAAAGTTTACAGAATACACAAACATTGTGATGTGACCTTAGTGGATGATAGTCACTAGCCTGAGCCTAATGAGACTAAAATTAACACAATAAACATCAAAATATATTTGAAACAATGTTGTCTTTATTTTGTTTTCTGCAGTATCAAATCCATGTAAGCACCAGTCACTAAATCATCTTTATGAACACCTAGCTTATCCATTAAAGTGTTTGCGATTGTTTGACCTTCTTCAAAGCTCTGACTTGGTTCCATCACAACCTGAAATGAATGAGTTAGACTCCTGTCAATCAATCATATAGCCAATAGAACAGAGAACTTCAGTGTTCTTTATTCATGAATATCTCATCATGGTACTGACCTGAATGATACAAATTATGACCCATAAAATAGAAGTGCACTTTCACCCTTTGAGTGCCAAAGTAAATTTTATCACCTTTGTAGAATAAAACCCTAACAAATTTTTTCATATTTTTTTTCAGAAATACATAAAAATTTACGAATGTTGCACTTAAATTTTGGAGGGTTAAATGGGACAAAGTCACACTTTGGCAATACTTTTGGCTTGCAAGTGATGAAACAAAGCAATTTCTTTCTACATTACTACATTACAGAGAATTAGTTCATTTGATGTCAGAGTAATTATGGACCTTTCATTTTTTCTTCTGATAAATCAATGAAAGTGGTGAGTATTCACTATGTGACTGTATGAAGTGATTATATCACTGCAATACTGTGAATACATCTGATATATCTAGCTAGCTGTAGCTTTACTCATAATATTCACAAACCTCTAATTCAATGAAATCTCCAAGACCATCTACTTCATCTATGTGTATTCTAGTCTGACCAACCAAATACAGACTGCGTGTTTTTCGTACTTCACCAATGATACCAAGTGCTTCTCCCAGGGTTAGCTGCAAATGTACAATGTAAATGGATAATATGATTAGACAAGCACTGACCAGGTATACTATGAAACTCTGTTTTATTGATTTTTACATTGCATCTATTATTTTGATTGCAATTTCTAGGCATAAACACATTACAATGAATTCTGATAAATTTGCATTGGTACTGGTAGGTATTGATGAGTGCACATGACAAGCTGTCTGATTCATGATTATTGAAAAGATCAAATCTTTTGCTGGGACATTCAACAGCTGGAGCAAATAACTCAATGTTTGTATTATGGGCTTTCTTTGCAACACTACCAAGTATCTTTCTTTGTGGAAAAACCTTACAATAGCCTCTTGAAGATCAACGCATTATTGACTTCATAATGTTACTTCCAATTTTATTTCAACCCGGTTACAAGCCATAACATAATATGCATCAGTGGGTAGACTGAATAACGTACACACAAGATAAACTAGAAATGAAATCACACTGGTACATATAAAAGCAATGCGTATTTGTGATCTCCATAATATGAAAGAGTTCATCACCATTTAAGCTGTTCTCTTGCTCGTTCATTCTCTGAATAGCTAGGGAAGTAAAACTACTGAGACTACAAACTATGAATTAAAATATCAGCCTATCTACCTGATAGAAATCAGAGAATATATACTGGTACAATCAGACATAATGTAGAATAAGATATGTTGTTACTACCAGTATGTGAATGGCACTGATTTGGTTTGATTCCCCTGGCATCTGAACTCTGAAGAACCAAACACTGATAATAGTCTGTGGTTAAATTTTATTCACACAAAAGATAGTACTGAAAAGATAGTACACTTTACCTTTAATTCCTCTGGAGCTGAAACGTGTGAAACTTGAAACTCAGAAGTTTTCGGACCAGCTGAATCTGCTCGCTTGTAAAAAATTAATTCTGCAAGTTTATCTTTGTTCTGGTGGCAAAGCAAAAGAAAGCGTTGTATTTCGTTGGTATCACAAATTCTGAACAAAGACACTGACAATGATTGATGACAATTACTTATTGTATGTTTTTACATACTGGTCACAACAAGCTTGGCTTCCATAAAATGTCAAGAAAATGTTTATCTCAGAAGCACATACTGAACTAATACAAGATTTGGTATGACTTCGGCGGATTGTCCCAGTGAAACAACATTAATTTTAGTCATCTTGCAAACAACTAAAGTGACATGTAGACTGAAAGATTCCATCGTATATAGATCTCCGCCAGCTCCAACCCCAACCTGGGGAGTTGAAGTTGGTGGAGACCATACACGTCTGAATCTTTTGGTCTAAGAAACCCATTACTGGTAACTCTACTTGGGATTACGTATCAGTGCCTCAACTTACTTATCAATTTTATTTCCTTCCATCTTTCTCTTTCCATACGACAGAAGATGCAATTTCACTTTCTCTGACAACGGCACTCATGTAGCTTGAAATTGAACTTCTCATCTGATGACGTCATGAATGATCAGTTCTATGATCTGATATCGATGTGGAATTCTACAAATTTCTCCCTTTTATGTTTGTGTATCCATCTGCTTGAATTGATGAGTATTTGTGACTACAAAGAGCCATACTCCAAAATGTCAACTTGCAGATATAATAATTCATTTTACATTTTTGTAAATGCCAGGAGTCACGATCAACCTTTGCCCTCCAAAGTTCATATGTCACCCTAAGGTCATGTTAGTTAAAACCAATGAGACATTAAATGTTCCATGTGTTACATTTTAACAAAGATTTGAATATATATATATATATATATTATATATATATATATATATATATATATATATATATATATATATATATATATATATATATATATATATATATTATATATATATATTATATATTCAAGTAGTTCATTAAGTAAATTTCATAAATTTTACTTAATGAACTACTCCTGCAGCCCTACCTAGAAAATGGAACTGCCAACTACATACCAACACCTTTGCCACCTGCAAGCCATGAGCATTCTGTATGTCGGGAGCTAGGATTCTTCAGCTGTGTATATATATATATATATATAATTATATATATATATATATATATATATATATAATATATATATATATATATATATATATATATATTATATATATATATATATATATATATATATATATATATATATATATATATATATATATATATATATATATATATACACAGTGAAACCTGTCTAAACCAAAACCGTCTAAATTGAATATATATATATATATTATATATATATATATATATATATATATATATATATATATATATATTATATATATATATATATATATATATATATATATATATATATATATATATATATATATATATATATATATATATACACAGTGAAACCTGTCTAAACCAAAACCTGTCTAAATTGAACCCTTTTCCAATTTTCAAGACCCATTCCAATGGTACACCTCTCCAGAAAACAATTTTCTCTGCCCCTGAAGGGTTTAGTTTAGACAGGTTTTACTGTACACACACACACACACCCCAGTAGGTATTGTAAACATGTTTACAGATTTAACCTGCTATACTGGTAATATACCATGCCAAGTAGGTGAAAATACGAACAGGGCACTGCTTTTTTACTGACTTGGCAGCGCAGATGGGTATGAAATAGACCAGGCAAGACAAGGGTTAATACCACTCTACCCTGAAGGTATTAGCCATTAATAACTCACTTTGATAACTCTGAGCTTTAATCTTCCATTTTCACATTTAAAGAAAGTGTCTTCCTGCTTCAGTATCTGTCTGTCCTGACTGCTGCTCAGCTCTGATGCCACTTGGTGAAGACGGATCACATTCCTTGCCTTGGCTTTGATCTCAACATTCTTTGGCATCCTATGATGATGCAACTATTCAAAAAAATATACGAAAACAAAGATTTGTAAAGGAAACTGCGTAAATACAACGATGTGAATACAAATAGTAATGTGGAAGTAGTTAGAGGCTGGAAAGTTTAAATGAAATCAAAATTGCTGCAGCTGACTTCATGGATTAGACTGGAAAGATTCTAAAGTGTTTTGAAATTTACTGACGGAAAGAGTTGCATATTGTATCACAGGAACCATTGTCATTCACTTTGGAAGATTGCCAGAGAATATGCTACCAAGACATCAGAAAAAGTTAAAACAAAGTTATTATTATTAACTTTTCTAAGAAAACTAGATCTATCAGCTATTACATGGGAGCCTGGCCGGGTAGACACTGTGTTTCCATGGAACTGGCTAAATACCAATATGAAGATAAGCCATAATTCTGCATCACTACAATGCCTTGCCTATTAAATTATTTTCTGACTATTCCCCTTGGCCATAATTACACAGTGATGGTAAAACCAATGCATTTTATTCAATCCCCAATTTGTAGAAGGATAATTATTCCTACAGCATTCTCTCATTGTTACATGTACAAGCAATGTGAGTATACTGTCACCTGTTCCAATTTTGCCACAGTTACCATGGAAAGAGAAAATCTAACCAATCACAGATTTTAAGCGGGTGGCCGCTTTTTGAAAACAGCGCCCTAACATAGGCATTTCGAATACTAAGGAATGCCCTTTGACCATGTATGGGCATATTTAGATTACAGGTGACTGCATACCTTCAATTAGGTATGGACTGTTGGTATGACAACACATCTCAGCAACCAAAATGGCACCAGTAAAACTCTATTGATGTAGCACAGTCCCTCTATGACAGAGGAACTATGGATATAGTAAATAAAAGAACAAAAATAATATGGGTAATATTTGTTTACATCTAAATTGATCAGTATGCAATCATAACTGCTAGAGTTCAAGTATCTGGAGAATAGGATGTTTGAAGTTACTGTCAGACCCTTCAATCCGCACAGACTGGATTTGTCTTTTGGTTTTTGCTACATATTTAAGACAAGAAATGCAACACACAGTATGATTCTGTTTGACAAAGTCACTTAAGAATATAATAATTAGATTTTTTGTGCATCAACCAATAATTTGAATAAATAATTCTGCATATGTCAACAGAATTTCTGCAATACGTTTTGATTGTGTTGATATGGTAGAATGTAATATCATAGAGTGTTTTTTATGGTTATTCCTCAATGTAAGTATAATAAAATGCTAAATCCCAATCCCTGATCACATTGCTTGACAAGGCTGGTCAATGACAGCAATAGGAAGAACAGAGCATACTGTATGCTTTTCATCAGTCACTGACAGCCAGTGCCGGAAATGGGACAGGGAACCATATTAGGACTTCTTTTGCAATCACCAGATCAGTCATCAGTATTCTTACCGAAACTACTTTTTTGCTATTCTTTTTTCACTCTTTGAAACAGCGAGATTCTCTAATTCTTCATGTTTTTCATCTGTACTCTCCTTCCTGTAGGGGGTTTCTTAGCTGTCATTTGAATTAACATTTTGTTCTGTTTTACTACCATATTATCATTCTGTTTCTAGACTTCTATAGTATATTATTTCTTTGTTTGTTGAACTCTGTTACTTTTAACCCACTCTCTGTAGTTCTTAGACTTCTCATGGAACATTTCAAATACTATAAAAAATGAGTTAATTATTCATGTATTGCAATTTACTGCACTTAACAAAATCCTAGAGAAAACGTTAAATAGATGTTTCATTTGCACTATCCAAGTGTAAATGTCTCCAACACTAGTCAAATTAAATCCTCAGGAAAATCAACATATTTACAGTACTTTCAATTTTCTTTCCTTTGATTACGAAAACTTTAACCACACACAGGCACAGACTTTGTCAGCCATCTGTGAGAAGAATTCCTATTCTGCCTTTGCAGAACTTGACCTTTGGCCTGTGCTTTGCATTTCTTACTGTCAAACAGATCTTTCAATCAAGAAAAACATTTCAACAAGAATTAAAGAACTGGGACTGTGTCGTTAAATGAGAGACAAAAACACAACAACAACAACAACAAAACCAAAAAGATTCCAGTGAAACGTAAAAAATATTGGCTGGATTGGCCGAGTTTAAAAATAATTCCGAATTGAGAAGGGGAATAATGAATAACGCACCCCGATCAATCACGCCCTGTCCAGCATATGTACATAATCCCTCTTTGGCTAAGGTCTAGGTGTATATAAAAATTTTAATCCCAGGCAATGCAATGCACCCACCCATCCCAAAGTGCCTCAGCCTGTTCTGAATATATGATAAAATGTGAATGAGGGATGGAAAATCCTTGCCTAACTTAAAACCAAAGTTACGCGTAAGGTGTCTAATGTGCGGTAACTCATGTAGAACAGAATTACCTGACGTTGGAAGAAACACCTAAGTTTGACGTGTACCGGTGTGTGGCACTGTCCTCGGTGAACCTGTGTGTACCGGCAAAATAAAACTTGAAGTTTCCACCAAAAATGCATGATGGGAAATAAAGTACCGGCACTACAGTTCTTTTGGTATGAATCTGTAGATACATCCGCAAGTACTGTGAGCAAAACTGTTTCTTTGCCAACAATTTCCTGTGCTGTTGAAGATACAGAAATCAATATTGACTCTAAATTTGGTGGGACTAATGCAGCTGACAAGGAAATCTTACAGCAGTCATGGTGCACTATTTTTCTTCCGCAGATGAGATGTGCAGCGGCTTGACAGCCATATTGGATTTCTGTAGCGCTAGACACTAGCGAAACCTTCCAGACATCAGGACGGGCATCAGAAAAAAAGTGAAAATTTGGGGGTTAGGACCGTGCGCACCTGCCATATTTTGGCAGACACCATTTCATTTGTTTAACTTTGTTCAGTACCTGACCAGGTAAGTTTGTTTTATAGCCTTGAGCCTCAATTATATAGATTTTTCCCGATCGCGTACGTATGCGAAACTGTCGGCGTTCGTTGAGCTACGAAATAATTTGAAAGGGCACAGGGCGTACATTTTAATTTCATCAAAAGTAAGTAAGAAAATTTGAACTGCAACGAGAAGTATGATAAAATGAAAGAAATGATTAGTCATCCCCTTGTTATTTTATTATACATTTTCTTCTTTAAATTGAAAGTTTTCCGGCTGTCGTGATCGAATTTCTACAACGCTAGGGAGCCCATGACACCGTTGCCGCTGCTTACGTTGTGAGTTCCGTATTTACGTCGGTGGTTCAAAGGTCGTTGATTGGATATGTATCTGTGCAGAGCGTCCACAGCTGAATCAGTACATTAGAACTGCCGAGCTACAGCTGCGGGTTTCTCAGACCCATAGTAGAACTCCTTCCAAAAATCCGAACTGAACGATTTCTATTCTAAGGCGACAGACATGTCTGCCGGTTACCATACAATACCAGGTGCTGAGTGCAGGGGGTGTTTCCTTTCAGACAGTGTGCTTGAATATTCATGAGAAATATTTCAATGAACTGAAACGTGCGCGTCAATATACTCTATTTGACTGTTAATGTCATGCCTGATATGTGCTGATGTTATCTCAATTCTAAATGGCCAGCAGGCATCTGCCTTTCCATATAATTTAGGACATATGTAGAGCTGAGCCGTTGTTTTCCAATGGTCATTTTGAGACAGTAGTCTTCTGTCAAAATGAGGATATGCAATAGTTGTGTTGTTAGATTATGTTGCTTGGTTTTCTAATTATTTTCAAATTACACTGTTCTCACACTTCCTTTCTTTGCAAAATTCTCTTGCAAAATTAGCAGTTCTGAAAACCTTACCAGATTTTGGCTTTGTATGTTTTTCAACATTATGGATCAATGCTTCTTAGCACCTTCCAGTCCATCCAACCGACTCAATAGGGAAATGCACATTTACAATATCAATCAGCTTCTGTGACTGTACATCTTTATGTATAACTGTTGCAATGTTGCTACATTGTAATGGAATGCCATAGCAGAGGTAATTTCACTGACATAGTCTAATGAAGCCAGCTGCCCTTTGTAGGCTGTAATGTGTTAAATATACCTTGAAAATACTCTTTGTACATTTTTTCAGCCAATGATGGTGTCTGTGTGTGTGTGTGTGTGTGTGTGTGTGTGTGTGTGTGTGTGTTGAAGTTAGTGATTTACCTTGCTGGCTGACACCATATACATTAATCATTCAAGATAAAGATTCTCATTTCTGTGCGTAGGTTTTACATATAGATGTTGGCACATTAAGTAGCTACAGTTCCTTAATATGAGTCAGTGTATAAGAATATTTGTTCAAAAGTAATTAGTATTGGTAATGAGGAGGCCCAATGGTTAATTTTGGATTTATTATATTGAATAAATCTGTGAAAGTATTGTATTAGGTAAAAAGCTTTGTTATGGCTGGTACCCAGGGCATGTGATTCCCCTGTCATGTTAATGGTGTTCATCAGTAATGTGTATCAATGTAATCACATCAGGGTACAAAGGGGAAGGAGGTATTCAGGTGACCATTCCCAAACCAAGTACCTTTGCCCCCACACTTTATCAAAAACACTATTTGAAAGGATTTATCAATATTGCATACATTGTACTCTGTACTCTGTTGTTTTATCTTTCTTTTTCCTCATTCAAACTGCCCCTTAACGTTGCAAAATGTTCTTTCATTGATTGAAGAGACTTGATATGCTTTACAGTCAGATCCTATCTTTTAGCGGGATACATACATGTATGTGCTAGCAAGACCTTAGTAGGAATTTAGCACTATGCCATTCTTGAAATATCTCGCACTTGAATCGCCAGATGGAACAAAAATGTGTCCATAAACCAACATGCCACATCCATTTTCCTTGCAATGTCAGCTTTTCAAATGTTCCATAGCCAAGTCAGATCCATAGTTTGTATTACCATTTTAAAATATCTTATTGCAAGTGTCATTCATTTGTATTGCAGATTGTTCCATCACAATGGTCATTGAAACGTTTCAAGGGTCACGCTTTGCACCCAGTACAGGGATGACGTCTAAAGAATTGTGTGAAAATGATGACCTAGCAACCAGCCTGGTAGTTGATCCATATCTTGGGTTCACGACTCATAAAATGAATACCAGGTATGTTCATCAAAAACGTTCCCTTATTGGAAAATTGAAAAAGAAGATAACCTTTGTTTGGCAAGTGGGTAAAAGGCATGACCAAAGTTAATTCCCAATGTCAATATTCAGTGCATGAATGATTTGGTATAATGTGATTACGCTCCTAAAATAAAGTCATCACTTTGTATCCTGAAATATTTTATATCAAGCTCGCCCAGATTTACACAAATGCTATATAATTGCTCACTGTGAACAGTTTTCTTTGCCTAGCTGATCATCATCTGCCAAACTGTCAAATCAGTAAAAGGTTACAATAGCTAAAACCATGTTCACATACCTGGCATGTTTCATATACAGGAATGTAATATACTTGTGTCCGGCTTTGCAGTTTTATCATGTAGCAACTTTTATATTTCACTTGATTTGACATATTATTATGTAGAGAGATTACTAGATTTCACTCACTTAGCTGGGTAATGGCCCAGTAATACCAGCTTCTGGGCACCATGAAAATCAATGCAAATTCCACCAACATAGCAGATTTAGGGTTGCATTAGAACAAAGGGTTTCAAACCACTTGGAATTGCAGAGATGCCAGGAAAGGGAGAATTTAGACTTGTTCAATGCTCAGGTAGATTGTTTTACTCAGTTACAGCCAAAAGAAACTGTTCATTGCTAGCATCTACAAGGTCATTTCAACACATGCATTTGCATTCTTTGAACATCCTGTGGAAGTTGATATTTAATGTTTAGGAAAGAGAAAAATTCAAGAACAATTTGAAAATTTCTGAATATGTAGCTAAGTCATCTTCCAGTATACATGTATGAGCTGATAAATTGGTAAATCTCACAAAGAGTAGCCCATATTTTGCAAGGGTTCTCTCAGTATGTCATTGGAAATGTAAGTGTGATTGACAAACCATGTTACATGTATCTTTTTTCTGTGTTTGTGCAAAAAGTAGCATGCTGATTTACGGAGATCTTCATTTCAGGTTCCGCCCAGTGACTGCTAAGACAGAAAATCTCAAAGAAGCTGTTGAGAAATTCATCAGAAAGAAGTCCAGTCTTGATAACACTTTCAAGGCCCTGACATCTGGTGACTGGTACAGGTTATATTTCTTAAACAAATCAAAGAGCCAACAAAATACATTCAAAGAACATGTAAGTACCTCTGATGTTAATATTCCTCCAGTGATAAAATATTCATTTCACTTATGAGTTGCATTAAATTCTCAGAGTGATCAACTCTTCTTACAGTATGTAGGATTGCATTTTGACAAATATTCAAGTGTCATGTAGGGTGTTGTTGCAGAATTATACGCATTACAGGCTTGAGCAAATCATTTGTAGAAACCCCTAGCCAACTGACAAAGATGAATAGATGTTGACTATTAAAACGTAAAGCACAGACCCTTGGTACAACAAAGTTTTAACTGTCATGGCCTGCATAAGGAGTGAGATAGAGAGATTTCAGCTTACAGAAGAGACAGATGGTTGTGTTTGGTACATGTATTCCATTGTGTTGTAATGCATTGAACAGTGGTACCCTTGCAGCAATGTTGACTTAACCTTTGACCTGTGCAGTCAGATGTGCAACTACTTGTAAAGTCTATTGTCGACATTAATCATTGCAGGCAATGTATTCACTGAGTCTTAGTTCAGAGTATAGCTAAACAATATAAAGTGCACATTATATATTTCATTAGGTTTTTATTGTTCCTTTTTTGAAATCTACAGGTATTTAGATATCTGTTAATGTTCTCAGATGAGGCAGGTGTTGAAATAAAGTCTTGTCATCGTTACTCTCTTGAGGGAGAAGGTGCAAAAATTGTCAGCACAAAGGAATGGTAAGTTTTAGCGGTTCTCATATAGACAA